>NW_026990163.1:600000-900000 GCF_036417665.1 Passer domesticus
GTTCTCATCTTGGTTTGCTTCCAGACTGGGAGGCTGGGAAGGATTCTGCTTTAGCCTGGCGCTCTGAAGTTGTGAAGCCCTCTGGGCATTCTGCAGGTATGTTCTCACTGTCCCACCAAGGTGTAATGTTTGACTGACTGGCAAGGACCAGGTGACAGAAGCTTCTGTGGCTGTTGTGTTCCAGGCGTGTCTGCAGGGACGACTTCACCAACTCCTACCTTGGATGATACAGAAAAGCCCAGCTCCCATGGCAGGGGTGAGTAGTGTGTCCCTGCTGACCCCACAGGCTGAGCCCCACTTTTGTGGGATCCATTCCTGAGAAATGGAACTACTTTCTCTTAAGGTCCTACGACAGGAGAGACCAAAGACATGGCAGAAAAGAAATTCCAGGACCCATTAGAAATCATGTGGCAAATGCTGAAGGAATGTCTGCAGAGAAGACAAGGTGGGTGCATTTCCCTTGTGCTGCCCCTGGGTCTCAGCAGCCGGGGGCTTTGTCTGCACATCTGGACACGCCGTGCCTGGCACAGCGGGAAGGGATCCATGGCATCCTTGCTGCCCCGCTGCTGCTTTCACGCCCTGCAGGGCTGTTTCCCAGCCTGGCCTGGCTGCAGCTTCTGCCCAGCCTCTGCAGGAAGGCATTTGGCATCAGCTGACAGGCAGCCCCAATTGCACCACAGGCCATGCCCACCCTCAGATCCCCTGCAAATTCCTTCTGTCCAGGCAGATCAGATGTTGGAGCTGTTTGGGGAAGGAACCAGCCTTGGGTTGTCCCAAAATCCTGGGTGTTTTCAGTTCCTTATCCATTTATTTCACAAGGGATGCTTCCTGAAGTTGTCACCTTCCCCATTGCCAGCCAGGAATGTTTCCATCTGATCCAAATGTCTCTTTTCCATTCTCCAGAAATAAAAGGAGAGCCTGTGCAGAAGGAAGCATTTGCAAGAGGAAGCAGTGGTTCCATGCCAGCCTCTGCTCCAGGAAGGGAGGCAATGCCAGGCACAGGCACGAGAGGTAATTGCTGTGCCTCTGGGCCTGAGCCCTGCTGAGGCTTGAGCTGTCCTCTCTGCTGCTTGGCAGTGCGGGCACAGCCTGGACTAGAGCGGCACAGCCCAGGGGAGTTATCCCGAGCAGGCTCAGGGCACACGGGTACTGAGCAGTCCTGCTGGGGTCCCTCCATGGGAGACATGTCCTGAAACCTGGCAGCGACTGCACGGGGTGCCCACGGTGGGGAAAGGACAGAGGGGGAGAGCAAGGCTCCAGTGTGTCCTGAGAGGGCCTGGCTGTTTGCCCTTGGGATCTGGGGGAGCTGTCCCAGCAGAAGGAGGGCAGGACGGAGGGAGGGAGGGAGGGAGGGAGGGAGGGAGGGAGGGAGGGAGGGAGGGAGGGAGGGAGGGAGGGAGGGAGGGAGGGAGGGAGGGATAGCTGTGGCACTGCCTGCTGCAGTTTGCCCCAGGGCTTTAGGGAGGATTTCCTCTCTGTGTGAGGGAGAGAGCCCCAGGGCCCTGCACTGCTCAAGCCACCCCTCCCAGGGATGTTGCTGATGTAGGGAAAGAGTGTGGAGAGTGATCAGGAGCCAGCCCAGAGCTCCCCAGGCCCCTGTGCACCTTTGGCCATGTCTATTCACATCTGGCTCGCACAGCCTTACCCAACCGCCCTGCAGTGCCCAGTTCCCTGTGGCAGAAGGGGATCCCAGAATGCCACTGATATCGTTCTGATCTCCGCTCCCTTCTAGACTGGAATCATGACTTGGATTTTTTGGAAGCCCTGCTGGAAAATGGCTTGAAATTCCTGGATGATGCTGGAGGCTATTCCTCCGTGTGCCTTTCTTGACAGAATAATCAGTGTCAATGTGACAAAAGCTCACTCATAAGCCATTTCCCTTAATATTATGTAAGGGCTGAAGTTTTCTGAGAATCTTGCCCTGCTCCCTTCTGGAGCCTTGAGGGGTCCCACAGGATCACTGTCAGTGGGAGGAAGGAGCATTCAGCTTTCAGTCTTCCTCCTGTGTGCAATGCCACTGTGTCTTTCCATGTGCTCTGTGCAGTCACAGAGAAGTGCAGAGAGGGAAGGGGCCAGGCCCGGGGCTGTGCCCCGGGGCTGAGCCTTGTGGGCAGCCTGAGGATCTCCTGCAGTGCCACAGGAGCTCTTCTGTCTTCCCTTTCTTTGCAGCTGAACCTGCTGGTGAAGGCCCCACATCCAGGACTGAGGCTCTGGGAGATGCTGAGGGTAGGTCAAGGCCTTTTCCCCTGGGAGAGCTGCCAGTTCAGAGCCCAAAGCTGGGCCAGGGAGGCATCGCTGCAGGTGCCAGCACAGAACCATGCACGTGTGTGCCCACACCCTGCACGATCCCCTCACCACTCCTGCGGCTCAGTGTGCCTATGCAGATCAGCAGAGATGGCAGAAGCTTCTGTGGCTGTTGAGTTACAGGTGTGTCTGCAGGGAGGACTTCTCCAGCTCCAGGGCTGGGTGCTTGGCCCCAACCCAGCTCCCATGGCAGGTGTGAGTAGTGTGACCCTGCTGACCCCACAGGCGGAGCCCTGCTTTTGTGGGATCCATTCCTGGGAAATGGAACTACTTTCTCTTAAGGTCCTCCAAAAGGGAAGACCCAAGATACTGCAGCTAAAATGTCTCATGACTCAGGTGAATTCCTGAGACAAACACAGAAGGAAGCACCCGGAGGACAAGGTGGGTGCATTTCCCTCATGCTTCTCCTGGGACTCAGCAGCCGGGGGCTTTGGCTGCACATCTGGACACGCCGTGCCCTGCACAGCAGGAAGGGATCCGTGGCAGCCTTGCTGCCCTGCTGCTGCTTTCACACCCTGCAGGGCTGTTTCCCAGCCTGGCCTCGCTGCAATACCTCCCCAGCCTCTGCAGGATGGAATTTGGCATTAGCTGATAGGGTGCCCCAACTGTACCGTGGGCCTGAGGTCCCCTGCCATTTCCCAGTCTCTGAGAAGATCAGGAGGTGCAGCTCTTTGCACAAGGGAGTGCACTGGCCCAGCCCCAATTACCTGAGCTTTTACCTGTCACTTTGACAAGCATTGCCTCATGAAGATGCCACCTCCCCAATGGGGAATGTTTCCATTTGATCCAGTTGTCCCTTTTTTCCTTTTTCAAGTGATGGACCAAAAGGCTGTGCAGAAGGAGGAACAGCCAGGGAGAAGCAGTGGCTCATTGGCAGCCATAGCTGCAGGAAAGAAGGCAATGACAGACACAGGCACAGGCACAGCAGGTAATTGCTGTGCTGGGCTCAGCCCTGGCCGGGGCTGTGTGGCAGCAGCTCTTCCCCCAGGGCCTGCCCTTGCCCAGTCTAGCAGCAGCCAAAGCTGGAGGTGCCTCGGCTTCCAGGCCTCTGGAGCTCGTTCAGAGCCCCGGGGAAACGGGACTGGTGCAGCAACGTCCCTGGCGCTGCAGCTGCTGCGGAGCTGGCCCTGAGTGCCCAGAGGCCCAAGGCACAGGAGCAGCCCCGAGCGGGAGCCCTGCCACCAGCCCAGGGCCAGAGCCAGCCCTGGCTCCCGACTGGGCAGGGGCTGCGCTGGCTCCTGACAGGGCCTGAGCCTGTCCCCTGGGGATGGGGGAGCTGTCACGGGGCAGGGAGGGCCAGGGCTGACAGTGGCTGCTCAGGGATGGCTTTGGCCCGTGTCCCTGGCAGCAGCCACTGCCCATGCAGCTGCGCTGCCCCCGGGCTCTCCTCCCGGCCTGCTGGGCTTTGTTGGCTGGCACAGCCTGTGCTAAGGGCCGGCAAGGTGCCTGCAGGCCCCAGCTCTGGGGGAAACAGAGAATGTCCTGCCCGTATCCACCGTGCTGCCAGCTCAGCAGTGCAGCACAGCACGGGCTCACGCTCCCCATCGCTCCCACAGATGCAGGCAGCACCACAAGACCTGTTCCCAATGCCCAGGATGGCCTCAGAAGGGGTTTCTGTCAGGGAACCAGCTGCTGGCTAGGGTTACTGGGAGGCATGCTTTATTTGGAGTTTGTCTTCATGATGTGCTGCATTGGAATCTGGTATTCTTGGAACAGAAAACAGTGAGTGTTTTGTGCTCTCCCCCTCCAACAGCTTCTTTTGAAAGTCTAACGTGGACAGGGAACATTCCCATTGAGGCTGCAGTGGAGTTGTGGCCAGTCCATGATTGTCCAAATAACTCTGCTGAGGGTTCTGCTGCTGCCCAGTGCTTCCATTGGCCTCTCAATTGCTGGGCCTTGTCCTGGGGGCCCCGCTGGGGCTGCAGCCAGTGCTGGCTCCCACTGAGGCTGCCTGGCCAAGAGCAGCCCCAGGGGCATGGGGCAGAGGCAGAGGGAGGTGGGGAGGAGAAAGAGCAGGGCCGAGGTTGCCCTTGAAAGGCAGAGGCGCTCTGGGGCCCGCTCCTGGCCAGGGACCCTCCCCAGAGCCGTGCCCTGCTGGCTGGGGCCTTGAGGGGCAGCTGTCCAGCTGGGCCCAGCTGTGCCAGCAGCTCCAGCCGTGCTGGAGAGCCTTGCCAGCTCTGGGCCCTGCTGTGCACGAGGGTCCCTGTGTGCCACTGGCAGCTGGGGCCTCAGCCACCTCCTCTCTGCACAGGAGCACCTCTGGACAGGAGTTGGAAGACGGTGGCTGCACCTCACACCCAGACAGCAGCAGGAACGGCCTGGACAGCCCTCTCAAGTGTTCTGTGAAGAGGACCCCAGAACAACCGTCTACGAGGAAGCCTCTTATTGCCCCATAGATCCCACTGCCACCTGCTTTCCCCATGGGCCTCCCCAAGCTGCCTTCATCCCTTTTTTTCTCTCCATCTGTCCCATCTCAGCCAACCCGAGTTCCTCTAGAGACCCCAGGACCAGCCCAGCACCTTCCAGCCCTTCCTGAGACCAACACATCCCTTCCTCTGCCCCTGAGCCCTCTGGCCTTGCCCTCTAAGAAACACTGAAGGTGACACCCCACCCCACCCTCCCCCCCCCCCCACTTGCAGAGTAGGCAATGGCCTATTCTTCTGTTTAAATAAAGAGATGGATCCGTGTTGTGGTTTGAAATCAAAACCAGTGAGAGACTCCAAGTCAGAAATACAATTTATTAGGAAAAAGAAAAAAAAAACCAAAATACATGCAATAATACAAAAGGAAAACCACTGACTGGGTCAGAATACAGCCTGACACCCTGCTAGTTAGGGTGGTGGAAGCAGTCCAGATGAAATGGACTTGTGGAAGTGGTGATCCTGTAGAAACAATCTGGTAGCTCTCATCCTCTGGAAAAGCAGTGGGTAAGGGCGGCGGTTCCTCTGGGAATCCAGTGGAAAGACTGCTTGTTGTGTCCCAAATCCCAGATTATATCCAGCTGGGGATGCTTAGCTCCTCCCCCATGGGCAGAGCATCTCACAGTGGGCTGATATCATTCTGCCTCATGCTGTGGGTCCTTGATTAGCCATTAAACAGAAATGGCTCTGGGAGGGAGTTATCTCTGAGTCATGTGGCAAGACATTGATGGGCCCATTAACAGGAGATAAGGAAGAAACAATGCCCCTGCTGGTTTCAGCAGCTCTTGAGGATGGCATTAGAATACATCTTTACACTGCAACCTAGGACAAGCGGTCACCCCAGTGTCCAGGTGGCAGCAGCAGCAAAGCCCACCCAGCCCCAGCACTGACTGAGCTCCATGCCCAGGAGGAGCCGTGGATGCCCACGGTGTGGGCAGGCAGAAGCCAGGCAGGGGCTGCTGTTGAAATGGAGGTTTTGGGGGGTTCAATTAAGTTAGCAATATATGGACTAAGCATTTAAATTTTAAATTGTAGAATTATGTGTTGAATTTTAACCTTTTACTTAAGAAACCTCTGCCAAGGTACAAAGGGCATAGGAAAATGCAAATTTCTGAAGCTTCTTGCTATGAAGGACAACACCAGCATAATAAATTGGGCAGGAGATCTTTCTCCTTTTTAATGCCTTTATTAAAAAAATTCAGCTCAGGCTGGGGAGAAACGACAGGTCGCCCACACCCCTGCTGCTCCCACGAGTGGCACGGAGGAGGAGGATGATGCAGCTGTGTCTGCTGGTATGCAGGCGGAGCTGGGGCTTCCGTCCTCGAGGGAGTAGTGGGAATTCCGCTTTTTTGGTCTAACATTCCAGGTCCTCTTTCTAGCTGACATCCTTTCAGGTTAGGGTGAAAAGTAAAAAGGATCTTAGCAGATACTAAGGATTCAGTTCCTCACCTTTAGACATTACTTAGGTTTCATAATTCCATGTTGGCTTCTTGATTTTAGGTTTTTTTTTTTCCTGGAAAATTGCAAAATTTGGTGAAATGTATTCTCATCTGCATACTAGCTCTGATGTCACCTCCCCCTGCTACCTGCAGGCTCCTGGGAAGCAGCAGGGGGACAATTGCGCTTGATTTCTAACCATTAACAGGTAATTGAAGAAAAACTATTAACAAGAGGTGATTGCAACATGAAGGTATCAACAACAAACAGTCAACACTTCAACTCTCAACATCTGGCCCAACCTGTTTAACTTTGCAGCCTTAAAAAAAATGGATAATTTGTGGGGGTGAACACACCAAGTGTGGAGACACGAGGCTTGACTCCATTTCAGAAGGCTGATTTATTATATATTCTATTAAAATACTACATTAAAACTATACTAAAAGAACAGAGAGGAAAAAATGACCAGAAGGCTACAAAGAAGAAGAATAGAATGGAATGCATAACAAAAATCTTGTGACTGCTCACAGGCTCAACACAGTTGGCTGTGATTGGTCATCAAGTGAAAACAATCCACATGGACCAATGGAAGATGCACCTGTTGCATTCCACAGCAGCAGATAATTATTGTTTACATTTCTTTCCTGAGGCCCTCAGCTCCTCAGGAGGGGAAAAATCCTAGGAAAGGATTTTTAATAAAATATCATAGCTACAGATGAATGTTTTACTCATAACACCAGGAGAAGACCAGGGAATGCAAGAAGCCTACACAAAGGAGCTCCTCTGTCTCCAAGCTGATCAAAACCAACAGACGTACTCAGATAAGCACCAGGGGACCACAGTGCACGCAGAAATGAGAAAAGTTCAAAAGTTCAGTCGTGAGGAAGACCACAGCCTTCAGCCTCAGAGTCCACCAAAGACCCCAGTATGACCACCACAGGAAACAACGCGTGCCCAGAAGGGCATTGATCTCATCACCATGTGAGGGGAGGACAGGCGGGGCCAGGGGTTGAATATGCATGAAGAGATTATGTAATGTCTTGTATATGGAACATGTTTGTGAACAAAGATGTGGCTCGGACCAGGGCTTGGGGCACAAGTTTTCATGAGAGCCATCTCGCTTGTGCCAGGCCCTGACACACATACCCACTACATAACTACATCAGGTTGTGGAGTCCATTTATTCCGCATATTGCTTCACTTGGCGACCCAGATGGGACTAACTCTGCTCACCTGCTGGTCCGGCTGGGCACAGACCCTCTCAGGTGTGCCAGGGGACTCTTCCCCAGGAGAGACTCGGTGCCTCGGCTGTACACTGCGGGGAGCAGACCACAGCGCATTGCGACTGTGGAGAGAAGTGGTATGTATTCCTTTCCTTTTTATAGGGTTGGCTACCGATAAGTCGCATAAGAGACGTCTTTGTGTGCAGTTTTGCACAAGCAGTTTGCAAGCAATCGCCTGCCGGGGAGAAGCTGGTGGCGGGGGGTCCCCAGCTGACAGAGCAGCTGGCGGAGCGTTGGTTTGAACTGTGATTGTGTATGGTTATCACGTCCAGACGTGTGTGCTTGTGTGTGTGTGTGGGTGTGAGTGAACGGTGAAACACGCTGCGGGGAGTGAGGTCTTGGTTTAGTTTCTCTGGTAACTGTGGTTTTTCAAAGAACATTTCAAGGGTGCCGGGTCGCCGTGAGCGTGGCGCAGGTCGGCGCGGCGGGCAGAGGCGGCGCAAAGCCGGGGCAGCGGCGGCCAGCCGGCAGCACCTGGGAGAGCAAGCAGCGCATGCCCAGCGCAGGCAGCCCCTGGCCGGCAGCACATGCGTGGTGCAGGGCGGCTCTAACGAGCGGGGCCAGCGCGGTGCAGGGCCATGAGCTGGGGCTTGCCAAATTGCTCTCGGCGCAGCGGGCCTACAGCACGGCTGGCAGGCACTCGGGGCATAAGCTGCGGTTTGTAGGGTTGCTTTGAACACCGCTAGCTGATAGCACAGCTAGCAGGAGCACGGTACAAGTCGGCATTTGCAAGCAAGCACCGCTGGTTGGTAAGGGGCAGGAACCACCTGCAGGCAGCCAGCAAGCCCGCCTGGACTAAGAGTTAAGTGTTTGCTGTGTGATAACACTGCCCTTCAGTCTTGACAGCTGTTACTAGGAGAGCCTTTGCATTAAGGGGTTTGCTGCTGCTTTTTTCTTTTTTTTTTTTTTGGTACAAGCTGAAATAAATGGGCAGGAGATCTTTCTCCTCTTTAATGCCTTTATTTAAAAGGATCAGCTCAGGTGGAGAGCAATCTATGGGTTGTGCCCACGCCGCTGCTGCTCCCAGGAGTGGCACAGAGGAGGAGGGTGATGCAGCTTTGTCCGCTAGTCTGCAGGCAGAGCTGGGGATTCCATCCTCTTGAGAGATTAGGAGATTCCACCTTTTTGGTCCATCACCTTGGTTCCTCTCTCTAGTCAAGATTCTTTCAGGTGAGGGTGAGAAGCAAAAAGGATCCAAGCAGGCATTGGACTATGCTCCCATCCTTAGACATCACCTACGTACCCATAGTTCTATGTTGGCTCGTTGTTTTTAGGGGTTTCCCTGGAACACTGCAAAATTTGGTGCAATGCATTTGTCATCTGCATACTCGCTCTGATGCCACTCCCATTCTCCTGGTACTTGCAGGGTCCCGGCATCCCTCCCTGGCAAGCCTCAGGGGGACAAGGGTTAAACGCTAACCATTAACAGGTAATTGAAGAAGAACTCTTAACAATGAAGCTAACTTAACAGCAACTGGTCCAACTTGTTTTAACTCTGCAATCTGAAAAAAAATAGATAACAATTTATTCATAACACAAGCGAGAGGTGATTTGCCCATGGTTGCTGCCTAACTTCAAGCCTGGGCTGGGAGAGCTCGGCCTCTGAGACATGCTCTTCACAGGTGGTTTCAGCTTGAACCGAGTCAGTCTCTTCATCCGTCAGGGGCTGGGGAGTCATAGAACGGGAGGATGGAGGGAGAGACAGAGTGTTCTTGGGAGGGATATACCGCAGTTCAACACGTTGCTATCGAGCCTTTGACTGGGAACACCCCGCAGCTGAAAGAGTGCTTAGAAACGCCTTGACCTGGGGGCTTGAAGGGGTGATTCCCAGTTTTGTGTGCAGACTGACAGGTTTTCACTGGGAGCCAGACTGGCACACAGCTTGGCTTCTCCTTCAGTGCAGAAAGTGTCAGAGGAGGTGGTATTGTGTTTCATATGGACAGAGACCTGCATGCCATGCATGTACCCCTGAACTGCCAAGATACTATAACCAAGATGTACATGCAAGGTGTGAAATAGTGAATTTAATCTGTGGAAAAAGTCACCTAGACCCTGAGACATGGGAAGACATCTTTGAAGAGGATTGGGAAAGGATAAAGGAGTGGCACAGCCATATCAAAAGGAAGAATTAAGGAATTTTTTCCTTTTCTATTCTCCCCAGTGGTTTGGATTGTACCCTTAGGAGTTTGTAACTTTGTGTGGGACTGAGCAAACAACAAACAAGTAAAAGTTAATGGTGGAGTGTTATATATTAATTATGAAATTAATTTGTATTTTAATGTTAATAACAATTAGTTATTTGAAGTATTATTGATTGTTAAATTGGTTATTAATATTTTTGTACATTGATTATTTGATTAATTATTACTTTTTAAAAATAACTCTGAAGAAGCAGAAAAAAGGAGTTTTGATTTGAGACTCACATCTGGACATTCGGAACTGAGTAAGCTAAAGCTTGCTCTAAAAAGACATCATGGGAACAAGGCAGAGTAAGGAAGTACATAAAACCAGCCCATTAAGGCGTGTCTTAGCACAGTGGAGAGAAATAACAGGCAAAAGGGGCAGGCAAAATTTTAAAAACCCTAATTATATATTGCTCCCATTGGTGGCCATGATATCACCTGGAGGATGGGGCAAGGTGGCCTCCTACAGGTACATTGGAATAGAATACCCTGTTACAGCTAATGTTGTTTCCATGGAGGGAAGGAAATGGAAGGAGGTTTCTTACTGTGATATGTTTTTCTCCCTCCAAAATAATCCTGATTAGCAAAGGGACTGTGGCATCAGAGCCCCCTCTGACCCCCTCGTTTTGGCTCTTGAAAGAGAAAACAGAAGCAAAATGGGAGAACTGAAATGGGGCTGCTCAACTTGTAGCATAAGACAGAGATGCACCAGGACAGATAAAGTTTATCGCACAGCACTAGAGGAACAAGAACAAGATCTAGCTGACCTATTTAGCCCTCACTTGGGAGGGCAGGGGGGAAGGGGTAGAGACTTGGGAGGGGCTCCATCTACACCACCTACACCACCTAGTCGACCGCTTCCACTATTCCTCCTACTCCTCCTCCTCCTCCTTTGGAGAAGACACCAGCTCCAACCCCTCCAGGCAGCCCAATAGCATCCCGAACCAGAGGACAAATACTGCAGGCCCCTTTGCAGGAGACAGTAAAACCAGGCCGAGAAAAGATATTAGTTAAGGTGCCCTTCTCCACCCTTGGTTTGGATGCTTGGAAAAGGGTTGCAGGAAATTACCAAAATGACCCAATAAACATTGCTAAACATCTAGGGTACATTACGAAGCAGCACAATCCAGACTGGGGTGCTATTCAATTGTTATTAGACACATTCACTGAAACAGAAAGCTAGATGGTTTTAAAAACAGCTGGGAACCAGGTAGCAGACCACTTTAGACAACAACCAGTGGACCTAAAGGAACATTTTCCACTTCAGGACCCAGGCTGGAACCTGAACCAACCAGTACAAAGACAGAGGCTAAAAAATTATCCGGATTGGCTTATATTGGGAGTGGAAAGAGCAACGCCTGAAACTATAAATTGGTCAGCTTTATATGCTATTAAACAGGCACCCTCAGAATCCCCCAGAGAGTTCCTAGACCACCTGAGAAACACAATGTGACGCTATACACCACTGGACCCTGCATCTGATGTGGGGATTTGCTGGAACCCAGGACGCCCCTCTGGGTGCCCTGGATGACACGTGCCCCTGGCAGAGGGCTGGGGAGTCCTGGCAGGAAGCCATAGACACTTGGGATTTTGATCTTAACCCATAGAGCAAATTACCAACCTTGTATGAAGAATCACAAGTCACAGAAGTTTAAATAGAGTGATAATGAATTAATCCCAGGGTGAAACGTGGAATTTGGGGGATTTTACTAGAGGGGGTCTAGGAGGCAAGATGGAAGGATTTGGGCGTTGTCCTATTTTTCTTCCTTCTTCTTCCTAGCTTCCATCTTCTTGGTGATGGTGGCACATTTGGATTGGTTTAGACTAGAAGTAGACAGTCTAACAGAGGTGACTGGTATTGGAAAATAATGATCAATGAAGTACATGTACTTCATAGTATAAAATGAAGACACCAGCCCAGGGGCAGGCAGCGTGCCCATGACAGATCTGCAGATCAGACCTCTGCAGGTCTGAAAAAGAATGGTTTAGATAAGAGACAATAAACAACCTTGTGAACCAGAGCTGAAGAATTCCGACTCTTTCTTCCACTGTCGGGCTGGGAAAAAAGAACTCTCGGGGAGGGTCATCCTGACTGCAGGAAACCTGAGAGGGATACAACAACTAATTAATCTATTTTTGGGACAGTCCAAGGGGGATATTCGGTGCAAACTCCAAAAAGTCTGAGAAGAAAATATACGGAATTTAGAAACTTGATTGGGGGAGGCTTGGAGAGTCTTTAGCAACAGAGAAGAAGGGGATAAACAAGGGATGAAAAACTTAATAGCAATAGTGCAGGAGGAACGGAAAGAAAGACGTGAAAGCAGGCAGGGAGCACCCAGGCAAGGCCCTCCTCGATCCGGCAGAAATCAATGTGCAAACTGTAAGAAACAGAGCCATTGGAAGAAGGACTGTCCAGAGCAGAAAGAGAATGGTCAAGGGAATCAAAGGAGAGGAGGGGTGTTTGCCCATGTGCAAGACAATTAGGGGGGACTGGAGGAGACTACCCCAGCAGGCTCTCTGGTTGTAAAACTAAAGCTGGGGAAATGGAAAAAGAAGGGAAATTCCTAGTCAACCTTTAGAAGCGAGTACCTTCTAGGGACAAGGTAATCGGTTCTAAATACAGCCTTGATGCCCATAGGGGATGATTATGCTACAGTTACGGGAGCGACTGGCCAAACTGAAAAGGCATTTTTCTTTAGGCCACTAAAATACAAACTGGGAAAGCAGTGGGGGATCCACAAATTTCGATATATGCCCAACTCCCCTGAGCAACTTCTGGGCAGAGATTTGCTGGGACAATGACAGCCAACTATTGCATTCAAAAATGGGGAAAATACTCTGGAGGGAAATGATGAAAAGTGTGTAGAAATATTGAGTTTGATATTAACCACTAGTCAAGTCACAAGGGAAAGTGAAATCGATGAAGATGTAATGAATCAGGTACTCCCTGGGGTATGGGCTTCTGATGTATCAGGGAGAGCAAAAAACGCTCCCCCTATACAGATCAGACTAAAAAGGGAATGCAACCTGTCAGAGTTAAACAGTATCCCCTGAGGAAGGAAGATAAGGATAGCATTAGCCCAGTAATTGAGAACTTTTTAACATCTAGGATTATTAAAAGAATGTCAATCTGATTTTAATGCCCCTATCCTACCAGCCAGCAAACCTGATGAGTCATACAGGTTAGTACAGGATCTGCAAGCCATGAACAAGATAACTGAGGATCTTTATCATGTGGTGGCCAATCCCTACACGTTATTAAATTGCTTAACACCTGAACTAACTTGGTTTACCGTTTCAGGTTTAAAAGACGCCTTCTTTTGCCTTCCTATCCACCTAGCCAGCCAGAAAATTTTTGCATTTGAATGGGAAAGTCCTAAAAGTGGGCAAAGAACTAAACTTACATGGACAGTACTCCCACAGGGATTTAAAAACTCACCCACTTTGTTTGGAGAACAACTTGCAAAGGAATTAGAGGCCTGGGAAGCCCCTCCAGAGGAAGCGAAGCTGCTACGAAGATGACATCCTCATAGCCACACGGACAAGTGAAGCATGCGTGGCCTGGACGGTAAGCCTCTTGAACTTTCTGGGACTCCAAGGGTGCCGGGTATCAAAGAAAAAGGCTCAAGCAGTAAAACAGACATTAACTTATCTGCGATACAAAGTCAGTACTGGACAATGTACCCTGGGCCAAAGCCGGAAGGAGGCAATATGCCAGACCCCAAAACCTCAGACTGCAAAAGAACTAGGAACTTTCCTGGCGATGACGAGGTGGTGCAGGTTATGGATCTGTTACTATGGACTGTTTGTTAAGCCCTTATATGAACTTATTGCAACTAAAAGCAGGGAAATCCAATGGACAGAGGAAGCTACGCAGGCTTTCCACCAGCTGAAAAAAGCCCTCATGTCAGCTCCAGCTCTGGGATTGCCAGACGTGAGTAAGCCTTTCCTCTTGTTCTCCAATGAGAAGCAAGGAATTGCCTTGGGAATATTAGCACAGGACCTTGGCCTATACCAGAGACCAGTTGATTACTTCTCTAAGCAATTGGATGCAGCAGCTAAAGACTGGCCTGGATGCCTCAGAGCTGCTGCAGGAGTTGCACTGAATATCCAAGAGGCAAGTAAATTCACCCCGGGCCACAAAATGACTGTGCCAGTGTCTCACACAATGTCTGCAGTGCTGGAGGTGAAAGGTGGACATTGGCTTTTCCCGCAACGATTTCTGAGATACCAAGCTATTATGGTGGAGCAAGATGATGTGGACATAGTGGTGACTAACATTGTCAATCCAGCCTCCTTCCTCAGTGGAAACCAAGGGGAGCCAGTGGAGCATGACTGCCTGGAGACTATCGAGGCAACCTATTCCAGCCACCCCTCTCGAGAATGCAGAAATCTGATTTACTGATGGAAGCAGTTATGTCATCAGAGGAAAACGACACGCTGGGTACCCAGTTACTACCTGCAAGGAGGTAACAGAATCTGGGATGGATACCTCTGCACAAAAGGCCAAGATAATTGCTCTAACTCGGGCCTTGGAATTGGCAAAAGGGAAAGAAATAAACATATATATGGACTCAAAGGATGCATTTGGAGTAGTGTATACTCATGGAGCCATTTGGAAAGAAAGAGGCTTGCTGAACTCTCAAGGGAGAAACATTAAACATGCGTCAGAAATGCTGCGACTCCTAGAAGCAGTCTTGTTACCAGAAGAGGTGGCAATCATGCACATTAAGGCATTTATCAGAAGATAAACTCAGAACTGGAAGAAGGAAATGAGCTGGCAGATAGGGAAGCAAAAGAAGCAGTGAAAAATGAGGTAATAACTGAGGCAGCCCTGATTCCAGGTGGGCAAATTTCCTTAAAATACAACAAATTAGACAAAAAAATTGATCAATGAGCAGAAAGGAGCCTATAACCAAGAGGGATAGGCCACCACAGAGGGAAAATTAATTATACCCTCTGACTTATTATGATCTCTAAAAAGGGAGGAATATCAGAAAACACATTGGGAAATTGATGCCCTACATATCTAAATGAAAGGATCATTGATAGAAATTTACAAGCCACTATCACCCAAGTGACTCCACAACGTGACCTTTGCCTCCAGACCAATCCCAAGAATATTCCCAAACCTAAACTTGGCCAAATTGGAAAGGGCCATGGACCTGGGCAGCAATGGCAAATCAATTTCACGGAATTGCCAAGAAATGGGGGGTGTAAGTTTTTACTAGTACTAACAGATACCTTTTCAGGGTGGCCAGAAGCATTCCCCACCAGGACTTGTAAAGCTCAGGAGGTAACTAAGGCATTGGTACAGGAAATCATACCATGCTTTGGAGTCCTGGTCACAATCTCCTCGGATAGAGGACCACATTTCATCGCAAAATTAGTGCAACAAGTTAGCCAGTACTTGGGCATAGACTAGGAACTTCACACCCCATATAACCCAACATCAAGTGTTCAGATAGAGAAAATGAATCATTTGATCAAACAACAAGTTACACAAGTGGGACAAGAGGCTAATTTGCCATGGCCTCAATCCCTCCCATTAGCGCTGCTGCAGATTCAGACCAAACCCAGGACTAAGGAAAAGCTAAGTCCCTTTGAATTGCTTTATGGGAGACCATACACGGCGCAGAAGGGAACATCTGCCGAGGACGTATCACTATGTGATTGCTCTGACCAAACAGCTTAGAGCAATCAAAAAATATGTGGCTGGAACTTGGGGTACAGGGCTCGATGCACCAGTACATGATGTGCAGGTTGGAGACTATGTATATGTTAAGTCTCTAAGAGAGAAGGCCCTGGAACCACAATGGGAGGGACCATACCAAGTGCTCCTTACTAGCTTCACTGCAATCAAGACTAAGGAACAAAGTGCTTGGATTCACCACAGCCGTGTTAAGAAAGCTCCAGAAGCCCCTTGGAGAATAACAGCGGGTGATGGTAAACTGAAACTGAAACTTACCCGCACAAAATGAATGCATCATGGTGGGTGGGGATTTGTGCTGAAGTGTTGTTCACAATCATCGCTGTCATCCAAAAATTAGAAAGTACTCCTAGCCAGAACAATGCTGAATGGCCTTGGTCCCAAGCCCTTACTCAATACACCGGATCCATAGGAAAACCTTCCCGTGTTAAACCTAACAACTGTAGTCATATGCAAAACACAAATACATAAAAGGCAGGAGAGGGAGAAACAGAGGTTGTGGTCACTTCAAGGGACCATGGGGGAGGTAATTAAGACAGGGTGTAGAATGATTAATGGGACTACCTATAGTAAAGCAACCCAAATCAGTGTAAATAAGCACTGGAAGATTTGCAATCGTCCAAATGAATTGGACTGTTGGCACAACTTCACATTAAGACAAACTGTCAACATGGTTTGCTTCTGGGCCTGCAACACTATTGGGCTGTCTTTCAAATTTAAAATAAGTGCTATAGCTAAGCCTGTTACAACCCACCCCAGCACTCAAGCACAAACCCAAAATCCGCCATTTAAGCTTGAACCTAGATTTTATCAAATTGGCCCATACATAATAAGGAATACGGGTCAACACAACTGTTCTTTAATCCAGTATTATGACATGTCGAACTGGTAATGCAAACTACTATCTCGACAGTTCAGCCAGCTTGTTCCCCCTTCATAAGGTCATCCTTCGAGGGATGGACAAGATGGCTACAAAAACAAGTGCACTTCAGAGACAGAATGAGAAGGGATTTAACCGAGATGTTAGGGACTGGACTAGGGGTTTTGAATAGGATTGACTCAGAAATATTAATGAACAAATTAGCTGTAGCAGCTAGCCATCCAATAAAATTAAAACAGCCTTTACAGTCATCTCTTTTGGCATTGGGAAATAGTCAGTGGCAAGTCTCGAGGGTGCTGCCGAAATGGAGAGAAATTGAAGATCAAGACCATAGCTTGCTAGCAGACGCATTAAAGGGGGCACAGGATAACATATCTTTAGCCCTCAGCTATATACAAACACAATTATGGGTACAGTCAACAGCTGCTTTAATCATAAGAGAAGGAAGTGAAGGGGTGTTTCCCACTGAAGTGCAAAAGGTGGTCTGGGGCAGTACTACAGACATTGAGAAAGATTTCCAGTCTTGGTGGACCATGGTAATTTTACATATAATCCCCCCACTAACACAGCTCCAGCCTTCGTGCTCACTCTGCATAATGGCACAGTTCACGCTATTCACGCCATTGCTGCCTTAGGGCTCAGTCACAAGCAGCCAGCATTATACACCTCAGAATACAGGGTATGGGCTTGGAAAATCCAGGGGAGATGGCAAACTGTAAACTTGGAACCTTGCATTGCTCAAGAACAACAGGGATTTATCTGTCACAGTAATGTGATTAGTGCTCAAGACATATGCCTTGACAATGACCAAGGCATTTGCCACTTTGAGATCCACCCAGATACCAACCAATAAACGGTACTAGTGTATATAGGTGATGGCTGTGTGTGTTTAAGGACTGTGTGTGATGTCATAGAGATTGATAAGAACAAGGTTGCCGGGGTGACACGATCCGTCCTAAGGACGTGAGTCGTGAAGGTTCTTTTTCACCTATCTCAGGGTGCAAAAACTGACACGACAAGGGGATTTGTAGTAAAATCAAAACAGAGATACTTTTATTGTATAGCCATAGCAAAGATGCGTTAGAGAGAGAAGGGGAATGAAGAAAGGGGAAAGAATAAGGAAAAGAAAAAGAAGAGAAGGAGGGCAAGGAGGTATATAGCTACCAGACGTGCGGATGACAAAGTCCCTCGAAGTCTGGTCGATGAAGAGGCCTGTCGTCTTCACGTCAGGGGAGATCTCAAAGGTATCAGTCAGCTCTAACCTTTTTTATAGTCCTTTTGAAATGGGGGAAGGGGACACTTTTCAAAATAGTCTATTGATAAAGGGTACAAAGAGTCCATCAGTAGTCCATCAGGAACAGGTGTCGTCAGCAGCAGATGTCGTAGGCAGGAACCATTGTCTTCTCGGTTCAGTGGTCGCTTGCAAAACTTTCTCCGGTCCCCACGCATACCTTCCCTCACCCTACAGTAGGGATTTCAGTCTCAGTCCTTTTGGGAAGAAGGGGGGGCTTTTCCATGTAGGGGTCGCATGTCTCAGTCCTTGAGGGGAGAACCTTCTCCCATCTCAGTCCATCTGTCATGGTGGTTGATGTACGATGAATGGAGGGTCTTTTAGTGGTGACCACAGAGAAGGTCCTTCCAGAGAGAAAGTCCAGCCAAGTCAGAAGGGTGGAGAAATTCCAGCACTAGCGTCGTTAGGTGATGCAGGCGAAGGAGAGCACACTGCCCCTTCTCGGGTGCAGTGTTGTTCCATGAGTTGAGCAAACACACCCGTAGGCAATAATCTGGCTTGGTGGACCAGACAGACCTGGATTTTCAGAACAGGATCTTTCCCTTTCCCCGGTGATCTTGGCTTTCATGATGATCGAGAGGCACAAAAAAAATGAGGGAAGTTTCAGACAGACACTCACAAATAGGAGCAATATATAATTAGGGTTTTTAAAATTTTGCCTGCCCCCTTTGCCTGTTATTTCTCTCCACTGTGCTAAGACACGCCTTAATGGGCTGGTTTTATGTACTTCCTTACTCTGCCTTGTTCCCATGATGTCTTTTTAGAGCAAGCTTTAGCTTACTCAGTTCCGAATGTCCAGATGTGAGTCTCAAATCAAAACTCCTTTTTTCTGCTTCTTCAGAGTTATTTTTAAAAAGTAATAATTAATCAAATAATCAATGTACAAAAATATTAATAACCAATTTAACAATCAATAATATTTCAAATAACTAATTGTTATTAACATTAAAATACAAATTAATTTCATAATTAATATATAACACTCCACCATTAACTTTTACTTGTTTGTTGTTTGCTCAGTCCCACACAAAGTTACAAACTCCTAAGGGTACAATCCAAACCACTGGGGAGAATAGAAAAGGAAAAAATTCCTTAATTCTTCCTTTTGATATGGCTGTGCCACTCCTTTATCCTTTCCCAATCCTCTTCAAAGATGTCTTCCCATGTCTCAGGGTCTAGGTGACTTTTTCCACAGATTAAATTCACTATTTCACACCTTGCATGTACATCTTGGTTATAGTATCTTGGCAGTTCAGGGGTACATGCATGGCATGCAGGTCTCTGTCCATATGAAACACAATACCACCTCCTCTGACACTTTCTGCACTGAAGGAGAAGCCAAGCTGTGTGCCAGTCTGGTTCCCAGTGAAAAGCTGTCAGTCTGCACACAAAACTGGGAATCACCCCTTCAAGCCCCCAGGTCAAGGCGTTTCTAAGCACTCTTTCAGCTGCGGGGTGTTCCCAGTCAAAGGCTCGATAGCAACGTGTTGAACTGCGGTATATCCCTCCCAAGAACACTCTGTCTCTCCCTCCATCCTCCCGTTCTATGACTCCCCAGCCCCTGACGGATGAAGAGACTGACTCGGTTCAAGCTGAAACCACCTGTGAAGAGCATGTATCGGAGGCCGGGCTCTCCCAGCCCAGGCTTGAAGTTAGGCAGCCACCGTGGGCAAATCACCTCTCGCTTGTAGGAAAAAAAAAAAAAAAAAAGCAGCAAACCCCTTAATGCAAAGGCTCTCCTAGCAACAACTTTCAAGACTGAAGGGCAGTGTTATCGCACAGCAAACACTTAACTCTTAGCCCAGGCGGGCTTGCTGGCCGCCTGCAGGTGGTTCCTGCCCCTTACCAACCAGCGGTGCTTGCTTGCAAATGCCGACTTGTACCGTGCTCCTGCTAGCTGTGCTATCAGCTAGCGGTGTTCAAAGCAACCCTACAAACCGTGGCTTCTGTCCCGAGTGCCTGCCAGCCGTGCTGTAGGCCCGCTGCGCCGAGAGCAATTTGGCAAGCCCCAGCTCATGGCCCTGCACCGCGCTGGCCCCGCTCGTTAGAGCCGCCCTGCACCACGCATGTGCTGCTGGCCAGGGGCTGCCTGCGCTGGGCATGCGCTGCTTGCTCTCCCAGGTGCTGCCGGCTAGCCGCCGCTGCCCCGGCTTTGCGCCGCCTCTGCCCGCCGCGCCGACCTGCGCCACGCTCACGGCGACCCGGCACCCTTGAAATGTTCTTTGAAAAACCACAGTTACCAGAGAAACTAAACCAAGACCTCACTCCCCGCAGCATTGTTTCACTGTTCACTCACACCCACACACACACACAAGCACACACGTCCGGACGTGATAACCATACACAATCACAGTTCAAACCAACGCTCCGCCAGCTGCTCTGTCAGCTGGGGCTGGAGAGACCACCGAGTACAGAACTGACAGGGCCAGATCCAGAGATGGGAAAGACATAGTGGAGGGCTTCAGGTGAGCAAACAGGAGAGTGCTGAGGAACAAGGAGACCACGGCCGGGTGAGGGAGCCAGGTGGAAAAGGCTTTGTGTTGTCCCTGCTCAGAGGGAATCCTCAGCACAGCCCTGAAGATCTGCACATAGGAGAAAACAATGAACACAAAACATGCAAGTCCTAAACAAGTACTAACCGCAAGGAGCCCAGTTTCTCTAAGGTGGGATTTGGAGCAGGAGAGCTTGAGGGTGTGGGGGATTTCACAGAAGAACTGGCCCAGGGCATTGCCATGGCACAGGGGCAGGGAAAATGTATTGGCTGTGTGCAGCAGAGCATTGAATAGGCCACAGGTCCAGGCAGCTGATGCCATGTGGGCATGAGCTCTGCTGCCCAGGAGGGTCCCGTAGTGCAGGGCTTTGCAGATGGACACGTAGCGGTCGTAGCACATGATGGTCAGGATCTAAAATTCTGCTGAGATGAAGAACACAAAGAAAAAGATCTATGCCACACATCCTGTGTAGGAGATGTTGCTGGTGTCCCAGAGGGAATTGTGCATGGCTTTGGGGACAGTGGTGCAGATGGAGCCCAGGTGGCTGAGGGCCAGGTTGAGCAGGAAGAAGAACATGGGCGTGTGCAGGTGGTGGCCAAAGGCTACGGCGCTGATGATGAGGCCGTTGCCCAGGAGGGCAGCCAGGGAGATGCCCAGCAAGAGGCAGAAGTGCAGGAGCTGCCGCTGCCACGTGTCTGCCAATGCCAGCAGGAGGAAGTGCCTGATGGAGCTGCTGTTGGACATTTGCTGTGTCTTGGCATGGGGATCTGTAGAAATAGTAATCATGGAATAGGTGGATTAGAAGGGGACTTGAAATATCCCAGCACAGCTTGGGGGTGCTTTCCCCCCACTGCCTGCCCATTGTTCTGCTGCCTGGAGCTGTCCCTGCCAGCAGCTGCTTCCCTGTGCCCAGGGCAGGGCCCTGCCAGTGCTGCCAGAGCCCAGCCCAGCCCTGGGGGCTCAGCTCTGCCCTGCAGACCTCTCCCAGCTCTGGCAATGCTCAGGGACAGCTCTGGCTCTGCAGGCTCTGATGGCAACGCCAGAGCAACCCTGAGGAGGCTGGAAAAGTGACACTGATGTTGCTTCTATGGGGACCTGTGTTGATTTCTGTCACTGCTCACTTTATTGAGATTTAAGAGAATTTTTTTTTTTTAATTTTACAGCCTGAACTGAGAGATTAAAATCTATGTACAATTTCCCATCTAGGCAACCCAGAGCAGCAGATTAAAAAAGCAAGATTTTCCCATTTTATGCTGCCCCTGACTTGCTGTGCTCCCTGTATAATCTACTTGGAAATACTCTGCAGTTAAATGTCATGCAGGGAGCAGTCCTCAACAATGAAGCATCCTCCCCACACAAGGAGAACACTTCCAAGCCTTACCAGCTATCTCCCGCCACCCAGATCTTGTCCCCCTGTGCTGGGAGCAGCTGCCAGGGCTGGCTGAGAGCTGTCCCTGGCAGGCAGCAGAGTCCCTGCCCCAGCACAGCGCCCTGGGCTGCAGGAGCCTGCTCTGCAGGACAGCCCTATGCACCCCTGGCTGCTCTGCACCAGAGACAATCAGAGAATGTACTCACAGGGTCTGTAGGCATTGGGATGTTCCAGCTTTAGGAGATGGCTCCAGGAGCTGCAGCTGCATTGTCCTGCAGCCAGAGGTTCCTAGGCCAAGTGTGCTGGCAGTGATTCTGCCCCAGGCACTACTCAGCACCTTCCCAGTCCTGACTGATTGAAGCTCTCTGTGCCTCTGGGCTGTGCCTGCAGGCAGTGCTCCAGCCCTGCTGGGCTGGCAGAAGAGCTGCTCATCAAGAGAAATGTGCTTTTGAAGCTCTTCTTGGTTACCAGCAACTGCCTCTGTGCCCGGAGCTCAGCCCAGCTCAGCAGCACAGACACAGCAGCAGGACTTTACTGACCCTGTGGGGCTTTGTGCTCATGCCCTGAACATCAGTCCCTGAGAGGCAGCTGAAGAAACCTCTGCAGAACTCCAAGTCAGAATCACACTCCAAAGTTTCTTGGACTTTTACTGGATCCCACTGAGGGACACGACTCAGAAAGTGTTTCCAGGCCCCAGGCAGAGCAGAGAACTGGAGGCACAGATGGCAGGTGGGGACAAAGAGAAGCCAAGTCTTGGTGGCCTGGGGCACAGCAGGGACTGTGCCACCAAGGGCTGGGAGGAGACACCTTGTCCTGAGGCCCTGGGGCCTCCTGGCACAGCCCCAGCCAGGCTGGGCACTGTCAGCCCCTGGTCTTGCCCTCAGCATCCCCCCCTAGCCCACATCCCAGTGGCCTCAAGGATCTGCTGGAAGGAGTCCCTGTGGAGCCTTGCTCAGCAATGGCCCTGGGGGCTCCTTCAGGCTCCCAGGGACTGCAGGTTTTTCAAAGGACTTTGGGTTTTTCTTTTGGCTTGGAGTCTCTGAGAGGTTTGTGCAATCATGGCCTCCAATTATCTGCTGTAATTAGTCCCTGGAGAGGCTTTGTCAGTAACAACACTCAGTGGGGCTCATTAATGCTTCAGGGTACTTGAATTATTTTAAGGTACTTGGTGTTTCCCTTTTGATACAGACTCTGGGAGAGGCTTGTGCAAGCATGGCCCCAATTATCTGCTTTAACGAGTCCCTTGAGAGTTTTGTACTGGCACTCTGAGGGGCTCATTAATAGTTTGAGATACTCAAGGGTTTTTAAAATACCTTGGATTTTCGTTTCCCCACTGAGTCTCTGAAAGGATTTTGTGCCCTCCTGGCCTCCAGTTCTCTCCTCCAAGGAGTCCATGAGGAGCCTGTGTTGGGGATGGACCTCAGTGGGGCCCATTTATGATCTGAGACTCTTTGGATGTTTCCTCTGACTTTGACTCCTGGAAAGATTTGTGCAATTTCCTCTCAGGCCCTGATGTTCCAGGGCTCAGCTCCAAATGCACCATGTGGCTCATTAGGATCAAGCAAGTCCTGCCAAACCATGGCTCTGCCTTGATTTCCCTCTGCTCTCATGCAGTTCATCCCGAAGATTTCTGTAATGGTTTTGGTTTGCCATTTTAAGATTTCTTGGCCAATGCATCAATTAGTGTGGTGGGTTCAGTGTTGGCTAATTAGCAGTGCACTCACTAGAATATTCTTACTCATTTCCGGCTGTTAGGTAGGATTAGGAGAAAGGGAAAATAGGCTCAAAACTTTAAAAGTGTATAAAGAAAAGTTTATGAATAGTAACTAAATAAAAGAGTAATAAGAAGCAGATCAAAACTTTGGAACAATTTCCTTCTCCCTACAACCTTTTCATTCTTACTGAGAATGTAAGGAAACAAAACCTAAAATTTCAGTCAGTTTACGATCTCTAGAATAGTCTTTCTTCAGTTCAGTTAGGGAGAGGAGTCTCTCTTTCATGGTATGGAGGCTTCTCCATAAGAAAACACTTCTCCGTGGCTCTCAATTCCCATGAATAGCAGCCACCCAGAAAATCTGCAATTGTGAAGTCCTTCCCATTTTTTCACACCTTTCCCCTCAGCTGTGCTTGTGAGCCATGTCAATGTATGGGGTATTAGTTTAAAGATGAACTGTTTGAGAGCAAAGGTTCTCTTCATCTATTTCTAAAATCATCTTCATCTCTGGGAACAGAGATCTTCTCTCTGTTCTGTGAGGACACAGGGTCTCATCACTCTACTCTCTTTCACTGTTCAAAAGTGTCATAGGATCACAGCTACTTCAACATCTGCTTACTTTAGTATGGCGGCCTTTGCTGAACAAGTCATCTCCCCATATTTTTCAATGCGTTATAGGGAAAAAGATAATTTGATGTATTAATTACATCCTCCTCTATAGCTTTACAAGAGGATTTCAGCCCCAAGATCAAGGCATCTTTTCATCCCTCCCATCTGGGACTCAACTTCCTCTTCACTGACCTTGGTGTCTTCATGTTTCTCCTCTATGTGCCGGCACGTTGTCCTTTTCTCTCACTGGAGGGAGGATGGAAGCACTGAAAGAGTTAATATCTCATCTGAGGCCTGCAGATGGTTCCGTGACCCCCGCCGGGCTGGGTCCTTGCGGCCGGAGCTGTTTTACGATGGAGGTTTCTGCAGCGGCTGCGCTGGGGCTGTGTCAGGATGGGCTGTGCTGGGGCAGGGCCAGGATCTCAGCAGCCAGGCCAGAGTACAGCAGCAGCACGGCCGGGGCCCATGGCTTCTCCTCCCCCTGCCCGGGGCTTGTGGGTGAACCCCAAGGGTGGCAGAATCTTGGCCGAGCCAGCCCGGCCCGGGGCTGCTCCTGGGGCCTGGCGGATCCCGGCTCGGCCCGGGCTGGCCGTGGGGCAGGGCTCGGTAGCGCCCAGGTGTTGGCAACCGCAGCCATGGCCCGGCCCGGCCTCGGCCCCGCGGCCTCCCCTGCCCTGCCCAGCAGCCGATGGGGCCTGGGGGGCTCCCTGGGAAGGGGCCCGGCCCCACGGCAGGAGCCGCCCGGCCCGGCCTGGCTGAGACGGGGGCTGGGCCAGCCTTGTTACCTCTTTGCTGGCCAGAAGGGAAAGAGACCCTCCCAGGCTTTCTCGTCTTTAACATGTGTCTTCACAGAGTCATGTACAGTTTTCTTAGTGGTTTAACAGATTGTCAGTTCTCACAGCTAATTACTGATTTTTTTTGCCAGAGACAGAGGAAACTGCTAGCAGCTTCTTTTAGAACATCCCTTCCATGATGCAAAACCACCACAACAGCACAGAGCACAGAGCTCCTTTGTCCATATGTACTGCTCATGATCCCAAGGCCTCAAAACCCCACCTTGGGAGATCTTTGGGCCCTCTCCAAGGTGTTTTCAAATGGAAACATTCAGCTCATGGTCTAAGAAAACCACCAGAGGTCAGGGCCAACTTGACCTGTCTGTCCTGGCTACTTTTGTCAGGGAGCAATCCTTGAATATACCGAATTTGGGAGGACAAATTCTAGTTTTGGCCATGGCATTTCGACATGAAAGCCATTTTTTTTCCATAAGAAGGAAGGAACAGAGCCCCAGTGTTTCCCAGGTGGAGAGGTGACGACCAGAGGCCAAGGCCAGCCTGAGCTGGCAAGTTTTGTTCTGAGAGATTCCCTTGCATACAGGAAATATTTTAGGGAGAGTACCAATTTTGGCAATGGAAAACAGAAAAGACCGAGGGTTCTTTTCAATAGCAAGGAAAGTACAGAGCATCAGTGCTCCAGGAGCTGATGAGAGGCAGCCTTTGACATCCCAAGATCAGCCAGACCTGTCAGGTGGCCCCTGGGAGGCCAAGCCAGCCAGACCTGTTCCATGTTCCCTTGATTCCATGGGGCCCCACAATTCCCATTGGTCCCTTGCTTCCATGAGAACCTGAGGTGCCATAATGCCCCCTTGGTGACAGGAGGCCCTGAAGGGTCAGAATGGTCTCCATGGGTCCATCAGGCCCCACAGAGTCATAAAGGTCTCTGGGTTCCATGAAGCCTCGCTGTGTTACCATGGCCCCTTGGTTCCATGGGCTCCAGTGGTGCCAAAATGATCCCCTTGGTTTCATGAGGTCTCCACAGTGTCACAGTGATCTCCATGGGAAGGAAAGCCCCAGTGTCGCAGGGGCAGCCACCAGAGGCCAAGAGTCATAAGCTGACAAGGAAGTGAGTTTTCTTGGGAAGTTCTAGTCAAACCAATTAGTGGTCAGATTTTAATATTGACACCTGGAGTAACCATGGGTGACATGGACACGCCTCTGAGAACACAGAGGGTTAAAAGCAGAGAACTCCCACGGGAACTCTCTCTTTTATTCTGGTCAGTGAAGGGTTCAGGCCTCCCCTGCCCAGCCACAGGCCGGGTGGGGCAGGGGAAGTCATGCGGCCTGGGCTGAGGGAGGCCGGAACCCCAGACAGAGATGGGGGAGAAGGGAGTGGAACCGGTCACGGCCCCTGCAGGAACGGAGGGGTGGAGAAACACTGAGGTGTCCTGGGCAGCCCCTCCAGAGAGAGCCCCCCCGCCAGACAGAGAGCGCCTGTGCCGCCTTGAAATTTGATATTATGTGCTGGCAGCAGGGCCAGCAGAGGAGAAAGAGAAGGGAGGCAGAAGGTGCCCAGGCGTGGGAGTCCTGGGCAGGCTGCTGTGAGATTTCAGCCATCCTGAGGGCAGCAGAGCCTGAGACTTTAACTCTTCCTTAGACAACTTTGCGAAAACTTTGCAAAACTCTAATCCTTGATCTGAAAGAGAAGAGAGACAACCTGGGACTTGAGACGTCAGAAGATGGGAAAGAAGCCTAGGTGGGTGTGGGAACTCAGTACATCACTCCGGATGTCCAGAGCTACCAAGACAACCCTTGGGGAGCTCGGAGGTCCTGGAATGTTGCCAAAAGTATCTGGTGGCTTGACTTTGATCCTTCTAAAGAAATGACCCCAGAATGTGAGGAAATGAGAGAATTTCAAGTTTGAATGATGAGGGGATGATATTCACTAGATAAAACTTAAATTATAATGCACTGTACAGGGGGGTTTTGTGTGTTGTACAAGGGTGTTTGGAATTCTGCACATGGGGGACGGGAGTCCCAAGATGGAGGGATTTGGGTGTGCCCTGTCCTTCTTCTTTCTTCTCCTTGGCATCCATGTTCAGGATGATGTTGGCATGTGTGGATTGGTTCATAGTGAAGGTGCACTTGCCAACAAGGGCGAAAAGTATTGGAAATTGAAGGTACATATCTAATATGTAATTTTCACTATAAAAGAGATAACCGCCCCGTGGGCGGGAGAGAGTGCCCTTGGCTGTCTTGCTGAGCAGACCTCGGCTGGACAGACAGAAAAACTTTGTAGATAAGAAACAATAAATGCAACTGAAGACCAAAAGCAAGAGTCCAGACTCCTTCTTCGAAAGCGCGGCCTGCCCAGAACCACCTTTTCCTGTGCTGGGGCAGAGAAAATAACAGCCAACCCCGACAAGTGGGAAGAGATGATGGAGTGGCCTTTGGCTGGACTTTTTCTTGTATAGCCATAGACTGAACCAATTTTCCTGTAACAGAGAGACTGCATTTAGGAGGATGCAATGGCTTGAGCCAAGAGTGTGACCTGCTGCAGTGACGTGATGTGCAGGAGTGAAGTGAACAGAGAAAGATGAGGAGGGTGTGGTGGTGCCCTCTGTCTTCAAAGAAGAAGAAGAAGATCTCTGTTCTCAAGACCCTTGGGCCCAGGGGAGATGAAAATGGGGGGGACTGTTGTCCCAAAATGAGAAAAACTGTCATTCTCTGGTACTTGGCAAAGCATCCTTAAAAGGAGCCCTAGAAGCAGTCTTGGTCCATGGACAGTGGTGAGAGCATGGAAGGAAGAGGTCACAATGGCAGATTTTCTCTGGGTGGTGCCATGTGTGAGATGGAAGTATGAGAGGTTTCAACTGTGTTTCCTGGGGAAGACTATGGTACAAGAGAGACTCCTCTCTCCCTTGATGAACTGAGAATTGTTATCTGAGAGGTGGTAACTTGACTGAGAATCCAAGGTTTTGTCTCACTGTGCTTTGGTGGAAATTGGGTGGGGAGAGGAGGAATGTTTTGGAAGGTTTTAATTTTGAATTTTGTGTTTCTTTTATTATAGTTATAGGTTAATAAAGTTTTTTTTTCCCTTTATTTCTAAGCTTGAGCCTGCTCTGCTCTGTTTCTGCTCACATCTCACAGTAACCATTTGAGAAAAATATGTTTTCATGGGAGCATTGGCACTGCTCCAGCACCAACCCATGACACAGAGGAAGGCCAGAAGGGCAGGGAAGACACCAGGAATTGGTCACATTTTCTCCTGTCACAGCCATGACTCAGGGGATAGGATTAAACCTGGAAAGGCTGAGGTGCATTACTGACCTCCTGCTGCCTAAGGAAAGAAAGAGAAATGAAGATAATTTGTCCTTTTTTTGGGTTGTCCAGTTCAAAAAAGACACTGAGTCAACCAAGAAGGTTGGGAAAGCTGGATATACAAGGATTGACATGGGGAAGCTGGGAGTAGAAGATGTGCCCATACTCATGGTGAAGGAAAATCCTGTTATTGGATGAAATTCCCTAAGGCAAGGATCCCTTGAGAGAAGATGGATCCCAACTCTTGGAGATACTAAAATTTTGACTGGAAATTGGGTGACCTGAACTCCTTAGCCCTATTTGGAACAGGTTTTTGGACTGGTTAATTCAAAAGAGGATATCCAATCTAAATTATTCTGATGTTTTATATAAAGGGTTCTCTTGAGGATTTTTTGCAGGTTGCAAAACAATGGCCATATTCAGCCCATGCACAATCCAGCCTGATGGTAACAATGGATAATGGACATGTTCACAGACAATAGATAATAGACATATTCAGAAATGGGGTCAGTATATCCTGAGAAACATATGAGAAGAAGAATCATCAAGACTCAGCAAGCTTGTTAGCAAATTGGAAAAAAAAAAAAAAAAGAGAAGCAAAGGGTGGGCCAGACAACCACAGCAAAACGCATAAAAATCAGATGATACAATCAACATTCTAATTTAGATGCATGAACAGCTAGGATTAACCAGTCATGTATTAGCTAGAGACACGTGAACAGTAGAAACTTATTATAAATAAAGCCTTTTTAGGATACTAAATTAGCTTCACTCAATCATATTGATCATGATGTGATGTCCCATTCCTGATCCTCCATTTTTGGTGGAGAATGTGGGCACCCCCAGCGTGATAACACGAGAGGGACTCGAGGACGGCAATTTGGCTGCTGTGCAGAAGATCAGAGCCAGCCTCTGAGGAGCAGAGAAGCCAGTCTGAAGAAGCGTGTTTCCTGGCCTGTTGGAGTCCACTCCGGCTAGCTACAGACCCTTGCCCACACAATACTTCATGGACGATGGTAAAAGATTAGAGAAGCACTCTCCTCCACATGGGAAACGTTGTCCTTTATTCCAAGACACACATCAGGCAGACAAACCCATGGGAGAAAAGAGGGCTTTCCCTAGCAGCAGGGAGCTTTTATACCCCCCTGGGATGGGGACAGAGGGAGAGGTGCACAGCCAATGGGATACCAGGGAGGAGTGGCGAGGGGAGGGGTAACCCAGGGGAGAGACCACCAGGTGGTACCGGGACAGGTGAGGGAAAGACCATGTGATAGGGAAAAGGGGTAACAAACCACATGATGTAACATAAGCTACACAGTGCAATATAAAACTATTCTGTGCAAATTCCCAATCACCCAGTGCAAGAGAACAACTAAACTGGTGCACCACAACACCACAGTGGTGAGAGGGACACAGAGCCCCTGGTCCCCAACCCTGCACAAGCATTCCCTGAGGCCAGAGGGATGGAGACACCCCTGAGCATCCCCCAGGGCGAGGGGACAGAGACCCCTGAGCATCCCCTGGGCTGAGAGGGACAGAGACTCCCTTGAGCACTGGCTTGGCATGGGGGTGAGAGGGAGAGAGACCCCCCAGGCATTCCCTGGAGTGAGAATGATGGAGACCACTGGGGAATGGCCTGGGGTGAGAGGGACAGGGGCAACCCCTGGGGAATAGCCTGGGGTAGCAGGGACAGGGATAAGCCTGCCATGTCCCTCCCAAGCATCCCCCAGGGTGAGAGGCACAGAGACACCTCGAGCATCCCCTGGGCACCAGACAAAATAAACTTGGCAGAAATCAAACTCAACCCTACATAAAATGCCTTGAATTTGCTCTTCCCACTAGTCACTTGTGATAGAAATGTAAACAAATCCCAGTCATGAATAAACTGACAATACAATAAATGAATAAACTGACAATAAAAACAATGGCAATTTCAAGTTTCATCGGTTCCTGCACAGCTCCAGCTCAGCTGCCGGCAGGTTCTGATAAAAGAAAAATGGAAATTCAGCCCAATACAAGTTATTAAATGGGAAGGAAAGCTCTCTATAGCGGTCAGAAAGGTGACAGGGACAAAGAGAATAATGATTCTCACATATTGCAAAGCCCCAAGCCTGTGAATTCGGGATTTATTTGCGAATTTAGCTCATGGAGCTGGGCTTCTTGTAGGACTTTTAGCAGCCTTGTGTTCCTCACTGTGGGGTGAATGAACCTTGTCAGTCTCATTGGTATCATTTGCTCCCTTTCCTCCAGTGATTTGAACAAACTTTTCAAGGAAGGACAACAAAATAATTTCTTTACACTGGCCACCCACAACAGCCATTTTCCTCATCAGTTCTCCCATATGTCCCCCAGAGGAACCTGCATCCAAGATTCCAAGAGTTCCTCCAGAAAGAGCTACAACCTCAGAAGAGGAGGGAACCATGCTGTTGTCAAAGGCACTTAGGGTCAGACAATACTGCCTAAACCCACTGTGCCAAAATAATGTTGCAATCTGGTTAAGAAAATTGTTAGAGAGATGCTTCTGCCTCAATGAAGGTGCTAATGAGACAAAACCCAATGAGGATTTTATTGAACGGTAAATGTGAGGTAGAGAGAGAGATGGAAAGAAAGAGAAAAGGGGAGCGGGCAAGGGAGTGACAGGGACAGAAACCTTCCCCGGGGCAGAGCAAGTGTGACATTGTCCCCTGTGTGCGTGGCCTTCCCGGGGTGGGGGTTTTACACCTGAGCCAGTTTGGGTAAGGGGGGTGGTGTTCACCCCCCCAGCAGGGATTACCCCACTGTTTCAGGTTGCAGTGTAAGATGTAACCAAATGCATGTTTTCCATCACCACCTTTAGAAACTGTCATAAACAGGCAGGGCAGTGATCTTTATCTCTTTGTCCTGGGTTGACTATGTGATGCTTTTATCCCCAATCGTCTTGTTCTGTTTATACTGAATAATAAGTTTTACACCTTTAAGACTCTCTTCCAGACAGTGAAGAGGGGAGGGAAGAAGCGCGCAGTTTGTTTTCAGACTGCTCTCACTCCTCCACATTCCTGCTCCTGGACTGTGTTGTCTGCGGATGGACAGACAGCCGGACAGAGCTCCTTTTTTCCCTTTTTCTTGCTTTTAGTTAGTTTTAGCTAGCTGAGGCAAAGAAGTTCTCCGGATTGTGATTTTTTCCTTTTTTCTTAGACGTGTTCAAGCCTGCTCTGGACTGATGTGAGAGTCTGTCCGAAACTTCCCTCATTTTTTGCCTCTCAATCGTCATGAAAGCCAAGACCACCGGGGAAAGGGAAAGATCCTGTTCTGAAAATCCAGGTCTGTCTGGTCCACCAAGCCAGATTATTGCCTACGGGTGTGTTTGCTCAACTCATGGAACACTGCACCCGAGAAGGGGCAGTGTGCTCTCCTTCGCCTGCATCACCTAGCAACGCTAGTGCTGGAATTTCTCCACCCTTCTGACTTGGCTGGACTTTCTCTCTGGAATGACCTTCCCGGAGGTCACCACAAAAGGACCCTCCATTCACCGTACATCAACCACCGTGACAGAGGGACTGAGATGGGAGAAGGTTCTCCCCTCAAGGACTGAGACGTGCGACCCCTACATGGAAAAGCTCCCCTTTTTCCCCAAAAGGACTAAGACTTAAATCCCCACCGTAGGGTGAGGGAAGGTATGCGTGGGGACCGGAGCAAGTTTTGCAAGCGACCACTGGACCGAGAAGACAATGGTTCCTGCCTACGACATCTGCTGCTGACGACACCTGCTCCTGATGGACTACTGATGGACTCCTTGTACCCTTCATCAATAGACTATTTTGAAATGGGTCCCCTTCCCCCATTTCAAAAGGACTATAAAAAAGGTTAGAGCTGACTGATACCTTTTGAGATCTCCCCTGACGTGAAGACGACAGGCCTCTTCGTCGACCGGACTTCGAGGGACTTTGTCATCCGCACGTCTGGTAGCTATACACCTCCTTGCCCTCCCTCTTTTCCTTTTCTTTTCCTTATTCTCTTCCCTTTCTTCATTCCCCTCTCTCTAACGCATCTTCTCTATGGCTATTTAATAAAAGTACATGTATTTTGATTTTACTGCAAATCCCCTTGTCGTGTCAGTTTTTTTTGCACCCTGAGATCAGTGAAAAAAGAACCTACACGAATCACGTCCTTAGGACGGATCGTGTCAACTGAACACCCAGAAGAGCACCGGCAGCTCCACCTGTGGCCCCTGGCCAGGCCTGGGCCACGGCGTTTCCAGCACCAGAGACTGATCAGAGACTGAGTGAGCCGAGCTGCAACCAGAGGAGAGGACTGTTCTGAGTTTGCTTTCCTTGGATCAGTGAGAAGTTTTATTGTTTAATATTGTTTGGTTTCTATTGTTTAATAAACAGGTTTCTTTCCACTTTTCTCCAAGGAGATATTTTCTCCTGAACCGGTTGGAGGGGGGAGGGGCAATTGAATCTGCTTTTGTAGAGAAGCCCCTTTGGAGGTTATCTCCCAAACTTGCCCTAAACCAGGACAAATACAGCTAGTGGCGCCCAACGTGTGGCTTGAGAAAGTGGAAAAAAAACCTTTATTGATTGTAGGTTTGTTGTGCTTGGTGTGTAGTAGGTTAAAGTACCCAGTAGCCATGTTATTTGAATTTGTAATGTCTCTTGGGGAGGCCTTTATGTGGCTCTGGTCTCTAGACCTTTTTGAGGTTTCAATACCTTTCTGGTCACTAGGATTATTGTCCCTATCACGTAGTTTTTGCGGTAAAGGGGCATGGATTGGATTAGCTATTGTGTTGGCCTTGGTGATAATGATTTATAGGGCGTTTACAAAAATACTGGCGTCTGTTTACGATATGTATGGTTTATGGTTTCTTCGTCCTACCCTGCATCCCAGTTCTAGCAGTATGTTTTGGGAATTTATTAGTAATTGCACTCAGCTGGTTAGAGGAGGAGCAGGGAATGAGGCTTTCCAGCCTTTCCTTTCCTTCTTCTCCTTTGAATCTGGTATGTCATTTGTGGAGAATGTTCAGTTTCCCCTGAATATTAAAGAGACCATCTTTCTGGCATTTAATCTGGTAGGCTTCCTCTATATGGTCTGCAGCTTCTCTAGAATGAGGGCTGAGATGTCTAGAAGAGCTGATGAGACCCCTGACCCAGAAGTAGACCCACGTGTGGAGAATCCTGAGTGGGGTGGAGAATGGGAAAATATGGGCCAAATCCTGAAAGAATTCTCTGACCCTATAGTCTGGGACTTTCCCCATGAACAAATTCAGAACCCAGCTGAGGTGGGGAAATATCTCAAAGAGAACGTAAATCAAACCAACTTGCTGAACTCAAAGCTGTTCAACTGACCTTAAACATTGCTGAAAGAGAAAGGTAGCCAAGGCTCTACCTCTACACTGATTCATAGATAGTAACCAATGCTCTGTAAAGATGGCTAGAGAGGTGAAAAGAGGCTAATTAGCAGCGTAGAAGAAAACCAATTTAGACTGTTGAAGAGTAGAAAAACATCGCTACCAAAGTAAAGAGGCTACCTGTAAAAATCCGCCATGTAAATGCCCATGTCTCCAAAAGTAAAGCCAATGAAGAGCACCAAAACAATAAGCAGGTAGACCAAGCTGCAAAAATAAAAGTGTCCAAAATAGACCTAGATTAGAAGCACAAGAGAGAGTTATTCCTAGCTCAATGGGCCCATGATGCCTCAGATCACCAGAGTAGAGATGCCACCTATAAATGAGCACGAGACCGAAAAATAAATTTAACCATAGACAGTATTTCTCAAGTTATCCACAACTGTAAGACGTGTACTGCCATCAAACAGGCCAAGAGAGTGAAGCCCCTATAGTATAGTGAGCGGTAGTCCAAGTACAACTATGGGGAGGCCTGGCAGATTGACTACATCACACTGCCCCAGACACGCCAAGGCAAGCGCTACGTGCTCACAATGGTAGAGGCCACCACGGGATGGTTGGAGACCTATCCTGTGCCTCATGCTACTGCCCGTAACACCATCCTGGGCCTTAAAAAGCAAGTCCTGTAAAGACATAGTACCCCTAAAAAGATTGAGTCAAACAACAAGACTCATTTCAAGAACAGCCTTATCAGCACCTAAGCCAAACAACATGACATTGAGTGAGTGTACCATATCCCCTACCATGCACCAGCTACGGGAAAAGTAGAAAAGTACAATAAGCTGCTAAAAACCACCTTAAAAGCCTTAAGTAGAAGATCTTTCAAAAATTAAAAACAGCATCTGGCAAAGGCCACCTAGTTAGTTAATACCCGAAGCTCTACTAACCGAGTAGGCCCTGCCCAATCAGAGCCTTTGCATAGAGTAGATAGAGACAAAGTCCCAGTAGTACATGTCAAGGATTTGTTAAAGAAGACAGTTTAGATCAATCCTACCTCAAGTACAGACAAACCCATTCGTGGAGTTGTTTTTGCTCAGAGACCAGGTTGCACATAGTAGATAATGCAAAAAGGTGGAAGAACACGATATATACCTCAAAGAAATCTGATTCTTGGGTGAGAACCATGTATAAATATCACTGTTTGCTGAATGTTGCCACCATTGTCTGTGTATAGCTGTATATTAGATGTATAATGTATGTGTTTGTAGAGTTAGAATATATATATTAGTTTTAGTAGTAAGGTGACGATATGGGGATAAGAGGTGGAATGTCCTGGGTTGACTATGTGATGCTTTTATCCCCAATCGTCTTGTTCTGTTTATACTGAATAATAAGTTTTACACCTTTAAGACTCTCTTCCAGACAGTGAAGAGGGGAGGGAAGAAGCGCGCAGTTTGTTTTCAGACTGCTCTCACTCCTCCACATTCCTGCTCCTGGACTGTGTTGTCTGCGGATGGACAGACAGCCGGACAGAGCTCCTTTTTTCCCTTTTTCTTGCTTTTAGTTAGTTTTAGCTAGCTGAGGCAAAGAAGTTCTCCGGATTGTGATTTTTTCCTTTTTTCTTAGACGTGTTCAAGCCTGCTCTGGACTGAACACCCAGAAGAGCACCGGCAGCTCCACCTGTGGCCCCTGGCCAGGCCTGGGCCACGGCGTTTCCAGCACCAGAGACTGATCAGAGACTGAGTGAGCCGAGCTGCAACCAGAGGAGAGGACTGTTCTGAGTTTGCTTTCCTTGGATCAGTGAGAAGTTTTATTGTTTAATATTGTTTGGTTTCTATTGTTTAATAAACAGGTTTCTTTCCACTTTTCTCCAAGGAGATATTTTCTCCCGAACCGGTTGGAGGGGGGAGGGGCAATTGAATCTGCTTTTGTAGAGAAGCCCCTTTGGAGGTTATCTCCCAAACTTGCCCTAAACCAGGACAAATACAGCTAGTGGCGCCCAACGTGTGGCTTGAGAAAGTGGAAAAAAAACCTTTATTGATTGTAGGTTTGTTGTGCTTGGTGTGTAGTAGGTTAAAGTACCCAGTAGCCATGTTATTTGAATTTGTAATGTCTCTTGGGGAGGCCTTTATGTGGCTCTGGTCTCTAGACCTTTTTGAGGTTTCAATACCTTTCTGGTCACTAGGATTATTGTCCCTATCACGTAGTTTTTGCGGTAAAGGGGCATGGATTGGATTAGCTATTGTGTTGGCCTTGGTGATAATGATTTATAGGGCGTTTACAAAAATACTGGCGTCTGTTTACGATATGTATGGTTTATGGTTTCTTCGTCCTACCCTGCATCCCAGTTCTAGCAGTATGTTTTGGGAATTTATTAGTAATTGCACTCAGCTGGTTAGAGGAGGAGCAGGGAATGAGGCTTTCCAGCCTTTCCTTTCCTTCTTCTCCTTTGAATCTGGTATGTCATTTGTGGAGAATGTTCAGTTTCCCCTGAATATTAAAGAGACCATCTTTCTGGCATTTAATCTGGTAGGCTTCCTCTATATGGTCTGCAGCTTCTCTAGAATGAGGGCTGAGATGTCTAGAAGAGCTGATGAGACCCCTGACCCAGAAGTAGACCCACGTGTGGAGAATCCTGAGTGGGGTGGAGAATGGGAAAATATGGGCCAAATCCTGAAAGAATTCTCTGACCCTATAGTCTGGGACTTTCCCCATGAACAAATTCAGAACCCAGCTGAGGTGGGGAAATATCTCAAAGAGAACGTAAATCAAACCAACTTGCTGAACTCAAAGCTGTTCAACTGACCTTAAACATTGCTGAAAGAGAAAGGTAGCCAAGGCTCTACCTCTACACTGATTCATAGATAGTAACCAATGCTCTGTAAAGATGGCTAGAGAGGTGAAAAGAGGCTAATTAGCAGCGTAGAAGAAAACCAATTTAGACTGTTGAAGAGTAGAAAAACATCGCTACCAAAGTAAAGAGGCTACCTGTAAAAATCCGCCATGTAAATGCCCATGTCTCCAAAAGTAAAGCCAATGAAGAGCACCAAAACAATAAGCAGGTAGACCAAGCTGCAAAAATAAAAGTGTCCAAAATAGACCTAGATTAGAAGCACAAGAGAGAGTTATTCCTAGCTCAATGGGCCCATGATGCCTCAGATCACCAGAGTAGAGATGCCACCTATAAATGAGCACGAGACCGAAAAATAAATTTAACCATAGACAGTATTTCTCAAGTTATCCACAACTGTAAGACGTGTACTGCCATCAAACAGGCCAAGAGAGTGAAGCCCCTATAGTATAGTGAGCGGTAGTCCAAGTACAACTATGGGGAGGCCTGGCAGATTGACTACATCACACTGCCCCAGACACGCCAAGGCAAGCGCTACGTGCTCACAATGGTAGAGGCCACCACGGGATGGTTGGAGACCTATCCTGTGCCTCATGCTACTGCCCGTAACACCATCCTGGGCCTTAAAAAGCAAGTCCTGTAAAGACATAGTACCCCTAAAAAGATTGAGTCAAACAACAAGACTCATTTCAAGAACAGCCTTATCAGCACCTAAGCCAAACAACATGACATTGAGTGAGTGTACCATATCCCCTACCATGCACCAGCTACGGGAAAAGTAGAAAAGTACAATAAGCTGCTAAAAACCACCTTAAAAGCCTTAAGTAGAAGATCTTTCAAAAATTAAAAACAGCATCTGGCAAAGGCCACCTAGTTAGTTAATACCCGAAGCTCTACTAACCGAGTAGGCCCTGCCCAATCAGAGCCTTTGCATAGAGTAGATAGAGACAAAGTCCCAGTAGTACATGTCAAGGATTTGTTAAAGAAGACAGTTTAGATCAATCCTACCTCAAGTACAGACAAACCCATTCGTGGAGTTGTTTTTGCTCAGAGACCAGGTTGCACATAGTAGATAATGCAAAAAGGTGGAAGAACACGATATATACCTCAAAGAAATCTGATTCTTGGGTGAGAACCATGTATAAATATCACTGTTTGCTGAATGTTGCCACCATTGTCTGTGTATAGCTGTATATTAGATGTATAATGTATGTGTTTGTAGAGTTAGAATATATATATTAGTTTTAGTAGTAAGGTGACGATATGGGGATAAGAGGTGGAATGTCCTGGGTTGACTATGTGATGCTTTTATCCCCAATCGTCTTGTTCTGTTTATACTGAATAATAAGTTTTACACCTTTAAGACTCTCTTCCAGACAGTGAAGAGGGGAGGGAAGAAGCGCGCAGTTTGTTTTCAGACTGCTCTCACTCCTCCACATTCCTGCTCCTGGACTGTGTTGTCTGCGGATGGACAGACAGCCGGACAGAGCTCCTTTTTTCCCTTTTTCTTGCTTTTAGTTAGTTTTAGCTAGCTGAGGCAAAGAAGTTCTCCGGATTGTGATTTTTTCCTTTTTTCTTAGACGTGTTCAAGCCTGCTCTGGACTGAACACCCAGAAGAGCACCGGCAGCTCCACCTGTGGCCCCTGGCCAGGCCTGGGCCACGGCGTTTCCAGCACCAGAGACTGATCAGAGACTGAGTGAGCCGAGCTGCAACCAGAGGAGAGGACTGTTCTGAGTTTGCTTTCCTTGGATCAGTGAGAAGTTTTATTGTTTAATATTGTTTGGTTTCTATTGTTTAATAAACAGGTTTCTTTCCACTTTTCTCCAAGGAGATATTTTCTCCCGAACCGGTTGGAGGGGGGAGGGGCAATTGAATCTGCTTTTGTAGAGAAGCCCCTTTGGAGGTTATCTCCCAAACTTGCCCTAAACCAGGACAAATACAGCTAGTGGCGCCCAACGTGTGGCTTGAGAAAGTGGAAAAAAAACCTTTATTGATTGTAGGTTTGTTGTGCTTGGTGTGTAGTAGGTTAAAGTACCCAGTAGCCATGTTATTTGAATTTGTAATGTCTCTTGGGGAGGCCTTTATGTGGCTCTGGTCTCTAGACCTTTTTGAGGTTTCAATACCTTTCTGGTCACTAGGATTATTGTCCCTATCACGTAGTTTTTGCGGTAAAGGGGCATGGATTGGATTAGCTATTGTGTTGGCCTTGGTGATAATGATTTATAGGGCGTTTACAAAAATACTGGCGTCTGTTTACGATATGTATGGTTTATGGTTTCTTCGTCCTACCCTGCATCCCAGTTCTAGCAGTATGTTTTGGGAATTTATTAGTAATTGCACTCAGCTGGTTAGAGGAGGAGCAGGGAATGAGGCTTTCCAGCCTTTCCTTTCCTTCTTCTCCTTTGAATCTGGTATGTCATTTGTGGAGAATGTTCAGTTTCCCCTGAATATTAAAGAGACCATCTTTCTGGCATTTAATCTGGTAGGCTTCCTCTATATGGTCTGCAGCTTCTCTAGAATGAGGGCTGAGATGTCTAGAAGAGCTGATGAGACCCCTGACCCAGAAGTAGACCCACGTGTGGAGAATCCTGAGTGGGGTGGAGAATGGGAAAATATGGGCCAAATCCTGAAAGAATTCTCTGACCCTATAGTCTGGGACTTTCCCCATGAACAAATTCAGAACCCAGCTGAGGTGGGGAAATATCTCAAAGAGAACGTAAATCAAACCAACTTGCTGAACTCAAAGCTGTTCAACTGACCTTAAACATTGCTGAAAGAGAAAGGTAGCCAAGGCTCTACCTCTACACTGATTCATAGATAGTAACCAATGCTCTGTAAAGATGGCTAGAGAGGTGAAAAGAGGCTAATTAGCAGCGTAGAAGAAAACCAATTTAGACTGTTGAAGAGTAGAAAAACATCGCTACCAAAGTAAAGAGGCTACCTGTAAAAATCCGCCATGTAAATGCCCATGTCTCCAAAAGTAAAGCCAATGAAGAGCACCAAAACAATAAGCAGGTAGACCAAGCTGCAAAAATAAAAGTGTCCAAAATAGACCTAGATTAGAAGCACAAGAGAGAGTTATTCCTAGCTCAATGGGCCCATGATGCCTCAGATCACCAGAGTAGAGATGCCACCTATAAATGAGCACGAGACCGAAAAATAAATTTAACCATAGACAGTATTTCTCAAGTTATCCACAACTGTAAGACGTGTACTGCCATCAAACAGGCCAAGAGAGTGAAGCCCCTATAGTATAGTGAGCGGTAGTCCAAGTACAACTATGGGGAGGCCTGGCAGATTGACTACATCACACTGCCCCAGACACGCCAAGGCAAGCGCTACGTGCTCACAATGGTAGAGGCCACCACGGGATGGTTGGAGACCTATCCTGTGCCTCATGCTACTGCCCGTAACACCATCCTGGGCCTTAAAAAGCAAGTCCTGTAAAGACATAGTACCCCTAAAAAGATTGAGTCAAACAACAAGACTCATTTCAAGAACAGCCTTATCAGCACCTAAGCCAAACAACATGACATTGAGTGAGTGTACCATATCCCCTACCATGCACCAGCTACGGGAAAAGTAGAAAAGTACAATAAGCTGCTAAAAACCACCTTAAAAGCCTTAAGTAGAAGATCTTTCAAAAATTAAAAACAGCATCTGGCAAAGGCCACCTAGTTAGTTAATACCCGAAGCTCTACTAACCGAGTAGGCCCTGCCCAATCAGAGCCTTTGCATAGAGTAGATAGAGACAAAGTCCCAGTAGTACATGTCAAGGATTTGTTAAAGAAGACAGTTTAGATCAATCCTACCTCAAGTACAGACAAACCCATTCGTGGAGTTGTTTTTGCTCAGAGACCAGGTTGCACATAGTAGATAATGCAAAAAGGTGGAAGAACACGATATATACCTCAAAGAAATCTGATTCTTGGGTGAGAACCATGTATAAATATCACTGTTTGCTGAATGTTGCCACCATTGTCTGTGTATAGCTGTATATTAGATGTATAATGTATGTGTTTGTAGAGTTAGAATATATATATTAGTTTTAGTAGTAAGGTGACGATATGGGGATAAGAGGTGGAATGTCCTGGGTTGACTATGTGATGCTTTTATCCCCAATCGTCTTGTTCTGTTTATACTGAATAATAAGTTTTACACCTTTAAGACTCTCTTCCAGACAGTGAAGAGGGGAGGGAAGAAGCGCGCAGTTTGTTTTCAGACTGCTCTCACTCCTCCACATTCCTGCTCCTGGACTGTGTTGTCTGCGGATGGACAGACAGCCGGACAGAGCTCCTTTTTTCCCTTTTTCTTGCTTTTAGTTAGTTTTAGCTAGCTGAGGCAAAGAAGTTCTCCGGATTGTGATTTTTTCCTTTTTTCTTAGACGTGTTCAAGCCTGCTCTGGACTGAACACCCAGAAGAGCACCGGCAGCTCCACCTGTGGCCCCTGGCCAGGCCTGGGCCACGGCGTTTCCAGCACCAGAGACTGATCAGAGACTGAGTGAGCCGAGCTGCAACCAGAGGAGAGGACTGTTCTGAGTTTGCTTTCCTTGGATCAGTGAGAAGTTTTATTGTTTAATATTGTTTGGTTTCTATTGTTTAATAAACAGGTTTCTTTCCACTTTTCTCCAAGGAGATATTTTCTCCCGAACCGGTTGGAGGGGGGAGGGGCAATTGAATCTGCTTTTGTAGAGAAGCCCCTTTGGAGGTTATCTCCCAAACTTGCCCTAAACCAGGACAAATACAGCTAGTGGCGCCCAACGTGTGGCTTGAGAAAGTGGAAAAAAAACCTTTATTGATTGTAGGTTTGTTGTGCTTGGTGTGTAGTAGGTTAAAGTACCCAGTAGCCATGTTATTTGAATTTGTAATGTCTCTTGGGGAGGCCTTTATGTGGCTCTGGTCTCTAGACCTTTTTGAGGTTTCAATACCTTTCTGGTCACTAGGATTATTGTCCCTATCACGTAGTTTTTGCGGTAAAGGGGCATGGATTGGATTAGCTATTGTGTTGGCCTTGGTGATAATGATTTATAGGGCGTTTACAAAAATACTGGCGTCTGTTTACGATATGTATGGTTTATGGTTTCTTCGTCCTACCCTGCATCCCAGTTCTAGCAGTATGTTTTGGGAATTTATTAGTAATTGCACTCAGCTGGTTAGAGGAGGAGCAGGGAATGAGGCTTTCCAGCCTTTCCTTTCCTTCTTCTCCTTTGAATCTGGTATGTCATTTGTGGAGAATGTTCAGTTTCCCCTGAATATTAAAGAGACCATCTTTCTGGCATTTAATCTGGTAGGCTTCCTCTATATGGTCTGCAGCTTCTCTAGAATGAGGGCTGAGATGTCTAGAAGAGCTGATGAGACCCCTGACCCAGAAGTAGACCCACGTGTGGAGAATCCTGAGTGGGGTGGAGAATGGGAAAATATGGGCCAAATCCTGAAAGAATTCTCTGACCCTATAGTCTGGGACTTTCCCCATGAACAAATTCAGAACCCAGCTGAGGTGGGGAAATATCTCAAAGAGAACGTAAATCAAACCAACTTGCTGAACTCAAAGCTGTTCAACTGACCTTAAACATTGCTGAAAGAGAAAGGTAGCCAAGGCTCTACCTCTACACTGATTCATAGATAGTAACCAATGCTCTGTAAAGATGGCTAGAGAGGTGAAAAGAGGCTAATTAGCAGCGTAGAAGAAAACCAATTTAGACTGTTGAAGAGTAGAAAAACATCGCTACCAAAGTAAAGAGGCTACCTGTAAAAATCCGCCATGTAAATGCCCATGTCTCCAAAAGTAAAGCCAATGAAGAGCACCAAAACAATAAGCAGGTAGACCAAGCTGCAAAAATAAAAGTGTCCAAAATAGACCTAGATTAGAAGCACAAGAGAGAGTTATTCCTAGCTCAATGGGCCCATGATGCCTCAGATCACCAGAGTAGAGATGCCACCTATAAATGAGCACGAGACCGAAAAATAAATTTAACCATAGACAGTATTTCTCAAGTTATCCACAACTGTAAGACGTGTACTGCCATCAAACAGGCCAAGAGAGTGAAGCCCCTATAGTATAGTGAGCGGTAGTCCAAGTACAACTATGGGGAGGCCTGGCAGATTGACTACATCACACTGCCCCAGACACGCCAAGGCAAGCGCTACGTGCTCACAATGGTAGAGGCCACCACGGGATGGTTGGAGACCTATCCTGTGCCTCATGCTACTGCCCGTAACACCATCCTGGGCCTTAAAAAGCAAGTCCTGTAAAGACATAGTACCCCTAAAAAGATTGAGTCAAACAACAAGACTCATTTCAAGAACAGCCTTATCAGCACCTAAGCCAAACAACATGACATTGAGTGAGTGTACCATATCCCCTACCATGCACCAGCTACGGGAAAAGTAGAAAAGTACAATAAGCTGCTAAAAACCACCTTAAAAGCCTTAAGTAGAAGATCTTTCAAAAATTAAAAACAGCATCTGGCAAAGGCCACCTAGTTAGTTAATACCCGAAGCTCTACTAACCGAGTAGGCCCTGCCCAATCAGAGCCTTTGCATAGAGTAGATAGAGACAAAGTCCCAGTAGTACATGTCAAGGATTTGTTAAAGAAGACAGTTTAGATCAATCCTACCTCAAGTACAGACAAACCCATTCGTGGAGTTGTTTTTGCTCAGAGACCAGGTTGCACATAGTAGATAATGCAAAAAGGTGGAAGAACACGATATATACCTCAAAGAAATCTGATTCTTGGGTGAGAACCATGTATAAATATCACTGTTTGCTGAATGTTGCCACCATTGTCTGTGTATAGCTGTATATTAGATGTATAATGTATGTGTTTGTAGAGTTAGAATATATATATTAGTTTTAGTAGTAAGGTGACGATATGGGGATAAGAGGTGGAATGTCCTGGGTTGACTATGTGATGCTTTTATCCCCAATCGTCTTGTTCTGTTTATACTGAATAATAAGTTTTACACCTTTAAGACTCTCTTCCAGACAGTGAAGAGGGGAGGGAAGAAGCGCGCAGTTTGTTTTCAGACTGCTCTCACTCCTCCACATTCCTGCTCCTGGACTGTGTTGTCTGCGGATGGACAGACAGCCGGACAGAGCTCCTTTTTTCCCTTTTTCTTGCTTTTAGTTAGTTTTAGCTAGCTGAGGCAAAGAAGTTCTCCGGATTGTGATTTTTTCCTTTTTTCTTAGACGTGTTCAAGCCTGCTCTGGACTGAACACCCAGAAGAGCACCGGCAGCTCCACCTGTGGCCCCTGGCCAGGCCTGGGCCACGGCGTTTCCAGCACCAGAGACTGATCAGAGACTGAGTGAGCCGAGCTGCAACCAGAGGAGAGGACTGTTCTGAGTTTGCTTTCCTTGGATCAGTGAGAAGTTTTATTGTTTAATATTGTTTGGTTTCTATTGTTTAATAAACAGGTTTCTTTCCACTTTTCTCCAAGGAGATATTTTCTCCCGAACCGGTTGGAGGGGGGAGGGGCAATTGAATCTGCTTTTGTAGAGAAGCCCCTTTAGAGGTTATCTCCCAAACTTGCCCTAAACCAAGACACTCTTCCATGACTCAGCCCTGATAACGCCCTCCAGGGGCTATCTTCTGTTAATGGGCCATTGAGTGTCCCTGCAGGACTGGTAAAATGGCATCATCCCATTGTGGGATGCTGTGCCCAGGGGGAGGAGCCAAGCATTCCTACCTGGATATAAGCTGAGGCTTACAGCCCCAGGAGCACCTTGCCTACTGGATTGCCAGAGGACAAGAACTCCATCACCACCACTGGACTTCAGAGGAGGACCAGACCCTTCTACAGGATCACGGCTTTGACAGAATTACGATCATCACTGCAACAGGACTGCAGCCACCATTTAATGGCACTGCTACCAGCACCCTGAGCAACAGGGTGCCAGGTTATATCCTGACTCTGTCGGTTTAAGGCAGGGTTTCTGTATCATTGTCTTGATCTTAATTTTCTTGTTAAATTGTAATTCTGACTTAGACTCTCCCTGTGGTTTGCCTTGAAACCAGTACAAAACTCCATGTACTCATCCATTGTTTTCCTCTTAAACCAGGTTTTCCCATTCCCAAACCTTGGCCGGATGGAGGGGGAGGCTGCAAGGAAGAGGAAGATATCCCGAGACATACAGGCAGGTGAGGAGGAGGAAGTCAGTGCCCCTTTACCCCTCTCTCCTGCTCCATCTCCCAGCCCATAATGGTGCCTGGCTACAGGACAACCCCGCTTCCAACACCATCCTGCTGGGGATACCCAGAAAGGATCTCCTTCCCCTTCCCTGTGGCATGGAGGCAAATCCCACCCTCTCCTTGTCATTCGTCCCCCAGACAAGGAGCTGAGGATGGAGACCAGGGAGGGCAAATCCCCATGGCAGAACCTAGTGGAAGTGGCTGTTTTGAGGGGCTCCAAAGGACAGGAATCCGACTGGGAGGAAAAGCCCCAGAGATCCTGCAGGAGGAGGGGCTCCAAACCCAGCCCAGGGTGCTCTGAGGAGGAAAGACCCACCCTGTGCCAGGAAGGTGGACAAAGCTCCTGCCAGAGCTCAGAGCTGGTGGTCCATGAGCAGCTTCATGATGGGGAATGGCCATACAAGTGTGGAAAATGTGGGAAGGGCTTCAGTTGCAGCTCAGAACTCCTCAATCACCAGTGGATTCACGCTGAGAAGAGGCCTTTCCGCTGCCCCGAATGTGGGAAGGGCTTCAACCGCAACTCGCACGTCATCCGCCACCAGCGTATCCACACTGGGGAGAGGCCCTACAAGTGTCCCCAGTGTGGGAAGAGGTTTCACACTAGATCCAATCTCCTCCATCACCAGCAGATTCACAGCGAGGAGAGGCCCTTCCGCTGCCCTGACTGTGGGAAGGGCTTCAAGCACAGCTACACCCTCGTCACCCACTGGCGCATCCACACTGGGAAGAGGCCCTACGAGTGTCCCCAGTGTGGGAAGAGCTTCACCCAGAGCTCTAAGTTAACCAGACACCAACGGATGCACCAGTAAGTGAAGCCCTGCAAATGCCCCAATTGCAGGAAGAGCTTCGTGCCTGGCTCCGGCTTCATACCCAATTGGAGGACCCACATTGGGAAGAGACCTGTGATCCATATTCACTGCAATCCATGCTAGGAAGACACCTGTCCCTTCTCCTGCCCCTGCCAGTGCCCTGATGTGGGATTGAATAACCTGAGGTTCAGGCCATGGCTGTGTCATTACATTCACTCCCACCTCAGGTCATTGCCAGGGCAGGAAAGGGACTCTCTTTCTCCCTGAGGAGAAGGGTGTCCTTTGCAGGCAGGGGGAAATACATTGCCAGGAAGAGCCAGTCAGTTGTGTTGTAGTTTTCCCTGCAAATAGTTTCTATTTTCCCTTCTGTTGTGAATATTTTTGCTGTTCTTGATTGTTCCTTATCTCATTGCTGTTCCTAATAAATTCTTCTTATCCCAGGCCAGGATCTTTGCCTTTTGTGCTTTCCATGGGAGGTGGGAGGGCAGCGAGCGGCAGCGCAGTTTTAGCAGGAGCGGGAAATTGGAGATTCCCATTCCTAAACTCTGCCCCATGGAAACTGAGCATCCCAGCTGGTCCCAGCCCTGGTGGTCATGGCAACAGCCTTGGGAGCGGGTCCCTGGCTGGGGCTGTGGGAACCTCTTCCCTCTGGTGCCCAGGGGAGGGAGGGAGGGAGGACTGGAGGGAACGGCTGCAGCTGAGTCTGGCCAGGCTCAGGTTGGATCTCAGGAAAAGGTTTTTCTCCAGAGGCTGCTGGGGCACTGCCCAGGCTCCCCAGGGAAGGCTCCCAGCTCCAGGGCTCTCTGAGCTCCAGCAGCGTTTGGCCAGCGCTGCCAGGCCCAGGCTGGCACTGTTGGGGTGTCCTGTGCAGGGCCAGCAGTTGGACTCCAGGATCCTGATGGGTCCCTCCCAGCTCAGCCAGTTCTGTGGATCTGGGATCCCATGACCCTGGGGATGGGGCTGCCAATGGTTGCCATGGCAACAGGCTCTGGCTGCAGGCCTGAGCTGGTGTCCATGGCACCCACCCCTGGCATGGGGTCTGCATGGAGCTGCCAAGGGACTGAGCATGGCAACAGGGGGCTGGGGATGGTTGCCATGGAAACTGACCATAGTAACAGGGGGCTGGTGATGGTTGCCATGGATACTGGCCATAGCAACAGGGTCCTGGTGATGGTTGCCTGCTAAGCAACCAAGTCGTCTCACACCATCAGATGAGTTCCATGGGGACTTCCCAAGAGTCTCTAGGCTGTTCAAGAGCTGGAATGTCACTGGCAGAGACAGGGGCTCCATGGACACCTCCCAGGGGTTTCTGGGGATGGTAAAGAGCCCTGTGGTCAGAATAAGTCACAGCCATTCCATGGTGACATCCCAGGGCATCTTGGGCTGCAAAGGCACAGATCTGTCACAGGCACTCACGGGGGCTCCACGGTGACATCCCAGGAGTCCCCAGGCTGCCAAAGAGCTGGGGTGTCCCAGACACTCCCAGGGGTTCCTGTTATGGGCAGAGTGGGAGCTTCAGGCAAAAGCTTTATTTCTTTATTGGAGAAACTCCTGCTGAGTCGTGAGGTGGAGAAATGGCACCCAAGAGCCACCATGGATCTTCAAATGACCACAGGACCCTTAGACTTGTAAAACTCCTTTTAAGAGAGGAGACTGGGAGAGGCTGGATCCAATCCTAGCCCCAGATTTTGTCAAAGGTGTAAAAGATTGGACAGGTGGAATTGAACTTTTGCACAATTTTTCCTACAGGATTAATGATGAAATACCAGACAAATTTATATAAATATGGCTCTGATTGATTCTGATCATGATTAGACAAAAAGATCTTAACTACAGTTATTTACTCCACAGTACAGGACCTATAACAATTATTAGAATATTCTGCTTTAGGAAGCAATTTTGGAGTCAACAGGGCCTTGCTGGAGTTGTTGGAGCCCATTGCACGCAGCTCCTCCTGCTCCAGCAGGAACTGCCTTTCCTGTGCCATCAGCAGGGCAGGTCCCGCTGCAGGAAAAGCCCCAGGCCAGCCCCAGCACAGGGAAGGGCTCGGGCACAAGGGCAGAGTGCCATGCTGGGAGCTGTGCCAGGCAGAGCCTGAGGCACCAAAGGCACCTTGGCAGCAGCAGCTGCTTGCAGGGCATGGCCAGAAGCCTCCCTTGGCAGCCCGGCCTGGTGGCCAGCACTGCAGAGCTGATGCCTCAGGGCTCATTTCTGCCTGGGCTCTGAAAAGCCACTTCTGCTCCAGGAGCCTGCCTGGGAAGCCATTGGCCCCAGCACCTTGGGGACAAGATATGAATGACAAAACTCTTCATGCCAGCAGAGACAAGGCAGGGGCACAGGAAAGGGGAGAGGCAGGCCCAGGGGACAGGGCTGCCATGGTGATGGCTGTGAGGTCACTGCCCCTGCAGCAGCCTGGCTGCCCTCAGCAGACATTCTGGCCAGAAGTGTTGTGAGGGCACCCAGCACATCAGAGAACTCACACAACAGGAATTCTGTCCTTGGGGAGGGGACAGGGTTTCACTGGGTCAGGTTGCACAAAGCTCCTGCTCTTGGAGCATTCCTGGGATGGACCATTCACTTATCTAGAAAAGCAGTTTCAGTTTTGAGCCACTCTCATAATTGTAAAATATTTCTCCTTCTAACAAATGTAAATCCCTCCTCATTCAGTTTAAAGATATTGATCCTTGTTCTGTCACAGCAAGATTTGGGAGACAATGACTTTGACCACTATTTTTCCATTTTTGTGCATTTTGGAGAGGACCCAAAAATCTCCCAAGGTGGGGTTTGGAGGCCTCATCACATAACCAGCAGGGAGGGGCTGATGGCTCTGGGCTCAGTGGCGTGGAGACTGAGGACAGAACAGGAGTAGACCGGGAGGGACTGATGAGTGGTTTCAGAGAGGCTGGAGCTTTTCTTTATAGTGGGAATGAGCCTGAGGAAGAAATAACAGTGCCAAAGGCCGCTGGGGAGGCCCAGACTATTCACCAGGAGAAAGGAATTTCCCTGCCAGGGCAGGGCTGTGGTGCAACACATCCCCCAGAAGGAGCCTGGAGCAGCCCAAGGCTTTGTGTGGGCAGGCAGGAGGCAGAGCTGTCAGCAAAGGAAGGAGCCAGCCAGGTGGGGCAGCCGGGGGATGACGACAGCCTGCAGGGACAGAGGCGCAGGGCAAGGACACCGTAGGACAGCCTGGGCTGCAGAGGGCACAGGGATGGGCAGCAGCTGCAAGGCCCTGACAGAGCCAACTTGGGAGGCACTTTGGCCATGGCAGACACAAAGAGCACCAAATCCCCAGAGGATCATTAAAGTCCTGCTGCTGTGTCTGTGCCGCTGAGCTGGGCTGGGCTCCTGGCACAGAGGCAGCTCCTGGCAAGGGCAGCGCTGCAGAGAGACAGCTCCGGCCAGGAGCAGCTCCTGTGCACAGCCCAGCAGGGCTGGGGCACTGCCAGGGCAGCTCAGGGACACCAGCAGGGCACAGACAGAGCTGACAGGGGCTCAGCCCTGGCAGGGGCTGGGGGATGTCCCAGAGGGGGCTGTGTGACAGCGGCACCTCTGTGGCTGTGTCCTAGAGGCACAGAGCAGCTGTGATGTCAGCACAGGGCTGTGTGACAGCCATGGGGGGGCTGTGTGACATCACAGGTTGGGCTATGACATCACAGAGTTTGTTGTGTGAGGTCATGGATTGGGCTATGACATCACAGAGTTTGTCTTGTGAGGCCATTGAGCAGCTATGACATCATAGAGGGGACTGTGTGACATCACAGCACAGGTTGTGACATCATGGCATGGCTGCAGGACATCATAGAGCTGGCTGTGCGGTATAAGCGTGTGCTGTGCCATTACAGAGTGTCAGTATCACATCACAGAGAAGGTTTTCTGACATCGCTGAGGGGTTTGTCACATCACACTCTGTGACTTCATAGAGTATGCTGTGAGGCCATAGAGCAGATCCTGCCATCATAGAGGGTGGCTGTGTAACATCATAGAGCAGGCTGTGACATCATATGGTGAGTTTGTGACATCACAGAGTCTTCTGTGACATCACAGTGCATCTGCATGACACTCCAGGGAGACATTCAAGAGTTGGCTCTGTGACATCAAAGGGGTGTTGTGTGACATCTCAGAGTGGGCTGTGACATTGCAGGTGGCTGTGTGACATCACAGGGGCTGTGTGACATCACAGGGGCTGTGTGATGTCACTGGGGAGGTCACTCTGCCCCAGCCCCCCCTCACAGTTCCCCCCAGAGCAGTCCAACGCTGCTTGTGCACAGCAGGGTCCCCTGTCCCCCCCAGGTCCCCCCGCCCCCGGCGCCGCAGCCTCCCCCAGAGGATGTTCCACGAGATCGACCCCAGAGCCTGACATGGGGAAGGGGGGCCGGGGCCATGGGGGGTGGGTCAGGGGGACAGGGACCCCCCGGAAGCATCCCCGTGTCCCCCATGGCCAGAGCTTGGGCCAGGGCTCCTTCACCCTGTTCTGAACGAGGGCTTGAGACTGCTGAAAAAATCCCTATCAAGGGATCAGCAAAAACCAGATTTAATATTAAGGGACAGCAGCACAGAGTTTCTTGGCAAGAGTCACTCTGTTCCTGACTGGACACTTCAGGAAAACCAGGGAAACAAAGCAACAACAAAACCAAACAAAATCCAGGCAATCAAACCAGAAATGAACTGAAAACTGTCCCTGTGTGTGTGACACAAGGACAGTGATGGCAAGGATAAAAGGAATACAGCCTAAAAGCTGAACAGAGCTCAGAGTTAACAGGACTTAACCTTAACCTTAATTTCTGCCTTAAACTTCACAATTTAGCAAAAGAACAGCACTTAACACTATTTAACCTTACTAAAAAACTATGACTTTGCAATATAACAGTGGAATAACATTTAACAATATTTAGCTCATCTTATAACTTATATTAAACATAACAACTTAGCAGAAGAACAACTCTTAGAAGCATTTAACTTAGCTTAGACATCATGACTTTACCTTACTGTCGTGGTTTGGCCCAGAAGTGAGTTTCTGGAAAAGTTGTGGTCAAACCAATCAGTGGCCAGATTTGAAATTGGCACCTGGTGTGGCCACTGGGGATTTGGATACACCTCTGGGAACACACAGGGGTTAAAAGCAGAGGATTCCTGGAGAAACTCCCTCTTTGGAGCCAGCAGGTGAGCTGGTCTGACCTCCTCTCCCTGCCCAGCTGTGTCTGGGTGGGGAACAGGGAGGCCATGCAGCCTGTGAGGGAAGGGAGGCGGGAGCCCCTGCAAGAGGCAGGGGTGGAAGAGAACTGGGACAGTTTGGGCAGCCCCCCCCCAAGAGAGAATGACAGAGATTGTGCTGGCTTGAAATTTGATATCTCGTACCGGCACCACGGCCAGGAGGAGGTGGGGGGCAAGGTGCCCAGCCGCTGGGAGACCGGGCTGAGCTTTTAACTCTTTTGGTATTGAAACAATGGAAGCTGTAAAAACACTGATCCTCCCCAGCTGAGGACTAAGAGGGGACAGAGCATGGGAAAGAAGAAAAGGGTTGAGTAAGTGAAGAAATGCCAGCAGACGACAGTGCCCTAGATGGAGGACATGATTGGAGTGGCTTTGGCTGGACTTTTCTCTTACATAGCCACAGGCGAAACTAATTTATTTTGATAATGCAGAGACTGCACCTTGGGGGGAGGCAGTTGGCCAGAAGACAAAAATGATAAGGCCCCGAGGAGAAGTAGAGTAGAGAGAACAGAGACTGAAGGGGAGGGTGTGGTGGAGCCCTCTGCCTTCAGCGAAAGATCTCTGTTCCCGAGACCCAGGCCCCAGGAGAGTAAAAATATGGGGGGGACAGGTGTCTCAAATAGTGAGAGGTGGCCACTTCTTGGAACTGGACGATGCATTCTTAAAAGGACCTAAGGAGCAGTTTAGATCCATGGGCGGTGGTGAGAGCACTGGACATGGAAGGAAGATGGTCACCATGGCAGATTTTCTTCAGGCAGCTGCCGCGTGTGACATGGAATCACAGGAGGTTCCACTGTGTTTCCAGGGGAGGCCCGTGATGCAAGAGGGAGGCTCCTCTTTCCTGATGAACTGGGGGGAGCTTGTGTTAGGAGGGGATTGGACTGACATTTGAATGTTAGAGGACTGGGGGGAGGAGGAGTGTTTTGGGAGTGTTCCATTGTGGATTGTTGTGTGTGGTTTTTTTCTTTTTCCCCTTACGTTTCTGTGTTGTAGATTATGAAAGTGTTGTGTTTTTCCCTCCATCCCCAATTGGGAGCCTGCTTTGTTCTGTTTCCGGGTTACATCTCACAGTAACCATTTTGGAAATATATCTTTCATGGGGGCTCTGGCATTGTGCCAGGGTCAAACCATGACACTTACTTACAGGCCTGAATAACTCAGCTATCCAAGGCACTCCAATCCCTCAGAGAGCAGCATTTCTTCCACATTTCCCCAGCACAGGCACTCCTGTGTGCACACAGACACAAAGAGTCAGTGCAAAGCACCTGTGAGAAATTCCCCTGAGGGCAGGAAATGCTCCCTGTGGATGCTTTGGCATCTCCCCAGCGAGTGAAGGGTTGAGCCTGGAGGAGTGGGGGGATCGGCCCAGGCTCCGTCGTTGTTCAGGGATCCCTGAGTGCAGCAAACGGGAGAGTTCCCAGCTCGGAGACGCCCCACTCAGAGGGAGTCACTGGCCCAGGAATGCTCCAAGGGGCTCCTTTTGCAGCGCTGTTTGTAGGGCCCCAAGAGAGAGGCTTCAGTCACAGCAATGGTTCCTCCTGGCTGCACTTGGCATCAACAGCTTTCTTTGGCACTGTGAGAACAGGGATGTTGTGCCACTGAGGGAACAAAACCAGTTCCCAGGGCTGCTCCTACAGCAACCAGGAGCTGGTTGGGCACAGCAGTGGCTGGAGCAGACAGTGTTTGTGCTGAGCTGCAGAGGAGCTGAGCCCAGGGGCTGTTGGCCAAGGCTGAGGCCCAAGGAGCATTTCTCAGCTGGCAGGGCGGCCTGAGAAGGGGAGGGGGGAATGCAGCAGCACAGGGCCCATGGAACCAAGGGACCATTGTGACACTGTGGAACCCTGTGAGACCAAGGGACCATTGTGACACTGTGGGGCCCTGTGAGACCAAGGCACCATTGTGACACTGTGGGGCCTTGTGAGACCAAGGGACCATTTTGACACTGTGAGGCCACATGGAATCATGGAGAGCACTGTGACATCGCTGGGCTCATGGAACCAAGGGGACTGTACTGATACTGTATGACTCCATGGAATGTAGGTATCATTGTGAAACTGAGACGCCCCATCAAACCAAGGGTCCCTTGTGACACCATGGGGCCTCCTGGAACCATAGAGACCATTATGACACTTTGGGGTGTCATGGACTAAGGGGCCATTGTGACACTGAGGGGACTCCATGAAGCCAAATGTCCCTTGTGACATTGCAAGGCCTCGTGGATCCATGAACTTTACAGCCTCATGGAACCATGGGGCCGCTGTGACAAGGAGAGGACTCATGGAATCATGAAGATACTATGGGGCCCTATGGAATAAGCAAAGCATTTTGACACTGTAAGGCCTCATGGAACCAGTGGGACCATTGTGATCCTGGGGGTCCCCACAGAACCAAGAAGGCCATTGTGATACTGTGGGGCCTTGTGAAACCAAGAGGCCTTTCTGACACTGCAGGGCTGCATGGAGCCAAAGGTTCATTGTGACATTGTGGGGCCTGATGTCATCAGTGGTCCATTGTGACACTGCAGAAGCAAAACAGACCATTGTGGTGACACTGCAAACCCCCAGGGTCCAAAGGTCCGTTGTGACATTGCAGGGCTCATGGAACAGAGGAGTCATGTGACATTGTGGGGCCTGGGGAACCACGGACACCATTGTGACACTGCAAGGCCTCATGGAATCATTAGGACCATTGTGAAATTTCAGGGTCTTCTGGAACCTACAGGCCATTTTGACATTGTGGAACCCCATCGAACCAAGGGGCCAGTGTGAAACTGCTGGACCCCATAGAATCAGAGCACAATTAGGACACTGTGGCGCCCCATAGAACCAAGGAGACCATGGTGATACTGCAGGACCTCATAAAACCAAGGGAACATAGAACATATCTGGCTAGTTTGGCCTCCCATGGACTGCCTGACTGGTCCAGCTGACCTTGGCATATTGAGGGTCTCTTCTAATCTGCTGCTGAAACACTGGAAAAGAACTGTCCTTCTTCTCCAGGCACCCATGGCCAGAAGTGGGATTTCACCTCCAAATTTCCTTATATCCAGGGATTGTTCCAAATTGGAGTATTGCCAGGAAATGTCTGTTGTGCAGTGGATCACTTCCCATCTGTCCCCAAAACACTGGGGAAGGCTCCATGCTCTTCTTCCTATGGGAGAGAACTGTCCTGCTTCTCCAGGCACCCATGGCTGAGACTGGGGTTTCATCTCAAAAATTCCCTAAATCCAAAGACTGCTCCCAGACAAAATCTGCCATTCCTGAGAAGTCTGGCTGACCTTGGACTAGTGAGGCTCTCCAAACACTGGGGCTCTGTGCTTTCCTTCCTATGGAAAAGAACTGTCCTTCTCATCCAGGTGCCCATGGTCAGAATTGGGATTTCACTTCCAACACTCCCTGTTGTGACAGACAGGAGGAGATTGTTGGCTGGAAACATCTTGTGTGTGGGGGAGGAAGGGGCAGGTCCAGCCTTGCCCTGCCCTGGAACCCCAGCACTGCCCGGCCCTGCAACCCCAATCCCCCCAGAGCCTCTATCCCAGCCCAGCAGTGGCTGCCAGTCCCTGGCACAGCACAGGCAATGCTCCACAGCCACCTCTGGAGCCCCCAGCCCAGCTCCTGAGTGACCGAATGAGCCCAAATCCCTCCTGGGGGAAGGGCCCAGGAAGACCAAGGGGTATTGAAGGCTGACCACAAGGCAAGCACACATCTTGACCCTACCTCCTCTTGGAATTTCCATCTGAACACTGCTGGAATCCAGGAGTTTGTAGCTGTGTGTGTGCTTCTCTGTATCTTTCTTGTCTTTCTCTTTCTGTGTCTTCTCCTTCTGTTTCTGTGCTCCTACAAATTTTGAGTAACTTTAAATTAAACAGGCTAAGAGTTTGTGAAGTTGATTGGAACATGTTAATGCTTTCAGAAGTGTTTTTTGTTGATTGAATGCCTGTCATGGTTTGACATGAGAAGAATTTTAAAAAGTAATACAGAACTTTTTGTGTAACTGACAAATCTGTTAAACCACTAAGGTACTGAACACACCTCTGTGAAACATATATATTAAAGATTAAAAAAACCAGGAACGTCCTCTTTCTTTTCCAGTCAACAAAGAAGCAGCAGGCCCAGCCCTGGCTCCCATCTCAACCAAACCAAAGCAAGCAGCCCTGCCCCAGGCTGAGCCCCTTCCCCCCTCCCCAGGCCACCCCCCATGGGCCCCATTCTGACCAAACCAAACCCCAACAATGACCAAACAGGAAAACAAAAGAGGCTACAACACCCTAACCAGAACAAAACCAGCCACAGCTGTGAAAATCTTACCATCAAGTCCCCTCCCCACAAAAACTAAAACAAAAAACCCCTACAACCCACAACCTATACAAAATAACCCAACAACTAAAATTAAACACAAAAAAAGCAAAAAACCCACCACAAAACTAATCCTAACACAACCCAACCACAATTTCCACCACAGGTTACCGGCGGGTCAGGTGTTAGTCCTTTCAATACTTCAATCCTCCCTCAAGTACAAGAAAAAAACAAAATACAAGTATATTAAAAAAAAACAGTATAAACCCATCAAAGTCAGTAAAGAAGAAATTAAATCCCAAATGAAAAAGCTGAAGAATACCTTAATCTTAAAATGAAAATCTATTTATAAGCTATAAAGAAAAAACTCTTTTTTATAGGAAATAAAATTATAAAAAATAAAAATATTCAAGTTAATATCAAACAAAAACCTCCATACTAAAATAAATGTTAAAATAACTGTAATTTCATAAGAAGTTTAAACAGAAAAAAAAAGCAATTTAGTACCCCCAAGAGAAGATCTCTATTCTCAGAGATAAAAATAGTTTTAAAAGTAAGTAATAAAAACTTTTACCTTTAAAGAGCTAATCTTTAACACAATAATACATAAGTCAACATGGACCATCAACAATCTGTAAAAAAGCTTATAGAAATAAAATCAACTTCACAATAACAAAGTTCCCTAGACAACTGTTATCCATGACAAAATTAAGAGCCACAAAAAAACCTATGTTTTTCAGTTGTAAAAAAAACTCCATAACCTTAAGAAGAAAACTTTCTCTCCCTAAGTAAACTAAAAACGGCTATCCTAGAAATAGTAAACCAACTAGAAATTTTATTTCTCTACAGTGTCAGTAAAAAAAAGAAGTTGAAAAGAAAGCGTTTTAAAGAATGTGTTTTAATTCTTACTACCTTTTTCTTTTAGTTACTTTCATTCAAATTTTCTTTATACCCTCTTAAAATTTTAAGCCTACTTTACCTTTCTTGTAAACCTATCTCACAACAAAATAAATACATAAACAGCTAACCAACATTAAAACCCACTACACTCATCAATACATTAATTAAAAATCTCAAAATTAAAAATATCTTAAATTAACAAATCAAAACAACTACAATGTCATAATGAACCTTTTGCCAAATTTTCTCTGGTTTTCCAAAGTTGCCAGTACAGGCTCTTTGGTTGTTTTGAGCTCCTGAGAATCTCTTGCAAATATTTATCCATTGCATCCAACTCAGAGTATACAAATAATTGTAATTCCTTTTAAATGTCTCATTGAGATAATTTTTCCAGTGGATAAGGGTAAGAGCTTGTCTGTCCTGCTTGGCACAGCCCAGGCAGGGCTTTCCCAGCCACATTCCACACTCCATTTCCCAGCTGGAGCCGCTGGTGCCTCTGAGTTCTGCTGGCCCAGCCCCAGGGATGCTCTCCTTGTCTACCCATTCCCCCACGGTCTCTGGGCAGGGATGGCCTCAGTGGGGGCTGCTGACATCCTCAGCAACTTGGAGGCTGCTGCTGGATTTCACTGCTGCAGAGGCTTGTTCAGCCTTCAGCTCTTCAGTGCAGGAATTCAGTGTCCCAAGGCTCATTAACATCCAGAACACCTTAACAAGCCAAGCATCTGGGAATACTTCTATTTAAGTTTTCAAATAATTTGTGGTTAATTAGACAGATTTCAGATTTGTATTCAAACTGAATATATTCTATTTAAAAAGACAATAATATAATGCTTTTTAGATCCTGTTTAGGTTTTTTTTTCCCGATCAGAAATTGATATGTGCAATCTCCAACTGACACTGAATTCAAGTACCTCCTTATGCACTTTGAATGCACATGAAAATAAGACTGTCCATGGCTGACAATCAATCAGACTTTGTCCCTAATCCCACCCCACCATTTACCTCATCCAAGCCCTGGCACTCAGAGCAGCCTTGTGCAAATCTCAGCTCCCTCCAGCCCAGGCTGCACCTGCAGCTTTCAGCTCCTTGGCTCCAACTCCCACCTGCTTTCCTTGGAGAAGGAGCTGCCCGAGACACAGCGGGATGTTAATTTCTTGTCAGCCAACAAAGCCAAGGAAAGGCACTGTGGCAGAGAGAATAGGGACAGGCGATCGGAAGATTTCGGGCTGTCACGGAAACCTGATAGGGCCTCTCTCACGTGACTCCCCAGAGATAAGAGATAGCCGCAGGACAAAAGGCCAAGAATGTAACCCCCCCACTAACACTGCCTCCACCCAGTCCCCTTACTAACCATATAAGGTAAAAGTCAGACCCCGAAGGTAGGGGAAGGACCAAGGGTATATATACCGAGGAGAAAACCAATAAAGGGCCTTTGGACCGTCTATCACATTGATGTCTGCGTGTCCTTAGCCCGAACGGCCAAAAGCATTGGGCCGTCGTGCTGCGTTTCCTTGGAACCAGGCCGCAACAAGGCACAGGTCCATCAAATGCAAAAGTCATTCCTCTGCTGGATATTAAATCCACTTTGCACAGCAGACAGTCTCAGAGCAATAGAAAACACCTTCTGTGCCCAGCACAGATCCCAAGGTCTCCCCAAACCCTTCCTGCCCCAATTCTGCCCAGATTTGCTCCTTGCACACATGAGGCACAGGCTGAAGTCACGAGCTCCCTCCATGCCTAGAGGAAGGAAAAGAGAGAAAGTGGATGAAGAGCTCTCCTGTGCAGAGCTGAGGTCCAAGTGCCCCTGCAGTGGGAACCACAACTCATCAGGTTTGTGTCCTTTGGGCTCAGGGCCTGGTGACACTCAGAGGCACAGAAATGTTCCTTGCCAACAAACACAAGTTGAACATGATGCAGTTTAATGACCAACGCAGCTCTTCCCTCAGTTCTCTGTGATGTCCCAGCAGCATCTGACATGTCCCCCATCTCCCATGGATTTCTATAAGGAACAGTTTTAGACAAAGACATAAGAAAATGTAATTCTGTGATTGATATAAATGCAAGTAAGATGTTGACTAATGTGATATTTATTTTAACCTCAGAGAGGTTGGACAACTCCCTGCAGATCAAAGCACGAAACCAGTCAGTGGAGAAGCACTTGAATGACCAGAGAGTATCTAGAGGAGCAAATCTGGGAGCAATGGAAAAGACATAGATCCAGCTGGTCTAGTGAAGAGATGTCCTTAGACATGGCCATTTAAACAGCAGAGCTGGAAACACCTGATGGAAGAGGGTCATTAAATATCAGACTAAATGTTGGTGGAAAAGGTAGAGGGGAAGGTCAGTATTTCTTCCCCTGCCATCAGTAGAAGAATCCATGAGATCCAGGCAATTCCTGTTCCTCATGGGAAAATTTTGCTATTTCTTAAAAGTACTCAAATGACCATGATAAAAAATATTTTCTGGTATATTATGACACCAACAGGTATTAAAACCTGTGCCCCTTTCCAGGCAGACATCAGCTGTGTGCCCATGAACAGGCAGTGCCACTTGTGCCCTGAAGTGCCCAGCTGGGATTGGATCTCTCCGAGAGCACCTGATGGAGAGCAGAGCACCTTGCAAGCTGCAGGTCCCTGACAGCCCCGCAGGGCTCCTGTCCCATCAACATCTGCTCTGCCCCAGTCTGAAACAAGGCCCAGCATGGTACCAGGATCATCAGAGAGCTGAGGGGTGTGCTGGAATTCAATGCCCTCCCCATCCCGCAGCAGCCCTGCATTTCCCTGCTCCAGCCTTGGTCTCCAGCACAGCCATGGAGGCTCTTTGGGCTCCTGACTGTTCCTGCAGCCCCAAGGGCAGCTGAGCTCTGCCTGTGGCACAGTCAGCCCTGGCCAGCACAGGCCATGCTCAGCAATTGCTTGTGTGTGCCTGGCCTTGCTGTCAGCCCCGGCAGCGGCTGCGTGGCCCCTTGGTGGCCCTGTGCTGGCCCAGCCATGGTGGCCCAGCCCCTGTGCAGGCCCAGCCCAGGCCAGGAGCATTGCGGCTGGGAACGGCCCCTGTGCCGTGGTGCCCACAGCAGCCTTGGGGCTCTGTGCCCCATGGCCTCCCTGCTGGGCAGCCTCTGCCAGATCCTGAAGAGCCCCTGGCACCCGTGGACCTGCACAGACAGCCCTAATTCGGGTATGTTTGTTTTTTATCTGTTTTGGTTTGAGGTTTTTGCTTGCTTTTTTATAAATGATTGGTGAAGTTGGCAAAGCCAAACTCATTCCTTTTGGCTGGGTTTAGCTGCATCCCCCAGGCTCAGGATCACTAGTATATTTTCAGGTTGTGCTCTGCATATCAGCCTGCCCAGACTCTGCTTGGTGTTTCACAAATGCAGAAGACAATGGACATTGTGCAAAGCTTCCTTTCAAACAGAAAAACCTGGGTCAGCATGACAGAAAAGAAGAAAAAAATCACCAGTTAGAAGAGAACCAGTGTCCCACCATCTTCCCCTCCACTGTTATTAATTTTGTACATTTAGAGGCAAACGTGGGTCTAAAGCTTGCACCTCTCAGTTCCTGATGCTATTTACTACCCTTCAGCCCTGACTCGCCCTGATGTGACTGACTGCTGGGCAAGTGGGGCTGGGGATGCTCAGCCTGGAGAGAGGAGACACTGGGAGGCCTCACTGTGGCTCTGCAGGACTGGAAGGCTCCCACAGGAAAGAAAGGGACAGAGTGTTCAACAGGGCCTGTGCTGACAGGACAAGGGGGGATGGCTTTCAACTGCAGCAGGTTGATTGAAGCTGCATCTAAGGAAGCTGCTCTTTTCCACTGGGGGTGGTGAGGCACTGGCCCAGGCTGTGCACAGAGGCTGTGCATGCCCCATCCTTGGCAACAGGGCTCTGAGCAGCACGCTCTGGGGGAAGACTGCTCAGCTGGGAACAAGATGTTTTTCTTCAGGCTCCCTTGCAAGCCCAACCGTTCATGGACTCCATCATTCCATGGTCTCCACTGTCCACTTCAGATGGAGCCTGGGAACTGTGATGTCACAGCCCACGCTCCAGCTGGAACGTCCAGCGCCCAGCAAAGGGCACAACACAACCCTTGGCCGCTGTGCTGACACGCTCTGCACCTTGCTCCTGCCCTCGCCTTTCACTCTTCTTATCCCCTCGATACCCCGATCACCTCGATCATTCCTGACAGCTCCTGAGTGCCTGGATTTCATTATCCAGCCCTGCAGGATGCTCCCCTTTCTTCTAAGGAAGGTATGGTGCCATTCCATGGAGGTGGACACCCCCACCTGCCCAGGTGGGCTGGAGCTCTGTGGGCATGGAGTGGGACAGGGACGCCACTCTGAGTTTTTGCTACCTCTGCAGGCTGTCCCAGACAGAGAGGAGGAGATGGAGGTAGATACGAAGATTGATATGGAGGAGGAGATGGAAATAGAAGGAGAAGACCCTGGAGAGGAAGAGATGGATATGGATGTGGATGAGGAAGAAGAGATGGACATGGATGTGCATGAGGAAGAAGAGATGGATGTGGATATGGAACAGTCCATTGAGGACATGGACATTGATTAAGAAGGTGAGGAAGAGGCCATGATCTTGGCATGAAGAGCAATGCCAGCAGCAGGACAGGCAGAGTGGGTCTCCTGCTGCCAGGCTGGGGCTGGGCTGGGTGCTCCCTGCTCAGGGACATTGTAGCCAGGGCACTGGATTCTGGTGGCCATCCACAGCCTGTCCTGTGCCTGCTTTGCTCCACACAAGCTCCATGCCAGACCCAGCCAGGCTCAGTTCTGCTAGCAGAGTCCTGCTGCTGGGCCAGCTGTGCCAGCCTAGGGGCACATGCAAGAGCCCCTCTGTGCCTGACTGGAGTGACCGTGGCATTTGCTTTTCTTCCAGGTGCGATGGACATCACAGAGACATCACCCTTTTGTATATATGTTCTACAGTTTGTTGTTTTTCTTTAGAATATAGAGTTTAGGGCAATTTTTGACTTCTGTAAATATGTTTCCCATAGTTTTGCTAGGTAGGTTTTTCTGTATATATGTTCTATCGATTGTTGTTGTTACAAATATTCCTAGAATGTAAATATCTTCTGTATTTTTGCTGCTGTTTTTCTGTAATAAACAAATTTTATTTTTCACACCCCAGTTCTCCTTGCATTTGCTTCAGGCACAGGCAGCATTTTGCAAAGTTGTAGTTTCCACTTGCTCCAGGTTCCCAGGGCTGGAGGTCAGAAGTAGATGAAGGGGAAAAAATCCACAATTAAGAGTGTCCATGACAGCCAGAGCCAAAAGAAGCCCAGGGGATCAGGAAAGAGGGAAGCACGTGCTCCAAACAACAGCAGAAATGAAGTGAGAGCTCTGGAGGGAACAAAAGAAAGAGGCAGACTGAAGAAAGGAAAAAACGTCTCCCCACAAGGTGTTTTGCTTTTTTTCATGGAGAGTCTCTTGTATCATGTGGTGGAAACCCAGAAAAATAAAGGTCAGGAGAAGCATGGTTTATTGGGAACATTGCTGCATAGTAGACAATCCTTGTGCAAATCAGTCCATGCAGCACTCACATATTTAATTGCTTCTCTTCCTGGGGATGCAGAGTTGCTTTATTTACTCCAAGCAAGATTTTCTCCCTCCTCCCTGACAAAGAACAAGCTCCCATCCTGGCAAGCGCTCGCTGCTTTCCTTAACACTCATCACAGCCATGCTAAGGAGAGTGGAGCAGGTTAATTTATCACTTGTTGCAAGTTCTAAGTCCTTCTTAGATAAGGACCATGCTCAGCTGAGTGACAGTGAAGCAAAATGGCAAGCCAGGAATACATTGCCCTGCACACAACATCCTCCATTCCCATGGATGGTTTCTCACTGGCACACAGGAGGAAGGAAGGAACCCAAATGCATCATTGTACATCGAGTCATCCGTGTTGAGGGATGAATAGATCTCACGGGGATATGGAAACCCCCCCTGAAAACCAGTTCAGAGAAATCCCGAGCTGTTTTGTGGTCCTAGACATGAAGATTTAGGCTCAGGATCTTCCACAGGTGCTCAGCACGCAGTAGGATTGCGGCTGGATGTCACTCTGGAAATGCCAGTGGCTCAGCTGAGAGCTCTGGCAGTGACTGACACTGCACTGAGAGGGGCCACAATCCTGCAAGGGTCTTTCATCAGGAGCAAAGAGCAGCCTGGAGGGTGGGCAATGCTGGATCTGTACCACTGCGTGCTCATCCTTCACATGAATGTAGAGCTGCCCCCAAAGTTGCCATGCATCACCTTTTCTTTTTTCTCCTCTTGGGTATATTTTGGAGCAGCTGTTCTATGTCTCTTTTGATGGTGATCCTGTGGGAAGCAGCCATTTGCCTGCGGTGCTATTCTCACCACTAATACTAACTCCTCATTTATGGCCCCCAGGGGCAGAAGCCCAGCGGGGAGGCCGGTTGTCCAGGATAGCTCACGGAGGGTCCAGGATCGCCCAGCGGGGGGGCTCAGGCAACCCAGGCAAGCTATAGTGATTTGCAGTCAGCTCTTTAGTGATTTCAGCTCTTTAGCATGCCTGGGGCCGTCACCCTGGGTATCGCCGCAGCAGACGCAGAGAGAGAGAGAGAGAGCAGCGCTGTGTGGGTTCCGCAGGGTTCTTTTATTGGGGTCTCCGCGAAGGTTCCAGTGACAGCTCTCCTCTGCCGAACCGGGCAGAGTTTAGGGGTTTTTATACCTTACAGGGGGATTGAAAACTGTCCAATAGTAAAGGTCAGGGGAAAAGTGACCTATGGATATACAGAGAGATAACAGGGTCCCAAAGGCGGAAGAGAGGGGCTTCTAAAACCTTAGTCATGCTGACTTTGGTATTTCCTAGCTCAGGCTTCTGATCTCCAGGGCCTTGCAGGCCTTGTGCCTGCTACAACTCCACTTTCTGTATTTAGAAAAAAGGCGTTCCCTATGGTTCTTTTAAAACAATGGACAAGGCATGAGAACATAAGTAACACGATGACAATTACAAGAAAAATCCACAACATTCCCTTAACCAAAGATGCAACCCATCCCGTTAATCCCCATTGACCGAAGAGGTCATTGACCCAGTCTGGGGTCTGTTCTACTTTTAAGTCCTTCACAAGCTCCTTCAGTTTCTGGATGTTGGCGTGGATGGATCCCGAGCGTGAAGAGAGATTGAAGCAGCACATCCCTTCGAAGTCCTCGCAGCCATGTCCGTGGGCAAGCAGCAGGAAGTCAATCGCTACTCGATTTTGGAGGGAGGCATGTCTTGTGGTTTCTTCTTCCTTTAAGAGATCGCTCAGGGCAGCAGAAGTAGCGTTAGCTTGCTTACTGAGCCAGCACCCAAGGTGATTTATGTCACCCAGGGCCTTAGCTGCAGCTACCCATGGTAGGAATATAGAGACCGCTATCTTTTTAGGTTTGTTCCAATCGTATAATTTGGGATCGCAATTTTCATCAAATGCTGTATAGGACCTTTTGTGGCATTTTAATTCACTCTCTTTTTTCCAATTGTGCAACAAGGTGATATTTGGAGTAAGGGTAGATAGTTTTCCTAGGGTACAGGGACCTCCCTGGAGTCGTGAGGGGATCCCAGCCCATACTCTGTCACCACAGATGAGAAACGTTCCCTTGGGTAGAATTTTGGGGTGGAGAGAGGCCACAGAGATCACACGAGCAGTGTAATTACACCAATCGTGAGGGTTGTAAGCTTTGTTAATTGGCGATATGTCTTTTCGGTATGTGTTTTTGTTCAGATCAATTTCAGGCAAATTATTCTTTGGACGTCTAAAGTAAAATTTGACACAGAAGGTGGCCTTAGAGGACCCCAACAGATCCAATTCTTGAGGTTCCTCAAGAGCATTGGGCAGTGTTTTTGTCCACTGGTCCCAAGTTTCTACCTGGTGGGGTCTCTTACCTGTGGTGCGGAGAAGCTCTGAATTATAGGCGGGCCAATCATCGGCTACAAAAGGAATTCCTACTAGACATGTGGAAAGTGGGTTATCAACGCTTCCCATGGATAACCACATGTTATCCTGTTTTAATGTTCTTGCTAGGGTTACCCAGACATTATGGCTCGGCTGTGGGCCGATCCAACCGACGGCGCATGGCACGGTGAGGAACATCCAGGCAGCAGTGAGGACAGCGCCAACGGAGATATTTTTCATCTTTGGGCAGGAATGGGGCTTCTGATAGGGAATATAAGCAAAACTTGTTATTTTTATGGTAGGAGGGGAGGGTTAGGGTTCCTTTCTTGTTCCTTTCCTCTGTTCCTTCCACCTCCCCCCTTTATTTTTAGTTTTTTACTGGGTTTTTTTTGGTTTTTTTCTATGGTACTAAGGGTGGGGGAGTGGGTAAAAGGTTAGAGGGTTTTGGTAAGGGTAGATAAAAGGGACAATAGGGTTTTTAGGGTAAAAAGGGTAATAACATCTAATTCAGAGAACAGTTTGTTTTCAGGCTGTGCCTGGCCTAGGGCTTGATGCCACAGAATGTTGTTCAGCTTTCTGGTTTGTCTGCTGCTGTGTGATGGGACAGTCGTCTCCTCCACTTGTGGATGTTTGGCGACGTCTTCGTCTCCAGGCCGAGCTGGTCTGGTTTTGAGGAGGTCTTGTGTTTGACTCAGGAGGATTCTTGTCACTGCTTGTGGAAGTGGTATTTGCAGTGCCTAGGTATGGTTTTATGTTTTTCCCTGGGTACCATCTTGGACCAGATGGTAGCAGAACACATGCGTATCCTCTTCCCCAGGTGATGAGTTCGAAAGGTCCCGAGACTTTATGTGTTTCTGGATCCTTCACCAGCACAGGTGGTTTCTCTGTGAGCTTTGCTTGGGTGGTATTTGCAAAGTGGCGAAGTATGGGTGGATCAGGCTCTGAGGTTGTACAGTTCAGGAAGTTGATGACATAGAGAGCCTTGCAGAGTCTTTCAACTGGAGAAATGATTTTTGTTCCTCTCTGTTGCTGATTGAGGACTCTTTTGAGAGTTTGATGTGTCCTTTCCACGATGGATTGTCCTGTGGGGTTTGCAGGTATACCTGTCTTGTGTTGTATTCCCCACTCACTGAAGAACTCTTTCAACTTACGAGAGGTATAGGCAGGTCCATTGTCTGTTTTGATCTCCTTTGGTACTCCCAGGGTTGCAAATGCGAGGAGAAAATGTTTTATGGTGTGCTGCGCAGTTTCTCCTGTATGTGTTGATGCAAATACTGCTCCTGAGAATGTATCAACCGATACATGCACGTACTTTGACCTTCCAAAAGGTGCAAAGTGGGTTACATCTGTCTGCCACAGCTGGCAGCTGTTTAAACCTCGGGGATTGACTCCCGTCCCCATAGATGGTATCTGGTAGTTTTGACAGTTCGGGCATGTAGCAACAATAGCTTTTGCCTGATCTTTTGAAAGCTTGAACATTCTGATAAGGGCAGGCACATTTTGATGAAAAAATGAGTGTGACAACTTTGCCTGGGCAAAGATGTTAGGGACATTAGCAGTCTCTATTGCCATGGCTAAGGTGTCTGCTTTCCTGTTCCCTTCTGCAATGAAACTTGGGAGGTCAGTGTGTGACCTCACATGCATTATATAGTAAGGTTGTTTTCTGTGGGAAATTAAGCGTGTTAATGTGGAAATCAATTGGTATAACTTTGGATTGGAAACCTCTTTGAGAAGAGCATGTTCTGCTCTCATAGCTATGCCAGCAACATAAGCTGAATCTGTGACCAGATTAAAAGGTTCGTCTTTGAATTTCTCAAAGGCTCTGACAACAGCTGCTAACTCCGCAATCTGTGGAGATCCCTCCACTATTTTTATGTCAGATTCCCAATGTTGGGTCTTAGGGTCCCTCCATGTCATTACCGACTTGTGGGATGACCCTGAGCCATCTGTAAAGATGGTTAGAGCTTTGAGAGGTGTCCTACTTTGGACTAATTTTGGGGTCAGATGAAATGTCACATCACGATTAAAAAGCTTATGTTTTGGGATATGCACTGAAATTTGGCCTGTATAGCTGTCTAAGGCATACTGGAGACTTTCATTGGTCTGGAGCAAATGCTCCAGGTCCCCAGTGGTCATTGGCAAATAAATGCATGTGAACTCACACCCTGCAAGGGAACGGAGGCGAGTTCTAGCCTTTTTTATTAAATGTGCCATAATTTCTTGGAAGGTGGTAATTGTTTTTGTGGGTTGGTTATTTGTAAAGATCCACTCCAGGATTAGTAGAGGGTCTCGAAGTTGAGTGTCCCATTGGAAAATCAGTCCATAGAACCTAGGTGCTTTTCCCAGAATGACGAACTGGAAAGGCAGGCTGGGCTCAAAGCGATGGGCTTTGCGTGAAGACAGGGCTTCCTGGACCTTGGTGATGGCATCTCGGGCCTCTGGTGTTAGAGTGCATGGAGAGTCCAGATTCTCCTTGCCCCGAAGAAGGCTGAACAGTGGAGCGAGGTCCTCCGTTGTAATTCCTAGCAGTGGACGTACCCAGTTGATGGATCCGCACAGACTGTGTAAGTCTCTCAGGGTTTTTGGGTCATCTCGGATGGCGAGCTGCTGGGGTACGATGGTCCTTTCCCGGATCTGGAGTCCAAGGTAAGTCCATGGGTTGGTGTACTGTATTTTGTCCTCACAGATCTCAAATCCTGCCTTTTCTATGGTTTCAATAGTCCTTTTAACCGCTTTGTCCAAGTACGTTTTTTCTGGTGCACAGACCAGGATATCGTCCATATAGTGCTGGATGATCGCACCTGGGAATAGGTTCCGAACAGGAGACAGGATGTGAGCAACATACCACTGGCATATACTGGGACTGCACTTTAGTCCTTGAGGAAGAAAACGCCAATGATATCTTTTGAGTGGAGCCTCTCTGTTAAGAGAGGGGACGGAGAAGGCAAACCGTGGAGCGTCCTGGGGATGCAGCGGGATGCTGAAGAAACAGTCTTTAATATCAATGATAGCAAGTGTCCAGTCTCTAGGCAGCATCGATGGTGAGGGCAGGCCAGGCTGGAGGGGACCCATGTCCTCGATGACCTCGTTGATTTTGCGAAGATCGTGGAGGAGCCTCCACCTGTCCGTGCCAGGCTTTTGTAGTACGAAGACTGGAGAATTCCAAGGGCTGGTGGTCTCTACGATGTGGCCTTTGGCGAGCTGTTCGTCCACAAGGGCATGTAGTGCGCGCAGTTTGACTTTAGAGAGGGGCTACTGCTCGATCCAGATCGGGTCATGGCATTTCCAGGTGAGACGAGGAGTGTCTGGCAGTGCGCGCTCCTCAGTGGCCCCAATTAGAAATCCGGACTGGGAATACGTAGGGAGGCTCCCCACTGACATAAAATGTCCCGTCCATACAAGGTGATGGGGGCCCTTACCACGAATGGGCGGATGGTTGCCAACTTGCCTTCAGGCCCTTCGACGAGGATGTTGTTCTTGCTCCGCATGGAAACTGTAGCTCCACCGATCCCTGTGATCATGCCTGCCAAAGGTTGTAGCTCCCAGTGTGCTGGCCATTCTGAGCGGGCGATGATGGTCACGTCTGCACCGGTATCCAGCATCCCTGGTAGGTGGAACTTCTCTCCTCTGCAGGTAAGACCGCACTCGATGACAGGCTTACTCGGTCCCACAACTTGTATCCACATTGCTGTGGGGTTGAGAGGAAGCTGTTCCCTGTGATTCTTAGGGAGTAGAAAGGCCTGTGCGAATGGGGTACCCTTTGGAAGAAAATATGGTAAGTCTGTGCAGTACACCTGGACAAAGATTTCTTGTCCCGGGTGCACTGTTTGTACTTCTGGAACAACAAATATTTCCTTTGGGCTATGGAGAGAATCACCTATAATTAGGATGTTAGAAGGACCTCCTTTTGGCCCACGTTTGCCTGTGGGAACACGATAAACATTGTCATTTTTAAAGTCAATGGACAGTGCAGTTACCAGCTGACGGCGCGTTCCCTTTGGTATTGCTCCGTGTGTTGGATCCTCCTCATGTGGTCTGGAATCTCCTGGGATGGTGCGTGACTGGGTCTGGATGGCCTTTGATTTGGTGTCCTTGCATGGGGCCCCACCACGCTCCGATGGAAGTTTCCCGGACGCTGCTGATAGTACTGCTGATTCTGGGGCCTTTGGTAGAAATTGCGAGGGTACCTGGGAGGTGACCTCTCTGGACAGTCCTTTATAAAATGTCCAAAATCTCCGCAGTGGTAGCAGCGGACCTGGTCTTTAGAAGCTATTACTGCATATGCACTAGAAACTCCTTCTGCAACACCCTTAGTAACTGCTTGGGCCACTGTGTCTTCAGTGGACAGGTGACGTGTGCAGCTTTCCAGCATTTGCTCTATGGTAGGTTCTATGTCTAAGGGTAAGGCTCTCAGAATTGCTTTACATTTTTCATTCGCATTACTCATGGCAAGTTTACACAACAGTTCTTTTCTTGCCTCTGTGCTCTCTATCTGTTTTTCCAGAGCATCCTTAATTCTATCCACAAATTTGATAAAGCTTGCATCTATTCCTTGTTTGATAGTAGAAAAATATTGGGTGGGGGTAGAATCATCTGGGGTGTGAAGTAAGGAGGTTTTTGCTGCTATAGCCACGTCTTGTAATGTTGCCTTAGGTAAAGTATCAGCTTGGTCAGAGGGTTTCTGCAAATCCCCTTCACCAGCCAGCTGTTCGGGTGTAAAATTTGACTTATCAGCATCTGTGGCGTAGTTATCTGATAATGTTTTTAATTGCTTTTTCCAATGCCTTTCCCAAAGCATGTACTCGGCGGGAGAAAGGAGGCACTGGGCAATATTTTTAATATCGTGGGGTACCAGAACATGTGCTGAGAACGTAGCTTCTAGGAAATTTCTAAAAATATGTGAACTTCTACCATGTTCTGTGGCTGTATTTCTTAATTGCACAAGTTCTTTATTTGTAATAGGTTCCCATGTCTTTCTAGTGGTGGCACCTCCTCGTTTTCCCGTCTTATATTCTACTGGAAAGGCAGTAATTCTCTGAGCTAATTGCCAGTCCCCTGCCTGTGTGGCTTCCATTTTTATTTTTGCCCAAGGATCTACATATTCTATTTCCAAATCAGAATTGCTGTCACTGCTGTCATCAGATGACGAGAAGTGAGGGCTAGCAGGTCGTGCCTTATGTTTCTTATGGCTGGCTGGAGCTGCATTTGGCAGAGGTGCATGTGGCTGGGCAGGGTATAAGGCAGCACATGGCAGGACGTGGCTACAGGAAGGCCGCATGGCCTGCAATGCGTGATACAGCAGGCACAGGACTGGGGGGTGTGGGGAAGGGGGGCAGAACTGAAGGAAGTCTGGGGGGTCCCGACCGGGGGTCCCTGAGGGTGGGTGTGTGGTTGCGCAGCGAGGGTATGGGGGCAGGGGGGGTGCGGGATGTAGGAGGCGGCGGGACTGAGGGAGGGTGCGGCGGATACAGGGTGGCTTGGGTCAGGGGCGGATACGTGAGCGGGCACGATTCCGGCGGCAGGCAAAAGCGCGATGGTGGGGGGGGGCGCGGATACCCAGGGGGGCTGATCCGGTGCCGCAGCAGGGATGATGCCGGGGGCAGGGAAAGACGCGATGGTAGCGGGGGGGGCGAGGGTGGGGAAGGGAGTGGGGGCGGGCGCGGCGGGGACAGGAGGGACGGCAAAGGGGGTGGGGGGGGCCCCAGCAGGGTCGGGGGGAACAGGGGGAGGGGTGGGGTTTGGGTCGGTCCCGGCGGGAACTGGCGCAGATGCTCTCGGAGATAACGCAGAGCAGGGAGGCGCGCAGGGTGTAGCTCCCGAGGGGAAGGCGGGGGGGAAGAGGGGGTGGGCAGGGGCCGTGGGCGCCCTGGGGTCGGGGGGTTGCAGCGCAGATGGCAGGGCACTAGAACCCAGCTGAGTGCTGGATTCCAGGGTGGAGGGGGTGTTATCTCCTCCATTAGCATTTGAAATAGGCGCTTCTGTTGACTCTGATAAGAACTTCCCCTTTCGTTCCACAGAAGCTAGCTCTGAAGTTACTATCTTTTTGTTAGTTTTTTCTACAGCTTTAGTGATAGCGTGAAACATAGGTAAAAACCGGGTTACAGAAAAGTCTTGGTTAGTTTGAAACTTATATATCGTGGTCCCAATTGTATCCCAAAAGGAGTCTAAGGTAATAGTCTGTGTATTAGTATCTGGGAAGTGGCAGAGAATCCACTTTAGAAATTTCTTCAGGTTAGTTTTTGAAAGGTTACCTTTAGAAAAAGAAAAGTTGTTAGAAGAAAGGATTTCTAGGATTAGGGAATATAAATCTCTCTCGTTCTGGGATCGCTTACTAAGCTTTGATCCCATTTTTCAGTTCCCGCCAGCAGAAAAAAGAAAAAAAAAGAAAAAACCCAAAAAAAAAGGACCCAAGGAAAAAATATTTTGCGCGCAAGAGAGGCTGTGTTAAACTTACACTTTTCAGCCTGTTGTGGGTCAAAGTTCTGCTGGGGGTCGTCTGCTCGTCAGCCTCCACGGACACTCGCGTGCCCAGGTATCGGGGTGCGGGTCGGCTGACCTCCTGTCTAGAAGAGTCCTTCTAAAACGGAGAGCTTCTCCTTCCAGGATCTCTGGCGAGCGGAGGCAGTGACAATTTCACGAAGAAATGCTGCTCCTCTGAAATGCCAGGTCCGGCATCCAGTTCCGCGGCCAGGCTATCGCGGTGGTTCAGATGTTGGCCCAGGGGCCCCTCGCTGTTCGGGCGTCCGCTATGTTCGGTGCGCCAGCTATGGCCCCCAGGGGCAGAAGCCCAGCGGGGAGGCCGGTTGTCCAGGATAGCTCACGGAGGGTCCAGGATCGCCCAGCGGGGGGGCTCAGGCAACCCAGGCAAGCTATAGTGATTTGCAGTCAGCTCTTTAGTGATTTCAGCTCTTTAGCGATTTCAGCTCTTTAGCATGCCTGGGGCCGTCACCCTGGGTATCGCCGCAGCAGACGCAGAGAGAGAGAGAGCAGCGCTGTGTGGGTTCCGCAGGGTTCTTTTATTGGGGTCTCCGCGAAGGTGCCAGTGACAGCTCTCCTCTGCCGAACCGGGCAGAGTTTAGGGGTTTTTATACCTTACAGGGGGATTGAAAACTGTCCAATAGTAAAGGTCAGGGGAAAAGTGACCTATGGATATACAGAGAGATAACAGGGTCCCAAAGGCGGAAGAGAGGGGCTTCTAAAACCTTAGTCATGCTGACTTTGGTATTTCCTAGCTCAGGCTTCTGATCTCCAGGGCCTTGCAGGCCTTGTGCCTGCTACACTCATTCCCTTTAGTTTTATTTGGGATTTTTTTATCTAGTTCTTGGATTGGTTTGCATGGGTTTGTTTGTGTGTTTCTTTGTTTGGATTTTATCTGTTTTGGTTTGAGATTTTTGTTTGCTTTTTTAGAAATGACTGGTGAACTTGGCATAGCCACACTCAAGAAAATGTAAGGCTCGGCTCTGCAGAAATTCCTTTTGGCTGGGTTTAGCTGCATCCCCCAAGCTCAGGATCACTAGTATATTTTCAGGTTGTGCTCTGCATCATCAGCCTGCCCAGACTCTGCTTGGTGTTTCACAAATGGAGAAGACAATGGACATTGTGCCAGGCTTCCTTTCAAACAGAGAAACCTGGGTCAGCATGACAGAAAAGAAGAAAAAACAAATAAATCACCGGTTAGAACAGAACCAGTGTCCCACCATCTTCCCCTCCACTGTTATTAATTTTGTACATTTAGAGGCAAGCTTGAGTCTAAAGCTTGCATCTCTCAGTTCCTGATGCTATTTACTACCCTTCAGCCCTGACTCGCCCTGATGTGACTGACTGCTGGGCAAGTGGGGCTGGGGATGCTCAGCCTGGAGAGGAGACACTGGGAGGCCTCACTGTGGCTCTGCAGGACTGGAAGGGTCCCACAGGAAAGAAAGGGACAGAGTGTTCAACAGGGCCTGTGCTGACAGGACAAGGGGGGATGGCTTTCAACTGCAGCAGGTTGATTGAAGCTGCATCTAAGGAAGCTGCTCTTTTCCACTGGGGGTGGTGGGGCACTGGCCCCGGCTGTGCACAGAGGCTGTGCATGCCCCATCCTTGGCAACAGGGCTCTGAGCAGCACGCTCTGGGGGAAGATTGCTCAGCTTGGAACAAGATGTTCTTCTTCAGGCTCCCTTGCAAGCCCAACCATTCATGGACTCCATCATTCCATGGTCCCCACTGTCCACTTCAGATTGTGCCTGGAGTCCTGGGAACAGTGATGTCACAGCCCACACTCCAGCTGGAACTTTGTTGTGGTTTGGCCCGGAAGTGAGTTTCTGGAAAAGTTGAGGTCAAACCAATCAGTGCCCAGATTTGAAATTTACACCTGGTGTGGCCACTGGAAATTTGGATACGCCTCTGAGATCACACAGGGGTTAAAAGCAGAGGATTCCCAGAGAACTTCCTTTTTTGATCAGGCTGGTGTGTGAGTCTGACCTCTACCCTGCCCAGCTGTGTCTGGGTGGGGCAGGGGAGGCCATGAGGCCTGTGGGGAGGGAGGCCGGAGCCCTGTAAGGTGCAAGGGTGGAAGGGACCTGGCAGCCCCCCTGGGAGAGGGTGATAGAGATTGGGTTGGCAGCACAGCCAGCCAGAAGCGGGGGATGCGGCCAGAGAAGGTGCCCGGCAGCTGTGGGAGTTCTGGGCAGACAGAGGCGACAATTTTAACCCCTTGGTAGAATATTGGAAACCTTACAAATACTGATCCTCCTGAATCAGAATGAGGAGAGAGAGATGAAGCAGTGGGCAAGTGTGAGGAAAGAGAGTACGAGTGAGAGATGTCAGAAGTGGTGAGAAGAATCCTAGGTGGGAAGAGATGATGGAGTGGCCTTGGGCTGGACTCTTTCTTGTATGGCCATGGACAGACCGATATTTTCTTTCCCTGTGACCCAGAGACTGTATTTAGGGGGAGGCAATACCTTGGAGTCAAGAGTGAAGCAGCGGCGTGAACAGAGATGGGTGAGGAGGGTGTGGGATGCCCTCTGTCTCCACAGAGAGGAAGATCTCTGTTCATGAGGCCCCTCGGCCCCAGGGGGTGAAATTTGGGGGGGACTGGTGTCCCAAAATTGAGAGGTGAAGCAGTGGCGAGAACAGAGATGGGTGAGAAGAGTGTGGGATGCCCTCTGTCTTCAGAGAGGGTTTGAGATCTCTGTTCATGAGGCCCCTCGGCCCCAGGGGGTGAAATTTGGGGGGGACTGGTGTCCCGAAGTTGAGAGACTGCTGCTTCTGGAAGTGGGAAGATCATCTTTAAACGGGGAGCCCTAAAAGCAGTCCTGGCCCGTGTCCAGTGGTGAGAGCACTGGACATGGTGGGGGAGAAGTCACGAGGGCCGATGTTCTCTGCGCGGGGCCATGGGTGACACAGAAGCACAGGAGGTTTTAATTGTGCTTCCGGGGGAAGCCTATGATGCAAGGGAGGACTCCTCTCTCCCTGATGGATTTGAGGGTTGATTATTTGAAGGGTGATGATGGAATGGAAGTTGATTATGTGAGAGATTGGTGACAGGGAAATCTATGATGTTATTTCATTCTGTGGAGAAAAGGGAGCGGGGAGCAGGAATGTGTTTGGAGGGTTTTCATTCTTAGCTTTGTGTGTGTTCCTTTTTAGATATTGTAATTAATAAAGTGTGTTTTTCCCTCCATCCCCAAGTGGGAGCCTGCTTTGTTCTGTTTCTGGGTCACATCTCACAGTAACCATTTTGGAAATACACCTTTCATGGGGGCCCTGGCATTGTGCCAGGGTCAAACCATGACAAGAAGAAAAGTTCATCTTACCCTTCCTTTTATCGTTAATATATTTGTAAAAATATTTTTTATTATCCTTTACTGAAGTCACTATTCTAAGTTCAAACTGAGCTTTGTTTTCCCTAATTTTCCTTTCCCCTTAAATAATTCCCAAGAGACCTGACCCTCCTTCCAAAGAGAATATATCCTCCTTTTATTCTTAAGTTCCTTCAAAACCTCATTGTCAATCCAGGTGCACGTTTGCCTCGTCGCCTCATCTTTCAGCACACCAGAACAATCAGTTCCTGTGGCCTCAAGATCTCTGTTTTGAGGCATATCCACTTTTCCTGAACTCCTTTGCTTTTCAGGAAGCTTCCCAAGGAACTCTTTGAATAAGCCTCCTAAATAGGCCAAAGTCTGCCCTCTGAAAGTCTAGTATAAAAGTCTTATTAATGTTCCTCCTGACTTCACCAAATATCAAGAATTTTATAATCTCGTGATCACTCTGCCCCAAGTGGCCTCCAACCACCTCTATTTGCAAACAACAAGATCTAACGCAGTACCTCTCCTGGTGGGCTCAACCACCAGCTGTGACAAAAAGTTGTCCTCCACACACTCTAAAAATTTCCTGGACTGCATTTTTTCAGCTGTTTTAAGTGCCCAGCAAATGTCTGGAAGGTTGAAGTCACCTACAAGAACATGGGCTGATGATCCAGAAACATTCTCTAGCTGCTTATGGAATCAGTTGTCCAGCTCTTCTTCCTGGCTGGGTGGACGATAACAGACTCCCAGTAGGATGTCAGCCTTGTTGGCCTTCTCCCTAATTCTCACCACAGGCATTCAACTCCATCATCATTAGTTTCAATACCTGTGGTGTCCAAAGCCTCCCTAATATAAAGGGCTACCCCTCCACCTCTTCTCCCTTTCCCATCTCTCCAGAGGAACTTGTAGCCATCCAGTGCAGCATTACAGTCGTGTGAGTCCTCCCACCATATTTCATGATGGCAATTACATCATAGCTCTGCTGTTGGACCATGGCCTCCAGCTCTTCCTGTTTGTTACCCATGCTGCGTGCACTGGTATCCATGCACCTCAGCTGGGCTGCTGATTTCACCCCTAACTCAGGTTTACCACCCTTGGGCCTGCTTCCAGACAGCCCAGCTGCATCCCCTTCCCCCTTCAGACCTAGTTCTCAACAAGTTCTGCCAGTTCACGAGCTAAAATTCTTCTGCCCTTGACAAAAAGATGGAACCACGTCCAAGCAGACCAGGTGCGTAAAAGTTGCCCCATGATTAAAGAATCCAAAAATTAGTCGGTAACACAAACCCTTGAGCCACTTGTTAATAATTTGAGCTCTTCTATTCCTTCCACTGTTCTTCTTAGGCACCAGAGGGACTGAGGAGAAGACTACCTGTTCCCCTGTCCTATCAACCATCTGACCCAATGCCCTAAAGTCCCTTTTAATTGTCCTGACACTCCTCTTTTCAATTTCATCACTGCCAGCCTGGACTATTAGCAGTGAGTAATAATCAGAGGGCTGAATCAGCCCAGGCAGTCTCTCAGTGATATCCCATATCTGAGCCCCAGGGAGGCAGCAGACCTCTCTGTGGGATGGGTCTGGTCGACATATGGGGCCCTCTGTTCACCTCAGAAGGGAGTCACCCACCATGATTATCCTTCTTTCCTTTTTGATGTTAGAGGTGGTAATCCTCACAGTTGAATCATAATTGGGAGGCTCACTGGGCAGATAATTTTCTTCTAAATCATGTGGCTGACTCTCTAGATCCAGAGGCTTATACTTGTTCTGAAGTGGCGCCTGGCTTGGGAGAGGGGGTCAGGAGAAGTTTTCATTATTACCTCCTCGAGTAGGTATACACTCACACTTCAGTTCATCTACCAGGTGTCCTTCTATTTTCTGAAAGTGAGAGGCATAAAAGAGAGTGGGAACCAAGGAGAGCATTGCTGCACTGCCAGACCTCATGGAACCAAAGATCCCTTGGGACATTTCAGGGGTTCCATGGAACCAAAGGGACATTGTGAGACTGGGAGGCCTCATGGACACTGTTGGGACACACTACGGCCTCAAGGAACCGTGGTGACACAAAGCGGGGTGCAAGTGTGGATCTGCTGGAGGGTAGGAGGGCTCTGCACAGGGCCCTGGACAGGCTGGATCCAGGGAACACATCCAACAAGGTCAGGTTTAACAAGTCCCAGTGCCAGCTCCTGCACTTTGGCCACAACAACCCCTACAGCACTACAGGCTGGGGACAGAGTGGCTGGACAGCAGCCAGGCACAAAGGGACCTGCAGGGACGGATGGACAGCAGGCTGGACATGAGGCAGCAGTGTGCCCAGGTGGGCAAGAAGGCCAATGGCTCCTGGCCTGGATCAGGAATGGTGTGGCCAGCAGGAGCAGGGCAGTGATTCTTCCCCTGTGCTCAGCACTGGTTGGGCAGCACCTCGAGTGCTGTGTCCACTTCTGGGCCCCCCAATTTAGGAAGGACATGGAAGGGCTGGAGCATGTCCAGAGGAGGGCAACAAGGCTGGTGAGTGATCTAGAGCACAAGTCCTGTGAGGAGAGGCTGAGGGAGCTGGGGTTGTTTATCCTGGAAAAGAGGAAGCTCAGGGATGCAAGGTGGTGTCAGGGCACAGGTTGGACTTGATGATCTGCAAGGACTTTTCCAACCTTGCTGGTTCTGGGATTCTCTGAAACCACCCTTGGAGTAGTTGCAGGATGAGCCCTGGGCCTCCTGTTCAGAAGCTCCAGCAGCCCCAGTGCCTCAGCTTCTCCTGCCAGCCCCAAAGCTCATTCTTGTCAGTCCTGCAGAGCCTCTGCAGCTCCTCCTCATTGCCCAGAACAGGAAGCCCCACAGGCAGACACAGCAGCCCAGATGTGCCCCCCTGGCCTGTGGTGCCTCTGGCAAGGGAGCAGCACCAGGCACTGCAGGAGCCTGCAGACAATTCCTGCAGCACTTGGAGGATGATCCTGCTGTGCAAAGGACATTCCCATGGTGCCAAGTCAGGAACTGCAATGGGGAGTAGGGCCAGAGAGGAAAGGGCAAACAGGGATGGGCTGTTGGCAGGGCAGGGAAGAGGAGTGGACAAGAGGAAGAAATTTGTACAAGGGAAAAGTAAAGAAATCAAAGGTGAAGCCAAGGAAATGTTCAGGGCAGCTTGGGGGCTCAGAGTCCTGGCTCTGAGCAACAGTGTCTGCAGTGGGACAGGAAACTCCCAGCTGATGGGAACAAACTGTCTGACTGACTGCAGAGGCCAGGACAAAGCTGAGTGGTTTCCCTGGTGTCCCCCAGCCCTTGCTGGCCCCAGGGGCTGATGGCATTTGTGCTGCCTCAGGTTCATGTCCCCACAGCAGCAGCATGGGGGTGCTCCTGCCTGCTCTGTGCAATGCAAACAGGGGCTCCTGAGCCAGTGCTGCCGTGGCTGTGCCTGCAAGGATGCGGCACCTCTGTGAGCTGGGGGAGAGGCCAGAGCTGCAGAGGGGGGATGTTGTTGGCAGCTCCATCAGGACGCTCTGGGACGCTGCCCGGGGCTGTGCAGTGCCCTGGGGATGGATCAGCCCCTGCTCTGCTGCTCCTTCCCGTCTCCCCCAGGGCCCTTGCAGAGCCCCAGCCATGCTGTTTACCCCCAGCCTGCCCACGGCCACCCTGGGGCTGCTCACCCTGGGGCTTTTCTGTGCTGAGCGTTGACCTGGCCATGTTCTTGAGAGAGCCTGGGCAAGGAGCCTGGAGCCCCCAGGGCCTGGCCTGAGGCATCAGCACTGCCCCAGCAGTGCCCATGGCCTGTCCCTGCTGCAGCCCCGGCACTGCCACCCCCAGGACTGTGCCCGGCCCCGAGAGCACTCAGGCCCTGCAGCAACACCAGGGCCACCAGGGCAGCGGGGCAGGGCCACGGCAGCAGCACTGCCAACACCAAGTGCTGCTGCTGCTGCTGCTGGGCACAGCTGCTGGGCCAGCACTGATCTGCCCCTGCTCTGCACACCGACATTGCTGCTGCAGCTCCAGAGAAGGCAAGAATAGAGGGATCTCTGCAGAAAACTTTGCTGGGTTATCAATTAGTTTGTTTAAAGTCATTCAGAGAACAATTCCTTGTTGACACAATCTGGGGCTGCTCTACAAGAAGAAAGAAACAAAATGAGAAATGGCACAAACAAGTACATTTCTTTGTGGTCAGTATTAATAAAAGTAATACAAAAGAACAAACCCACAACAAAACTAACAGGAATTATCGAAGAATTTTTTTTATTAGGAGTGGTTTGCAGAAATTCTCCAGCAGTTTAATGTTCCTGAAAGCATCCATTCATCAGTCTCTACACTGCAGCCTTGAGCTCCTGGTTCCTCAGGCTGTAGATGAGGGGGTTCAGAGCTGGAGGCACCACCGAGTACAGAACTGACAGGGCCAGATCCAGCGATGGGGAGGACATGGAGTGAGGCTTTAGGTGGGCAAATGTGCCAGTGCTGAGGAACAAAGAGAGCACAGCCAGGTGAGGGAGGCAGGTGGAAAAAGCTTTGTGCCGTCCCTGCTCAGAGGGGATCCTCAGCACAGCCCTGAAGATCTGCACATAGGAGAAAATAATGAACACAAAACAACCAAGTGCTAAACAGGCACTAAAAGCAATTAGCCCAAGTTCCCTGAAGTAGTATTTGGAGCAGGAGAGCTTGAGGATCTGGGGGATTTCACAGAAGAACTGGCCCAGGACATTGCCATGGCACAGAGGCAGGCCATGTGCAGTAGAGCATTGAGGAAGCCACTGGCCCAGGCAGCTGCTGCCATGTGGGCACAAGCTCTGCTGCCCAGGAGGGTCCCATAGTGCAGGGGTTTGCAGATGGACACGTAGCGGTCGTAGCACATGATGGTCAGGATCTAAAATTCTGCTGAGATGAAGAACATAGATAGAATGAGATGAGATAGAAAAAGTGCTGTGCAGCACATCCTGTGTAGGAAATGGTCATGGTGTCCCAGAGGGAATTGTGCATGGCTTTGGGGACAGTGGTGCAGATGGAGCCCAGGTCGCTGAGGGCCAGGTTGAGCAGGAAGAAGAACATGGGCATGTGCAGGTGGTGGCCAAAGGCTACGGCGCTGATGATGAGGCCGTTGCCCAGGAGGGCAGCCAGGGAGATGCCCAGCAAGAGGCAGAAGTGCAGGAGCTGCAGCTGCCGCGTGTCTGCCAATGCCAGCAGGAGGAAGTGCCTGATGGAGCTGCTGTTGGACATTTGCACTGTCTTGGCATGGGGATCTGCAAAAAAAGTAATCATGGAATAGTTGGGTTTGGAGAGGACTTTAAATATCCCAGCACAGCCTGGGGGTGCTTTCCCCGCACTACCTGCCCAGGGGTCTGCTGCCTGGAGCTGTCCCTGCCAGCAGCTGCTTCCCTGTGCCCAGGGCTGGGCCCTGCCAGTGCTGCCAGAGCCCAGCCCAGCCCTGGGGGCTCAGCTCTGCCCTGCAGACCCCTCCCAGCTCTGGCACTGCCCAGGGGCAGCTTTGGCTCTGCAGGCTCTGATGTCAACATCAGAGTAACCCTGAGGAGGCTGGAAAAGTGACACTGATGTTGCCTCTAAGGGGCCCTGTGCTGATCTCAGTAACTCCCCTGTTTATTAAAATGAGGGAATTTTTTTGTTTTCTCCATCTGAACAAAGTGATGAATATCTCTGTGCAATTTCCCGTCCAGGCAAGCCAGAGCCGTAGATTAAAAAAACAGGATTCTCCTTTTGATGCCACCACTGACTTGCTGTGCTCCCTGTACAATCTACTTGGAAATGTTCTGCAGTTAAATGCTATGCTGGGAGCAGTCCTGACCAATGCAGCATCCTCACCACACAAGGAGAACACTTCCAACCCTTACCAGCTGTCTCCTTCCACCCAGATCTTGTCCCCAAGTGCTGGGAGCAGCTCCCCGGGCTGGCTGAGAGCTGTCCCTGGCAGGCAGCAGAGTCCCTGCCCCAGCACAGCGCCCTGGGCTGCAGGAGCCTGCTCTGCAGGACAGCCCTAGGCACCCCTGGCTGCTCTGCACCAGAGACAATCAGAGAATGTACTCACAGAGTCTGCAGGCATTGGGATGTTCCAGCTTTAGGAGATGGCTCCAGGAGCTGCAGCTGCATTGTCCTGCAGCCAGAGGTTCCTGTGCCAAGGGCTGGCACTGATTCCGTCCCAGGCACTTCTCAGCACCTTCCCAGCCCTGACTGATTGAAGCTCTCTGTGCCTCTGGGCTGTGCCCGGGCTGGCTGCAGGCAGTGCCCCAGCCCTGCTGGGCTGGCTGAAGAACTGCTCATCAAGAGAAATGTGCTTTTGAAGCTCTTCTTGGTTACCAGCAACTGCCTCTGTGCCAGGAGCCCAGCCCAGCCCATCAGCACAGACACAGCACAAGGACTTGAATGACCCTCTGGGGCTTTGTGCTGAGGCCATGAACATCAGTCCCTGAGAGGCAGCTGCAGAAACCTCTCCAGAACTCCAAGTCAGAATCCAACTCCAAAGTTTCTTGGACTTTTAATGGGTCCCACTGTGGGACACGACTGAGAAAGTGTCCCCAGGCCCCAGGCAGAGCAGAGAACTGGAGGCAGTGATGACAGGTGGGGACAAAAAGAAGCCAAGTCTTGGTGCCCTGGGGCACAGCAGCAGGGTCTGTGCCACCAAGGGCTGGGAGGAGACACCTTGTCCTGAGGCCCTGGGGCCTCCTGGCACAGCCCCAGCCAGGCTGGGCACTGTCAGCCCCTTGTCCTGCCCTCAGCATCCCCCCCTAGCCCACATCCCAGTGGCCTCAAGGATCTGCTGGAAGGAGTCCCTGTGGAGCCTTGCTCAGCAATGGCCCTGGGGGCTCCTTCAGGCTCCCAGGGACTGCAGGTTTTTCAAAGGACTTTGGGTTTTTCTTTTGGCTTGGAGTCTCTGAGAGGTTTGTGCAATCATGGCCTCCAATTATCTGCTGTAATTAGTCCCTTGAGATTCTTTGTCAGTAACACTCAGTGGGGCTCATTAGTACTTCAAAGTACTTCAGTTATTTTAAAATACTTGGTGTTTGCCTTTTGATACAGATTCTATGAGAAAGAATGTGCAGTCACAGCCTCCAATTATCTGCTGTAATTAGTCCCTGGAGAGCCTGTGTCAGTAGTGACACTCAGTGGAGTCATTAATGCTTCAAGGTACTTCAGTTATTTGAAGGTAAATGATGTTTCCCTTTTGATACAGACTCTGGGAGAGGTTTGTGCAATCATGGCCCCAATTATCTGCTTTAACAAGTCCCTTGAGAGCTCTGTACTAACACTCACTAGGGCTCATTAATACTTTGAGGTACTTAAGGTTTTTTAAAATACTTTGGATTTTCCTTTCCACACTGAGTCTCTGAGAGTTTTTTTTGTGCCATCCTGGCCTCCAATTCTCTCCTCCAAGGAGTCCATGAGGAGCCTGTGTTGGGGATGGACCTCAGTGTGTCCCATTCATGCTTTGAGACACTTTGCATGTTTCTCTGCCTTTGACTCCTGGAAATATTTGTGCAATCTCCTCTCAGGCCCTGAGGTTCCAGGGCTCAGATCCAAATGCGCCACAGGGCTCAGTAGGATCAAGCAAGTCCTGACAGACCATGGTTGTGCCTTGATTTCCCTCTGCTCTGCGCAGTTCATCAGGAAGATTTCTGTAATGGTTTTGGTTCGTCAATTTGAGATTTCTTGGCCAGTGCATCAGTTAGTGACGTGGGTTCAGTGTTTGGTAATTTCCAGTGCACTCACTAGAACATTCTTACTCATTTCCTGCTGTGAGGTAGGATTAGGAGAATGGGAAAATAGGCTCAAAACTTTACAAATATATAAAGTTTATGAATAATCACTAAATGAAAGAGTGATATGAAGCAGATCAAAACTTTCAGAACAATTTTCTTCTCCCTACGACCTTTTCTTTCATTCTGAGAATGTAAGGAAACAAAACCTAAAATTTCATTCAGTTTATGTCCTCTACAATAGTTTTCTTCAGTTCACTTAGGGAGAGGAGTCTCTCTTTCATGCTATGGAGGCTTCTCCATAAGAAAACAGTTCTCCATGGCTCTCAATTCCCATGAATAGCAGCCACCCAGAAAATCTGCAGTCATTAAGTCCTTCCCATTTTTTCACACCTTTCCCCACAACTGCGTTTATGGGCCATGTCAATATATGGGGTATTGGTTTAAAGATGAGCTGTTTGAGAGCAAAGGTTTGCTCCATCTATTTCTGAAATCATCTTCATCTCTGAGAAGAGAGATCTTCTCTCTGTTCTGTGAGGACACAGGGTCTCATCACTCTTCTCTCTTTCACTGTTCAAAAGTGTCATAGGATCACAGCTACTTCAACATCTGCTTACTTTAGTATGGCGGCCTTTGCTGAACAAGTCATCTCCCCATATTTTCAATGTGTTATAGGGAAAAAGAGTCTGATGTATTAATTGCATCCTTCTCCATAGCTTTACAAGAGGATATTAGTCCCAAGATCAAGGCATTTCCTCATCCCTCCCATCTGGGACTCAACTTCCTCTTCACTGACCTTGGTGTCTTTATGTTGCTCCTCTATGTGCCTGCACTTTGTCCATTTCTCTCACTCGAGGGAAGATGGAGGCACTGAAAGAGTTAATATCTCTCCCGGGGCCTGCAGATGGTTCCGTGACCCCAGCCGGGCTGGGTCCTTGCAGCCGGAGTTGTTTTACGATGGAGGTTTCTGCAGCGGCTGCGCTGGGGCTGTGTCAGGATGGGCTGTGCTGGGGCAGGGCCAGGATCTCAGCAGCCAGGCCAGAACACAGCAGCAGCATGGCCGGGGCCCATGGCTTCTCCTCCCCCTGCCCGGGGCTTGCGGGTGAACCCCAAGGGTGGCAGAATCTTGGCCGAGCCGGCCCGGCCCGGGGCTGCTCCTGGGGCCCAGTGGATCCTGGCTCGGCCCAGGCTGGTGGCGGGGCAGGGCTCGGTAGCGCCCAGGTGTTGGCAACCGCAGCCATGGCCCGGCCCGGCCTCGGCCCCGCGGCCTCCCCTGCCCTGCCCGGCAGCCGATGGGGCCTGGGGGACTCCCTGGGAAGGGGCCCGGGCCCACGGCAGGAGCCGCCCGGCCAGGCCCGGCTGAGACGGGGGCTGGGCCAGCTTTGTTACCTCTTTGCCAGACAGAAGGGAAAGAGACCCTCCCCCTCCCAGGCTTTCACATCTTTAACATGTGTCTTCACAGAGGCGTGTACAGTTTCATTAGTTGTTTAACAGACTGTCAGTTGTCACAGCTAATTACTGATTGGTTTTCTGTTAGATATGGAGGAAACTACTAGCAGCTTCTCTTAGAAAACGACTTCCATGATTCAGAACCACCACAACAGCACAGAGCACAGAGCTCCTTTGTCCATATGTAGTGCTCATGATCCCAAGGCCTCAAAACCCCTCCTTGGGAGATCTCCAGGCCCTCTCCAAGGTGTTGTAAGATGAAAACATGCAGCTCATAGTCTAAGAAAATCACTAGAGGACAGGACCAGCCTGACCTGTCTGTCCTGGCTATTTTTGTCTGTGGGCAATCCGTGGATATATGGGATTTGAGAGATAAAATTCTAATTTCGGCGATGGAATCTGGGCATGAAAGGCAGTTCTTTTCTACAGGAATTAAGGAACAGAGCCCCAGTGTTTCAGGGGCAGATGAGAGGTGACCACCTGAGGCCAAGGCCAGCCAGAGCTGGCAGGTTTTTTTCTGAGATATACCCTTGCCCACCGGAAATCTTTTAGGGAGACTACTAGTTTTGGCAATGGGCATCTGAAAAGAGGGATGGTTCTTTTCAATAGCAAGGAAAGCACGAAGCCCCAGTGTTTCAGGAGCTCATGAGAAGCAGCACTTGACATCCCAAGATCAGCCAGACCTGTCAGGTGGCCCCTGGGAGGCCAAGCCAGCCAGACCTGTTCCATGTTCCCTCGATTCCATGGGGCCCCACAGTGTCCCAATGGTCTCTTGCTTCCATAAGCCCCTGAGGTGCCATAATGCCCCCTTGGTGACATGAGGCTCTGAAGGGTTGGAATGGTCTCCATGGTTCCATCAAGCCCCACAGAGTCATAAAGGTCTCTGGGGTCCATGAAGCCCTGCTGTGTCACCATGGCCCCTTGGTTCCATGGGCTCCAGTGGTGCCACAATGATCCCCTTGGTTTCATGAGGTCCCCACCGTGTCACAGTGATCTCCATGGGAAGGAAAGAACCCAGCCCCAGTGTTACAGGGACAGCCACCAGAGGCCAGGTGTCATTGGTTGACAAGGAAGTGAGTTTTCTCGGGAAGTTCTAGTCAAACCAATTAGTGGTCAGATTTTAATATTGACACCTGGAGTAACCATGGATGACATGGACACGCCTCTGAGAACACAGGGGTTTAAAAGCAGAGAACTGCCAGGGGAACTCTCTCTTTTATTCTGGTCAGTGAAGGGTTCAGGCCTCCCCTGCCCAGCCACAGGCCGAGTGGGGCAGGGGAAGCCATGCGGCCTGGGCTGAGGGAGGCCAGAACCCTGGACAGAGAAGGGGGTGAAGGGAGTGGAACCGGTCACGGCCCCTGCAGGAATGGAGGGGTGGAGAAGCACTGAGATGTCCTGGGCAGCCCCCCCAGGGAGAGAGAGCCTGTGCCGCCTTGAAATTTGGTATCATGTGCTGGCAGCAGGGCCAGCAGAGGAGAAAGAGAAGGGAGGCGGAAGGTGCCCAGCTGTGGGAGTCCTGGGCAGGCTGCTGTGAGATTTCAGCCATCCTGAGGGCAGCAGAGCCTGAGACTTTAACCCTTCTTAGACAAAGAAAACTTTGTAAAACACTAATGCTTGATCTGAAAGAGAAGAGAGACAGCCTGGGACTTGAGATGTCAGGAGAAGATGGGAAGAGATGATGGAATGGCCTTTGGCTGGACTTTTTCTTGTATAGCCATAGAGTGAACCAATTTTCCTTTAACACAGACACTGCATATAGGGGGAGGCAATGGCTTGAGCCAAGAGAGTGACCTATTGCAGTGATTGCCAGTGCAGGAGTGAGTGACCTGCTGCAGTGACACCATGTGAGGAGTGAGAGTGACCTGCTGCAGGAGTGAACAGAGGAGGGTGTGGTGGTGCCCTCTGTCTTCAGGGAAGAAAATCTCTGTTCTCAAGACCCTTTGCCCCAGGGGAGGTGAAAATGGGGGGGACTGTGGTCCCAAAAATGAGAAAAACTGTCATTCTTTGGTATTTGGCAAAGCATCCTTAAAAAGAACCCTATAAGCAGTTATGGTCCATGGACGGTGGTGAGAGCATGGAAAGAGGAGGTCAAAATGGTACATGTGTGACATGGAAACAGAAGAGGTTTCAACTGTGTTTCCTGGGGAAGACTATGGTACCAGAAAGACTCCTCTCTCCCTTGATGAACTAAGAATTGATTATCTGAGAGGTGGTAACGAACTGAGAATTGATTATCTGAGAGGTGGTAACTTGACTGAGAAGCCAAGGTTTTCTCTCACTGTGCTTTGCAGGAAATTGGGGGCGGGGGGGGGGGGGAAGGAATGTTTTGGAAGGTTTTCATTTTGAATTTTGTGGGGTTTTTTTATTACAGTTGTAGGTTAATCAAGTTTTTCCCATTATTTCTAAGCTTGAGCATGCTCTGCTCTGTTTCTGGTCACATCTCATACTAGCCATTTGAGAAAATTCTATTTTCATGGGTGCACTGGCACTGCTCCAGCGCAAACCCATGAGACAGAGAAAGGCCAGATGGGCAGGGAAGACACCAGGAATTGGTCACATTTTCTCCTGTCACAGCCATGACTCAGGGGATAGGATTAAACCTGGAAAGGCTCAGGCACGTTACTGACCTCCTGCTGCCTAAGGAAAGAAAGAGAAATGAAGATAATTTGTCCTTTTTGGGTTATGCAGTTAAAAAAAGACACTGAATGACATGATCTGTCCTAAGGATGTGATTTGTGAAGGTTCTTTTCACTGATCTCAGGGTGCAAAAACTGACATGACAAGGGGGTTTTGTAGTAAAACTCAAAACAAATGTACCTTTATTGAATGACCACAGCAAAATGTGTTAGGGAGAAGGGGAATGAAGAAAAGGGAAAGAATAAGGAAAAAAAGAGGGAAAGAAAAGAAAGGAGGTGTATAGAGCACCAGACATGGGATCCTTCGAAGTCCAGTCGACAGAGCCTGCTGTCTTCACGTCAGGGGAGATCTCAAGGATACCAGTCAGCTCTAACCTCTTTTAGTCTTTTTTGATTGGGGGAAGGGACACATTTCAAAATAATCTATTGATAAAGGGCACAAAAAGTCCATCAACAGTAGGCGTCATACAGAAAGTCCACCAGCAGTAGGCAAGAGCCATTGTCTTCTCAGTCCAGTGGTCACTTGCAAACTTGCTTTGGTTACCTGGCCTTCCCCACACACACCTTTCCCCCACCCTGCAATGAAGATTTCAGTCTCAGTCTTCTAGGGAAGAAAAGGGGGGTTTTCCATATCGGGGTCACATGTCTCAGTCCTTGATGGGAGAACCTTCTCCCATCTCAGTCCATCTGTCACGGTGGTTGATGTACGGTGAATGGAGGGTCTTTTAGTGGTGACCACTGAGAAGGTCTTTCCAGAGAGAAAGTCCAGCCAAGTCAGGAGGTTGGAAAAATTCCAGGATCAGCGTTGCTAAGTGATGCAGGCGAAGAAGGGCACAGTGCCCCTTCTCGGGTGCAGTGTTCCATGGGGTGAGCAGACACACCCGTAGTTTGGCTTGGTGGACCAGACAGACCTGGATTTTCAGAACAGGATCTTCTCCTTTTCCCACTGGTCTCAACTTTCATGACGATCGAGAGGCAAAAATGAGGGATATTTCGGACAAACACTGAGTCAACCAAGAAGGTTGGGAAAGCTGGATATACAAGGATTTACAAGGGGAAGCTGGGAGTAGAAGATGTGCCCGTACACATGGTGAGCAAAAATCCTGTTATTGGATGAAACTCCCTAAGGGAAGGATCCCTTAAGAGAAGATGGATCCCAGCTCTTGGAGATACTAAAATTTTGACTGGAAATTGGGTGACCTGAACTGCTGGGCCCTATTTGGAACAGGTTTTTGGACTGGTTACTTCAAAAGAGGATATCCAATCTAAATTATTCTGAAGCTTCATGTAAAGGGTTCCATCTGAACTGGGTCACCAAAATCTTCCTCCAGAGCCAGTGGATGTGGAATTTTGGGTATAAAATCCAGTGGCTTCACTGAATCTTCCTCCCTTTTTTTGAACTTTAAATATTTTCCTAAAACAGAAGAAGAAAGGCACCAGAGTAGACACCAAATGTTTTTAAAAAATCAGTGATTCTCTTTTTTTCTGTTTCTCCAGTCTCTCTAATTTCTCTCTACTATCCTTCATTTTCCTAGGAATTTCTCAGCACCCTCTGCCTCCTTTTTCTATCCAACACACCTTTAAACTTTAAAGACTTTAAACAGCAGCATTTGAAGTCTCCCTGTGTCCTGGTGTTAACACATGTTTTGCGTTTGGGTGCCCCAGGACATGCACTCCTGAAGATTACAAATTACTTTGTGCTGCTCCTGCCGTCTCCTGGAATGATTTCACCCCAGCCATAGCTGGAACAGTTTGTGTAAAAACATTTATTATCCACTGACCACTGTCACTCTGCTCTTGACACGACTTATGGATGGAGAAAATGTGATCTCTGCAAGGGGATAGAAGGGAATAAAAGCTCTGGAACTCCATCCAGAATGTGTATATGAGGAGGAAAAAATGCCTTAAATATGTTTTTTATCTGTCTAATCTTAGCCAGACCTGGTGTCTTCTCCCAGTCAGTCATTTCAATCCATGAAGACATAACAGAAGAATACTGACCTCATTTTCTCTACTGTTGAACATGTTGATAATTTTTATTTAGCCTTACAAGATCAAAAAAGTGGCATTAATTAAATTCTTCCTGTAGAGAAACTGAGGCACCGGAGAAGACTGGAATTCATCTGCATAATTTGGGGTGTCTGTAGATTACTCATCTTAATTTGATTATCATCAATCAAAGGCAATCCAATCAAGAAACTGAATAGAATTTAGAGTGTGAATCACCTGACAAAGTGCACATCTGATTTAGGGTGAAATAAATCACAGAATGGGTTGGGTTGGAAAAAACCTTCAAGATTATCCAGTTCTCTACAGCCTGAGTGTGATTCAGCTGCCTTGGCACTAAATTTATTGAAACTTTAGTCAACCAATCCATGCATTTACATATTGCTGGTCAACAGATGGGGAGCCAAGAGGAGTCCCATTCCCTCCTGCAGCCCATTAGACACTTCGAGACACCTAAAACAAGTCCAGGAACCAAAGACCAGGCCAACATGGTGACTCCACACATCACTTCTGCAGCCAGGGTGGAGGGACCTGGGAGATCACCCAAATCACGGAATTACAAATGCAAAGGTTGGAAAAGTGCTCTAAGTTCATCCAGTCCAACTGTCAAGACCATTAAACCCTGTCCTCATCCACACCCCCTCTGAACACTTCCAGGGATGGTGACTCCACCACTTCTCTGGGAAGCCCATTCCAATGTTTGACAATGTCAATTAAAATTCCCAGATTTTAGTGCCCAGAATAATTTTCCCAAGGTTAACTCTGGTGCCTAAAGATACTGAAATCACATCGTCCAGCACTGGGGGTCACGTGCTGTTCACTGTCCCCTGGGATACTTGATGGGGCTCTGGAAAGAGAGGAAAACAGCTGGAAAAGGAATTGTCCAGCGCTTGGTCACTCATTACAGAACTGGCTTGAGGAAGACCTTAAAAAGGATAAAATGAGGCTAGGAGAGACCTTATTGCTCTCTCCAACCAATGAAAGGAGGCTGAGTGAGGTGAAGGTTGGTTTCTTCTCCCAGGAAAGATTAGCACAAGGGGAAAGGGCTCCAAGCTGTGACAGAGCAGGTCCAGGTTGGATAATATGAAAAACTTCTTCACTGAAAGGATGGTTAAGCATTGGAATGGACTGCCCAGGGAAATAGTGGAGATATCATCCCTCAAGTGCTCAAAAATGAGTAGCCATTTGGTTTGGTAGATGTGGTGGTATTCAGTCAAAAACTGGACCCGACGATCTAGAAGGTCTTTTCCAGTCTGAAAGATTCCATGAAAGCAGAACTTCCCCAAAGCATCCAGCTCCCCTGACAGGCTGTGGCTCTGTGTGTGGCTGTCTGTGCTGCAAACACAAAGCGCTGGATGTCTGTTTATTTGTATTATTTATTAAGCAAATTATTTCTGTGCCCAGAACCTGGAAACATGCCATAAAAGCCCATAGGGCTTTTCCTGGGGAGGAGTGGCCTGGGCATGGCCAGCCTCCATGCCTGCTGCATCCTCCTCGTCCTCAGTATTTTGGGTTCTCCTTTGACAACAATGAACAATCCAGGCAATCATCCACAAAAGTCATCAACAGGGAATTTATTTAACAATAAATATGTGGTAGACAGATAGAAAGTGACAGGAAACAGGAGAGCGAGAAAGAAAGAAGGGGAAGATGGAGGACAGGGTGGGGAAGGAAAGAGTGGGGGGTGCATGGGTGTGGGGAAGATCAGGATTGGGGCGGGGAAGAGATCAAACAGTGGACAGTACAAGACTCTTGGCTCCAGCAGTGTCCCATCCATCCTTGGTCACCCTGTGCTTCTCTGCATTGGGTTCCCAGTGATTCTTGTGGAGGTGGGGACACAAGGTCATTCATCTGGGGTTAACATCTTTCTGCGGTCCATGTTGCAGGTATCCAGGGAATCGTTTTCCTCTTTGCCATGTGAAGAGAGAATGGGTTTGCCTTCATTTACCTGCAATGCTGAGGCACAAGGAGCGCTTCTAAGCTCCCAAACCCCCTCCCTGGGGCAGGATGGAGATGCACCCCCATAATGCTGCTCAGCAGGTGGGTTGTGTTGTGCTCCTTAGTCCATGCAGGCTCACAGCGGGGTTTTTCTCAGCTGCTGCATGAAGCAGAGGCTTTAAAAGAGGCCTCTGGGGAGCGCAGTGACCTGGAGTGGGCAAACGGGGTGTGGCACAGCTTTGAGGGCGTCGTGCAGCAGTTTGCGCAACAGCTCGCACAGGCAGGGTTGCAGGTTTCCAGGTGTTCTGGTTTGAAAGCAAAACCAGTGAGACTTTCCAAGTCAGAAATACAATTTATTAGGAAAAGGGAAAGAAAACAAAATGCATGCAGTAATACAAAAGAAAAACAATTGACAGAGCCAGAATACAACCTGACACAGTACTAGTTAGGGTGGTGGTAGCAGTCCAGATGAAATGGTCTTGTTGAAGTGGTGATCCCTTTGAAATGATCTGGTAGCTCTTCTCCTCTGGAAACCAGTGGGTAAGGGCTGCCTGTTCTGTCCCAAATCCCAGATTATATCCAAGGGGGGATGCTCAGCTCCTCCCCCTGGGCAGAGCATCTCACAATGGGCTGTTATTCTATGAGTCATATCATAGGCTCACAAAGGGAGTTATCTCTGAGTCATGAGGAAAGGCACTGATGGGGCCATTAACAGGAGATAAGGAAAAACAATGCCCCTCCTGGTTTCAACAGCTCTTGAAGATGGGAATAGAATACATCTTTATGTTGTACCCTAGGACACCAGGTGTCCCCTGTTTGAAAGGTTTGCAGTGTGTTGCTTTCAGTGTTTTTGTTGTTTGGTTTCAGGTTTCTGTTAGTAATGGTCTTTACACAACCAAAAACCCCAGTTAGTGCAAATCTATGTAAACAAATTGAACCCTCCAAAAAAGAAATGACTATACAGACACATTCTTCTGTGGAGAGTTTTAGCTTGTCAGTTGTTTCAGGGGGTGTTGCAGAGGAGCTCTGCCTGATGTGTGAACAGGTCAAAGATCTCCTCACATTAGTGGATGAGCTTAGAGAGGAAGTTGAAAGCCTAAGGAATATCATGGAAAGTGAAAAGGAAATTGATTGGTGGAGTTCAGCCCTTCCATCCTTGAGGGGATGCACCATGGGTCAGAGGACTCCCATGCCTCCCACTGTCAGGCAATAGAAGAATGCTTGGTAGATGAAGGGGACTGGAAATGGGTCCCTGCTCAGGGAAGTTTTAATAAAAACTCCTCCCGACCCCAATCCCTTAGTCAGGTGCCACTTCAGAACAGGTATGAGCTCCTGGATCTAGAGAGTCAGGAAGACTTAAAAGAAAATTATCTGCCTCCCAATCATGATTCATCTATAGGACAGGTCACCACTTCTAATATCAAAAAGAGAAGAAGAGTAGTCATAGGGGGTGACTCCCTGCTGACAGGAACAGAGGGCCCTATATGTTGACCAGACCCACCCCACAGAGAGGTCTGCTGCCTCCCTGGGGCCCAGGTACAGGATATTACTGAGAGACTGCCTGGGCTGATTCAGCCCTCTGATTATTACTCACTGCTGATACTCCAGGCTGGCAGTGATGAGAGTGAGGAGTGTCAGGGCAATTGAAAGGGACTTTAGGGCACTGGGAAAAGGGGGTGGTAGGACAGGGATACAGGTTGTCTTTTCCTCAGTCCATTTGGTGGCTGAGAAAAATGGTGAAAGGAATAGGAGAGTTCACATTATCAATAGGTGGCTCAAGGGTTGGTGTCATTGGCAGAACTTTGGATTTTTTGATCACAGGGCAACTTTTATGGCACCTGGCCTGCTGGAACCAGATGGGCTCCATCTCTCTGTTAAGGGCAGAAGGTTTTTAGCTCGTGAACTGGTAGAATTTTTTGAGAGGGCTTTAAACTAGGTTTGAAAGGGGAAGGGGATGCTGTTGGGCTGTCTGGAAGCAGGCCCAAGGGTGGTAAGCCTGAGTTTGGGGTGAAATCAGCAGCGCAGATGAGGTGCATGGATACCGGTGCATGCAGCATGGGTAACAAACAGGAAGAGCTGGAGGCCATGGTCCAGCAGCAGAGCTGTGATGTAATTGCCATCACAGAAACGTGGTGGGATGACTCACATGGCTGGAGTGCTGCACTGGATGCCTACAAGCTCGTCAGGAGAGAGGAAAGGGAGAAGAGGTGGAGGGGTGGCCCTTTATATTAGGGAGGCTTTGGACACCGCAGGTATTGATACTAATGAGGATGGAGTTGAATGCCTGTGGGTGAGAATTAGGGAAAGGCCAACAAGGCTGCCATCCTACTGGGAGTCTGTTATTGTCCACCCAACCAGGAAGAAGTGGTGGACAACTCATTCTATAAGCAGCTAGATACTATTTCAGGATCATCAGCCCCTGTTCTTGTAGGTGACTTTAACCACCAGACATTTGTTGGGAACTCAATACAGCTGAAAAAAGGCAGTCCAGGAAATTTTTAGGGCAGGTGGAGGACAACTTTTGGTTGCAGCTGGTGGGTGGGCCCATCAGGGGAGGGACTGTGTTAGATCTGTTGTGTGTAAATAGAGATGGGCTGTTGGTAGATGTGGTGGTTGGAGACCACATGGGGCAGAGTGATCATGAAATTATAGAGTTCTCAATATTTGGTGAAATCAGGAGAAACATCAATAAGACTTTTATACTAGGGCAGACTTCGGCCAATTTTCAAAGAGTTTCTTGGGAAGCAGTCCTTAAAAACAAAGGAGTTCAGGAAAAGTGGGTGTGCTTCAATATAGAGATCTTGAGGGCACAGGAACAGACTGTCCCTGTGTGCTGAAAGATGAGTCAATGAGGTAAATGTCCAGCCTGGATGGGCAAGGAGGATTTGAACGAACTTAAGAATAAAAAAAGGATGTATCATCTTTGGAATGAAGGTCAGGTCTCAGAAATTATTTAAGGGGGCTACTAAAGCATGTAGAAGGAAAATTAGGGAGGCCAAAGCTCAGTTTGAGCTTAGAATAGCGAATAGTAAAGGATAATAAAAGGTGTTTTTACAAATATATTAACGATAAAAGGAAGGGTAAGATCAGTCTTTGTTCTTAATTAAATGCAGGAAGGAACTTGGTAATTGCAAATGAGGAGAAGACAGAGGTAGTTAATGCCTTTTTTGCCTCACTTTTTAGTGGGAAGATGACTTGCCTTCAGGAAAACTGCCCTCTTGGGTTGGTTGATGGTATCAGGGAGCAGAATGGGCCCCTGTTATCCAAGAGGAAGCAGTCAGAGAACTTCTGATATGCCTGGATATTCATAAATCTATGGGACCAGATGGGATCCACCCCAGGGTGATGAGAGAGCTGGCAGATGAGCTTGCCAAGCTGCTCTCCATCGTTTACCAGCAGTCCTGGCTCACTGGGGAGGTTCCAGATGACTGGAAGTTGCCCAAAGTGACGCCCATTCACATGGGGAAGAGAAGACTCAGAAGTGACCTTATCACTCTCTACAACTTCTTGAAAGGTGGTTGTAGTCTGGTGGGGTTGGTCTCTTTCTCTAGGCAACAATTGACAGAATCAGAGGACACAGTCTTAAGCTGCGCCAAGGGAAATATAGGTTGGATGTTAGGAAAAAGTTTTTTACAGAAAGTAAATAAGGTATTGGATAAGGTATTGGATTGGTTTGCCCTGGGAGGTGGTAGAGTCACCATGGTTTAGTTGAGGTGCTGTTAGAGCTGGGTTGGACTTGATGATCTTGAGGATCTCTTGCAAACCAGTAATTCTGTTCTTCAGTCATTCTGTGATTCTGTGAATTGATGATCCAAATGGGCCCCTGCCAGCTCAGCCCCTTCTGCAATTCTCACACTTTGGCTCAGCCTTTGTGTCCCCTCGAGGCACTGGCAGAGCTGTTGGGGACAGGGCAGGAGCAGTGACAGCCCCAGCATTCCCCTGTGTGTGACACCCCAGCGGTGACAGCCCCAGCATTCCCCTGTTTGTGACACCCCAGCGGTGACAGCCCCAGCGTTCCCCTGTGTGTGACACCCCAGCGGTGACAGCCCCAGCGTTCCCTCCCTGTCTGTGACACCCCAACGGTGACAGCCCCAGTGTTCCCTCCCTGCAGATGCTCCAAGGGAGGAGTCCAGAGCCGCGTCCAGTCCATGGAACTGAGCGGCCACTGCGCAGCCCGGCCTGTGCTGATGTGGATTCCTCTGCACACAGCTCGGGGAAGGTCCCCCTGGCCACCTGCACAGTGCCACAAACAAGTGTCAGACACAGTTACAGTACTTGGCGCAGTGCTGCTGGGGGAGTTGGTTAAAAAAAAAAAAAAAAAAAAAACCCAAAGAAAACCCACAAAAAACCAAGCAAAACCATACTAAAACAAACAAAAAAAAAAAAACCAAAAAAACCCCACCACCCAAAGAGACACACAAAAACAAACAAGCCAAAATAAAGAACAAAAAACCCAAACCAAACTAAACAAAAAAAAATCAAGAAAAAGAGAACTCACCCCCCCAGCAGAGCTCTTCCATCCTTCACTTGTCACACCTACATACACACAAGACCTGGGGCTGGTAAAAATGAGAATTCATTGGGCACATTTACAGGAAAAGCAGGTTTAGGACAGGGTCTGAGCAGAACTGTTCTCAGCTGAGCCAAAAAGGCCCCTTTGGCAGCTGCAGGGCCATTGCAAATGCAGAGCCTCAGTCCACAGGGCAGAAAAGGGCTCTGAGTTCCCCTCCCCTGACACCAAACCCTGGTCCCAGGCTACTTCACACACAGGATTATTCTGGAGGACTGTGCAAAGCTGAGAGTGGGCTCTGGCTTCTCCATGTAGCATGTCCTAAAGCTGCCTGGGAGAAGAAATTTCAGATCAGCTCAGCTGGCACAATCCCTCCTGGCGCAGGGCACAGTGCCGGGAAGGGCTTTGGGTGCCGAGGCTTTGCTGCAGCCAAGGAAAGCTCCTGGCTCAGGGTCACCTTTGCTGCTCAGCCAGAGCCCCGAGTGCCCCAGCAGCAGCAGCAGCAGCAGCAGCAGCAGCAGCAGCAGCAGCAGCAGCAGAAAACGGCAGCATTGCCACGGGCTGGCACAGGAGGGGATATTTCCCCCTGGAGCAAAACTCATATTCCAGTTTTTGCATTCAGGCAGCTGCAGATGCCTCAGCTTTGGCTGCACAGCTGCAGATGGCTCAGCTTTGGCTGCACAGCAGCTGGAAATGCAAGTCCAGGAGCTCTGTGCATGGCCAGCCCCAGCAGGTGACAGCAAGGACAGGGCCCTGGCACAGTGACATTTGCAGGGAGCGCCTTCAGCAAACACTGGGGGCTGGGAGTGTGTGCAGAAAACGCCCTGGGGGTCTCTTGCTGCCAGGCCAAAGGAACAAAGTTTCAATTGTGGCCTGGCCAGGGAGCACCAAAATCCATTGTTTTGCATTGCTGGGTGTTGTAGGAGCCCCAGAGGAGAGCCCAGGGGGCCAAGGAATGGAGAGCGGGGACTGTGCAGGAGCCGGAGCAGCGAGAGAGGCCGGGCTGAAGGTGCGGGGCGGGCACGGGCTGGGAGGGGGCCCAGCCCGGGGGTCCCGCAGAGCCTCCCTGCTCCAGAGCCGCAGCTGCGACAGCGGGGCAGCTGCCGGGATCGCCGTGCCAGGGACGGGCCGCAGCTGGGGCTTCTGAGGGGCTGGGCTGGAGCAGCTTTTGGTCCCGATGCACCGGGGGCATCGCCGCGGGGTTCGGGTCCCTGGGAAGGCGCAGCAGGACAGGGCGGCAGTGGTTGGTTTGTGGATTTGTTGCTAGGATGTTTTGTTAGCGGTCTCAGGTAGGCTGTGGGAGCCGGGAGCGGCCGGGCGGGCCCGGAGCAGCCCCTTGGGCCAGGAGCCCCCGGGCAGAGCTCTGTGCTCGGGGGCCGGGCCGGGCAAAGGCTGAGGGAGAGCGGGGGAAGCGCTGGCACAGAGGCCCCGGGCTCGCCGTGCCCCCCTGGCCACGCAGCCGGGCTCGGGGCCGCCTCGCTCAGAGCCAGCCCCGGCTGCGGGGGTCCCCGGGGCTCCCTGGGCAGGGGGCGGCGGGGGCTGCCCGAGCTCTGTGCCCGGCGCTGGGCGCGGCTGCCGAGGCAGCGGAGGATGCAGGGTCCCCCCATGCTGGGGCTGGCTCTGCCCGGCCCAGGGGCTGCACTGTCAGCCCAGAGCCACCTGGGGATCGCCCGGGACCGCCAGGACTGGCAGGGAAACCGGCACTGGGGGGAGCAGAAACGGGCAATGCGAGAGCTGGGGGTGCTCCAGAAGCCTGGACATGTTGGCAGCATGGACAGGGGGAGCCATGGATACCCCAGGACTCTGAAACAGGGACCCCAGACAATGCTGACCCCTGGGATGCCTATGATGCCAAAGTGGTGAGCCCAGAGAAGGGGAACCTGCGGGATTGCCAGGAGCCCCAGCAGCCCATAGAGGGAAACACCAATACAAACCTGACCCGCAGCAACCCAGACAGGGGGGCCTCTAGGAGCCCAAAGTGGAGAGACCAGAGAGGGGAAACTGAGGGTTGGGTATTTTTGCTGCATCTTGGTAATTTGTGCATTTTGAGGGACTGAATCTTGGTGTTTTGGGGGTTTACATAGGCACCAGATTCCCAGTGACTTCTAGAGTGTGCAGGCAGAGGGGCCCAACATTGGAACTGCAATAGCTCAGGGCAAAGGTGACCAGGGTCAGAGAGAGACACCCCTCTGAGGACAATGGTCTCACCATAAGCATTTGCAGGCTCATGTGAATGCAGCAGGCTTCATTGGTATCACCCAGTCCAGCTGCCCTTTTTTCCTTATATGTACTCCCCCTAGAATGTTCTCCCATCTCTTGTCCCCTATTGGTCCCGGTTTACTGCAATGCTCCGCCCCTGTTACCTCATTGGTTCCCCAGTTGGCTGCCCCTCCTCTGCACCACTTGTGCTCAGTTCCCATTGGCCCTTGGCCCTCAGACCCGCCCCTTCCCCCCTTATCAAACTCTGTGTCCTCAGCCCCATTTTGTCTCTGTCTTTGGATCCCCTGCATTGCAATAAACTGTGTTTGGAGCTGTGCACACAGACCCGTCTCTGGCCTTGTCCGTCAGCAGGTTAAGCAAGCGTGCCCTGGGCTCTGGGAGTGCAGGTTGCTCACAGGGGCTCGTTGTGGATGTGCTGCAGCACTAGAGATGGACTTGGGCAGGAGGAACCCCCTAATCCAATGTGCTCACACGTATTTTTCCCCAAACAGGATTTCTCATTCCCAAACCTTGGCCGGATGGAGGAGGAGGCTGTGAGGAAGAGGAAGAAGCCCTGGAACACGCAGGCAGGTGAGGAGGAAGTCAGTGACCCTTTCCCTTTCTCATCTGCTCCATCTCCCAGCCCAGCATGGCCCCTGGCTGCAGGACAACCCCACTTCTGACATAGTCCTGCCAGGAATGGACTGGGGGGATCTCCTGCCCCTCCCTCTGGAATGGAGGCAAATTCCATCCTCTCCTTGTCCTTCCTGCCCCAGAAAAGGAGCTGAGGATGGAGAGCAGGGAGGAAAAATCCCCACAGAAGAACCCCATGGAAGAGGCTGTATTGAGCAGCTCAACGGCACAGGAATCCAACAGAGAGGAAAAGCCCCAGAGATCCCACAGGACCAGGGGCTCCAAACCCAGCCCAGGTTGCTCTGAGGTGGACAGACCCACCCTGTGCCAGGAAGGTGGACAGAGCTTCAGGCAGAGCTGGTGGCCCATGAGCAGCTTCATGATGCGGAGAAGCCCTAGAAGCGTTTGGAGTGTGGGAAGAGCTTCAGGAAGAGCAGCACCCTGATCCGCCACCAGATGATCCACACTGGGGAATGGGCCTACGAGTGTGGGGAGTGTGGGAAGGGCTTCAGGTGCGGCTCTGAGCTCGTCATCCACCAACGCATCCACACTGGGGAGAGACCCTATGAATGTCCCCAGTGTTGGAAGAGGTTTCACACCAGTTCCAATCTCCTCCTTCGCGAGCGGATTCACACCGAGGAGAGCCCCTTCCGCTGCCCTGACTGCGGGAAGGGCTTCAAGTACAACTCCCACCTCATCACCCACCGGTGCATCCACAGTGGGGAGAGGCCCTACGAGTGTCGCCAGTGTGGGAAGAGCTTCACCCAGAGCTGTAACCTGAACAGACACGTATGGAAGCACCGGTAAGAGAAGCCTTGCAAATGTCCCTGCAGGGAGAGCTTCATGCCTGGCTCCAGCTTCATACCCAATTGGAGGACCCACATTGGGAAAAGACCTGTGATCCATGTTCACTGTAATCCATGCTGGGATGACACCTGTCCCTTCTCCTGCCCCTGGCAATGACATGATGTGGGATTGAAGAACATGAGGATCTGGCTGGGGCCATGTCATTATATTCACTCCCACCTCAGGTCATTGCCAGGGGCAGAAAAGGGTTCCTCTCTCCCTGAGGAGAAGGGTGTCCTTCCCAGGCAGGAGGAAATAAGTGGCCAGGATGACCCAGTGAGTTGTGTTTTGGTTTTCCCTGTAAATAGTTTTTCTTTTCCCTTCGGTTACCGGTATTGTTTCTGTTCCTGTTTGCTCTTTATCTTGTTGCTGTTCCCAGTAAATTGTTCTTATCCCAGCCCAGGATCTTTGCCTTTTGTGGTTTCCATGGGAGGTGGGAGGGCAGCGAGTGGCAGCGTGGTTTTAGCGGGAGCAGGAAATTGGGGAATCCCATTTCTGAACCCCAGACTGTGGAAAGCGAGCATCCCAGCTGGTCCCAGCCCTGGTGGCCATGGCAACAGCCTTGGGAGCGGGTCCCTGACTGGGGCTGTGGGAACCTCTTCCCTCTGGTGCCCAGGGACAGGACTGGAGGGAACGGCTGCAGCTGAGTCTGGCCAGGCTCAGGTTGGATCTCAGGAAAAGGTTTTTGCCCAGAGGCTGCTGGGGCACTGCCCAGGCTCCCCAGGGAAGGCTCCCAGCTCCAGGCTCTCTGAGCTCCAGCAGCGTTTGGCCAGCGCTGCCAGGCCCAGGCTGGCATTGTTGGGGTGTCCTGTGCAGGGCCAGCAGTTGGACTCCAGGATCCTGATGGGTCCCCTCCCAGCTCAGCCAATTCTGTGGATCTGGGATCCCATGACCCTGGGGATGGGACTGCCAATGGTTGCCGTGGCAACAGGCTCTGGCTGCAGGCCTGAGCTGGTGTTCATGGCAACCACCCCTGGCCTGGGGTCTGCATGGAGCTGCCAAGGGACTGAGCATGGCAACAGGGGGCTGGGGATGGTTGCCATGGAAACTGACCATAGCAACAGGGGGCTGGGGATGGTTGCCATGGAAACTGATCATAGTAACAGGGTCTTGGTGATGGTTTCCCGCCAAGGATCAGATTTGTCACAGGCCTTCAGAGATGTTCCATGGGGACATTCCAAGAGTCTTCAGACTGTTCAAGAGCTGGAATGTCACTGGCAGAGACAGGGGCTCCATGGAGACCTCCCAGGGGTTTCTGGAGATGGTAAAGAGCCCTGTGGTCAGAGGCAGTCACAGTCATTCCACGGTGACATCCCAGGGCACCTTGGGCTGCAAAGGCACCGATCTGTCACAGGCACTCACGGGGGCTCCACGGTGACATCCCAGGAGTCCCCAGGCTGCCAAAGATCCAGAATACTCCAGATACTCACATGGTTTCCTGTCATGGGCAGAGTGGGAGCTTCAGGCAAAAGCTTTAGTTCTTTTTTTGAGAAACTCCTGCTGCGTCATGAGGTGGAGAAATGACACCCAACAGCCACCATGGATCCTCAAACCCCTGCAGGGGCCCTAGACTTCTAAAATTCCTTCTATGAGCGGAGGCTGGGAGCAGCTGGATCCAATCCCAGCCCCACACTGTGCCAAAAGTTGTAAAAGATTGGACAGGTGAAATTGAGCTTTAATGCAGTTTGTCCCACAGGATTAACGATGGAATACCAGATAAATTTACATAAATACAGCTCTGATTAGTTGTGATCATGATTAGACAGAATGGCTTATTTACACCACAGAGTAATTTTTTTAAAAAAGAGTTATTTATTCCACAGTATGGAAGCTATAACAATTATTAGAATATTCTGCTCTAGGAAGCAATTTTGATGTCAACAGGGCCTGGCCGGAGCTGTTGGAGCCCATTGCAGGCAGAGCCTCCTGCTCCAGCAGGAACTGCCTTTCCTGTGCCATCAGCAGGGCAGGTCCCGCTGCAGGAAAAGCCCCAGGCCAGCCCCAGCACAGGGAAGGGTTCGGGCACAAGGGCAGAGTGCCATGCTGGGAGCTGTGCCAGGCAGAGCCTGAGGCACCAAAGGCACCTTGGCAGCAGCAGCTGCTTGCAGGGCATGGCCAGAAGCCTCCCTTGGCTGCCGGCCTGGTGGCCAGCACTGCAGAGCTGCTGCCTCAGGGCTCATTTCTGCCTGGGCTCTGAAAAGCCACTTCTGCTCCAGGAGCCTGCCTGGGAAGCCATTGGCCCCAGCACCTTGGGGACAAGATATGAATGACAAAACTCTTCATGCCAGCAGAGACAAGGCAGGGGCACAGGAAAGGGGAGAGGCAGGCCCAGGGGACAGGGCTGCCATGGTGATGGCTGTGAGGTCACTGCCCCTGCAGCAGCCTGGCTGCCTTCAGCAGACATTCTGGCCAGAAGCATTGTGAGGGCACCCAGCACATCAGAGAACCCACAGAACAGGAATTCTGTTCTTGGGGATGAGAGGGTTTCACTGGGTCAGGTTGCATAAAGCTCCTGCTCTTGGACAACTTCTGGGGTGAGGCATCCTCTTCTCTGGAAGACCAGTTGAAGTTTTGTGCCACTCACATAATTTCCTCCTTCCATAATTGTAAAATATTTTCTTCATTCCAAAAAATGTAGTTCTGCCCTCCTTCAGTCTAATGGTATTGACCCTTGTTCTGTCACTGTAAGATTTAGGAGAAAATAACTTTGACCACTTTTTTTCGATTTTCACAGACCTTGGTGAGAACCCAAACATCTCCCAAGATGGCATTTGGACGGCTCATCACATAACCAGTGGGGAGAGGCTGATGACTCTAAGCTCAGTGGTATGGAGACTGAGAACAGAACAGGAGTAGCCTGAGAGGGATTGAAGGGTGGTTTCAGAGAGGCTGGTGCTCTTCTTCATTGTATAAAACAGCCAGAGAAAGAAATAATGGCACCAAAGGTGAGGAGCATCCTCCCCCAGGAGGCAGGGACTCTACCCAGACAGAGACCATCGGGTGAGGGGTGTGACTTAAAGAAGATTCCACTCCTCCATACTGTGGGGCGTGCCCCTGCAAGCCCGGGAAAAGACACTCCACCCCATCTGGTCATATAAGGAATGGTGCCAAAATGTTCTTCCTCTTCTTTACCCTCATTGGTTTTTAAATTCTACTGCAAAGCCCCCACCTCAGATTTTTCCATTGGTTGTCCTCCTTGATCCACCCCTTTGCTGTCCCCTGCTCCTTCTGCTATTGGACCCTGAGGCTAAAACTCCACCACTAAACTCATGACCCTTCCCCCTCATTTCTTGTCTTGGGCCTTGGCAAAATTAAGGATCCTGGGTTTTGCTAAACAAGATATATTCTGTTGCCTTCCTTTCCCTGTTGGTCATCGGTGTTTGCCTGAGGTCTGAGACTCCAGGGCCTCAGGGAGTTTTTATTCCATTTCTTTTGGCAGAACGCAACACAAGGGCAGATGGGGGGGCCCAGACTGGACACCAGGAGAAAGGAATTTCCCTGCCAGGGCAGGGCTGTGGTGCAACACGTCCCCCAGAAGGAGTCTGGGTCAGCCCAAGGCTTTGTGTGGGCAGGCAGCGGCAGGCAGGAGGCAGAGCTGTCAGCAAAGGAAGGGGCCAGCCAGGTGGGACAGCCAGGGGATGACAACAGCCTGCAGGGACAGAGACACAGGGCAGGGACACCGTAGGACAGCCTGGGCTGCACAGGGCACAGGGATGGGCAGCAGCTGCAAGGCCCTGACAGAGCCAACCTGGGCAGCGCTTTGGCCATGGCTGCTGGCCCTGGGCCTGAGCCAGGAGCAGGGGACAAGTGACCCTTGCAGGCCTGGGGCCTCATTGCCTCCTTGTCCCTGCTCAGCAGCCTGGCAGGGGCTGCCCCATGGTGCTGCCCTTGGCATTGCACATCCCCACATGCCAGTGCCCATCCTGGGAAGAGCCCTGAGCAAGGAGGGAGGGGCAGGATCTGCCTTGCCAGGGGCTGGGGCTGAGGCCTTGGTCTTTTGCATTCCTGAAACACATTCAGGTTTGCTCAGCACCAGAGACACCTTTGCCTTGCTTGTCCCCAGCTGTCATCACTGCCTCCAGTGTTCTGCTCTGACTGGAACCTGGGGACACTTTCAAGTAAGTTGTGTCCCACAGTGGGACTAATTTAAAGTTAAAGGAAGTTTGGACTTTGATTTTGAGTGCTGAGAAGCTTTTTGAGCACACTGCGAGGGACTGAGTCTGATGAAACGAGCACCAAATCTCCGAGAGGGTCATTAAAGTCCTGGTGCTGTGTCTGTGCTGCTGAGCTGAGCCGGGCTCCTGGCCCAGAGGCAGCTCCTGGCAAGGGCAGCGCTGCAGAGAGACAGCTCTGGCCAGGAGCAGCTCCTGTGCACAGCCCAGCAGGGCTGGGGCACTGCCAGGGCAGCTCAGGGACACGAGCAGGGCACAGCCAGAGCTGACAGGGGCTCAGCACTGGCAGGGGCTGGGGGATGTCCCAGAGGGGGCTGTGTCACAGCAGCACCTCTGTGGCTGTGTCCTAGAGGCACAGAGCAGCTGTGATGTCAGCAAGGGGCTGTGTGACAGCACAGAGTGGGCTGTGTGTGGTCACAGATTGGGCTATGACACCACAGAGTTTGTTGTGTGAGGTCATTGAGCAGCTACAGCATCATAGAGGGGTAACTGTGTGACATCACAGAGCAGGCTGTGACATCATGGTATGGCTGTATGACATCATAGAGCAGGCTGTAAGGTCACAGTGTGTGCTGTGACATTACAGAGTGGCAGTATGGTATCACAGAGAGGGGTTAGTGACATCACTGAAGTGGTTGTGACATCACAGAGCTGTCTGTAATGTCATAGAGTAGGCTGTGAGGCCATGGAGTAGCCTCTGCCATCATGGAAGGTTTCTCTGTGACATCAGAGAGTGGGTTGTGACATCACTGGGTGACTGAGTAACATCATAGATCCAGCTGTGATATCATAGTACAGACTGTGACATCACCAAATCATCTGTGACATCACAGTGCAGCTCTATGATATCACAGACTGATATCCCAGCACTGGCCCTGTGATATCACGAAGGGGCTTTGTGACATCACAGAGCAGGCTGTGACATCACAGAGCATTAGTGTGTCATCACTGAGTTGCCTATGACATCATAGAGTAGGTTCTGTGACATCTTAGAATGGATTCGGCCATCACAGAGTATCTGTGTGACATCACAGAGGGGATGAGACATCACAGAATGGCTGTGTGACATCCCAGGGTAGGTTGTGTAATATCACAACATTAACTGTGACATCATAATGAGGGCTGTGGCATCATAATGAGGGCTGTGGCATCACAAAGGAGCTGTGTGACATCACAGGGGCTGTGTGAGGTCACAGGGGCTGTGTGAGGTCACTGGGGAGGTCACTCTGCCCCAGCCCCCCTCACAGTTCCCCCAGAGCAGTCCAACGCTGCTTGTGCACAGCGCGGTCCCCTGTCCCCCCGGGTCCCCCCGCCCCTGGCGCTGCAGCCTCCCCCAGAGGATGTTCCACGAGATCGACCCCAGAGCCTGACACGGGGAAGGGGACTGGGGCCATGGGGACAGGGGGACAGGGAGACAGGGATCCCCTGACAGTGTTCCTGCGTCCCCCAAGGCCAGAGCCTGGGCCAGGGCTCCTTTACCCGGTTACAAATGAGGGCTTGAGAATGCTGAAAAAATCTCCAGCAAGGGATCAGCAAAAACCCGATTTAATATTAAGCAACAGCACCACAAAGTTCCTTGGCAAGAGTCCCTCTTGACTGGACACTTCAGGCACAGCAAGGAGACAAAGCAACAACAAAACCAAACCAAATCCAGGCAATCAAACCAGAAATGAACCCAGAACTGTCCCTGTGTGTGTGTGTATGACAAAAGGGCAGTGAGGACAAGCATAAAAAAATACAGCCTAAAAGCTTAACACAGCTCAATCTTAACGGGACTTGACTTACACCTTAACCTTAACTGATACCTTCAACTTCACAATTTAGCAAAAGAACAGCACTTAACAGTATTTAACCTACTTTATAACCTATGACTTTGAAATTTAACATGGGAATTACATTTAACAATATTTAACTCATTAATTATAGTAAACATAACAACAAAAGTATAACTCTTAGCAGCATATAACTTCACTTAGACCTTGTGATTTAACCTCACCTACACGCCTGACTGACTCAGCTATCCAAGGCACTTCAACCCCTCAGAGAGCAGCATTTCTGCCACATTTCCCCAGCACAGGCACTCCTCTGTGCACACAGACACAAAGAGTCAGTGCAAGGCACCTGAGAGAAATTCCCCTGAGGGCAGGAAATGCTCCCTGTGGATGCTTTGGCATCTCCCCAGTGGGTGAAGGGTTGAGCCTGGAGGAGTGGGGGGATCGGCCCAGCTCCCTCGTTGTTCAGGATCCTCGAGTGCAGCAAACGGGAAAGTTCCTGGCTGGGAGAGGCCCCACTCAGAGGGAGTCACTGGCCCAGGAGAGCTCCAAGGGGCTCCTTTTGCAGCGCTGTTTGTAGGGCCCCAAGAGAGGGACTTCAGTCACAGCAATGGTTCCTCCTGGCCACACTTGGCATCAACAGCTTTCTTTGGCAGTGTGAGAACAGGGATGTTGTGCCACCGAGGGAACAAAACCAGTTCCCAGGACTGCTCCTCCAGAAACCAGGAGCTGGTTGGGCAGCAGCAGTGGCTGGAGCAGACAGTGTTTGTGCTGAGCTGCAGAGGAGCTGAGCCCAGGGGCTGTTGGCCAAGGCTGAGGCCCAAGGAGCATTTCTGAGCTGGCAGGGCGGCCTGAGAAGGGGAGGGGGGAATGCAGCAGCACAGGGCACATGGAACCAAGGGACCATGGTGACACTGTGGGGCCCTGTGACACCAAGGGACCATTGTGACACTGTGGGGCCCTGTGACACCAAGGGACCATTATGAAACTGTGGCTCCATAGAATCATGGAGAGCACTGTGACATTTCTGGGCCTCATGGAACCAAGGGAACAGTACTGACACTGTGTGGCTCCATGGAATGTAGGGATTGTGGTGACACTGAGAGGACCCATCAAACCAGAGGTCCATTGTTACACCACGGGGCCTCATGGAAGTGTGGAGAACATTATGACACTTTGAGGTGTCATGAAACCAAGAGACCATTGTGATACTGAGAGACTCCATGGAGCCAAAGGTCCATTGCGACATTGCAAGGCCTCATGGATCCATGGAGGCACCATTAAGAGACTTCACAGCCTCGTGGAACCAAAAGGCCATTTTGACACTGTGTGGCACCATGGAACCAAGGAGACCATTGTGACACCAGTAGGACTCATAGACCATGTCCCATTGTGACACTATGAGGGCCCAGGAAATAATCAAAGCATGGTGACACTGTGAGGCCTTATGGAACCAGTGAGACCATTGTGATCCTGGGGGTCCCCACAGAACCAAGAGGACCATTGTGATACTGTGGGGCCTTGTGAAACCAAGAGGCCTTTGTGGCACTGCTGGGCCACATGGAACCAAAGCTCCAGGGTGACACAGAGGGGACTCACATCATCAGTGGTCCATTGTGTCACTGTGGAGCCAAAGGAGACCATTGTGACACTGTAAACCCCCAGGATTCAAAGGTTCATTGTGACACATCCGGGCTCATGGAACAGAGAAGTCATGTGACATTGTGGGGCCTGGGGAACCACAGAGACCATTGTGACACTACAAGGCCTCATGGAAACATTGGGACCATTGTGACACTGCGGGCCCTTCTGGAACCAAGGGGCCATTGTGACACTATGGGACCCTATTGAACCAAGGTGCCATCGAGGCATTTCAGGGCCCCATAAAACCAAGGAAACACAGAACAGGTCTGGCTGGTTTGGCCTCTCATGGACTGCCTTACTGGTCCAACAGACCTTGGCGTTTTGAGGGTCTCTTCTCATCTGCTGCTGAAACACTGGGGCTCTGTGCTTTACTTCCAAATGGAAAAGAACTGTCCTTCTCCTCCAGGCACCCATGCCCAGAATTGAGATTTCACCTCCAAATTTCCTTACATCCTGGGATTGCTCCTGGAGGAATATTGCCAGGACAAGTCTGGCTGACAGCGGTTTCACAAGGGTCACTTCCCAACTGTCCCCAAAACACTGGGGAAGGCTCCATGCTTTCCTTCCTATGGGAAAAAGCTGTCCTTCTTCTCCAGGCACCCATGGCTGAGACTGGGCTTCCACCTCCAAAACTCCCTAAATCCAAAGACTCCTCCCAGACAAATCTGCCATTGCTTACAAGTCTAGCTAGCCTTGGCCTAGTGAGGCTCTCACCTGCCTTCCAAACACTGGAGCTCTGTGCTTTCCTTCCTATGGAAAAGAACTGTCCTTCTTGGCCAGGTGTCCACAGCCAGAATTGGGATTTCACCTCCAACATTGCCTATTGTGAGAGACTGGAGGAGATTGTTGGCTGGAAACATTTCATGTGTGCTGAAGGAAGGGGCAGGTCCAGCCTTGCCCTGCCCTTGAACCCCAGCATTGCCCTGCCCTGCAACCCCAATCCCTCCAGAGCCTCTATCCCAGCCCAGCAGTGGCTGCCAGTCCCTGGCACAGCACAGGCAATGCTCCACAGCCACCTCTGCAGCCCCAGCCCAGCTCCTGAGTGACCAAATGAGCCCAAGTCCCACCTGGGGGAAGGGCCCAGGAAGACTAAGGGGAATATAAGGCTGACCACAACGCAAGCACACATCTTGACCCTACCTTCTCTTGGAATTTCCGTCTGAACAGTGCTGGAATCCAGGAGGTTGTAGCTCTGTGTGTGCTTCTCTGAATCTATTTTTTTGTTACTGTTGTTTATTATTATCTCTCAATTGCTCCCAGTGAATTCTACCTGGATATTTTCAATAAGTTTTCCAGAGTTTGACCAATGCAGAGTTCCAGTGGGGATGTTTCAGAGGCTCTTCCTTCTGTTCACACAATCCTGAAATCAGATAGTCCAATGCTCTTGGTGCAACCAAATATCCATTGTCTTTCCTCAGGAATGGACTGTGGGATCTTGGCTCAGAAAAAGTCATTAGTATTGTTGATGAATTCAGTCCTTAAGCTGTTACAGTGCAACAAGTTCACTGAACTATTATCTTTGTTGTATTCATGTAACAGTGTCTAAAGTCATAGTCTTGGCTGAAATATCAACCCTGACATAAGTTTCTGTTGCAAAGACCCACAGATGTTAATTTGTTTACCTGTTCTAAATAATAGAAATTCTTTCAGTTCTAGGCTGTGAATAAAACAAGTCTTGAAAAACAGTTACTGAACGTGGTTTTAATTATTATTATTTAGGGTCAGGTTATCCTCCAACAAGGGCTTAAGCTGAACTAACCTTCTCTACCGACAGTAACTCAAGCAATTTGAATAATTGCATAGATGCTTTTCACAATCACCCACTCCAAGATGAAAAGGTTCAGCCTTCTCTGCGTGATGTCTGTATCAGCCATCTGACACAGAAAGGAGCCTCTCTGAATCACACAGGATCAATCTGAGTGTGCTGCCCTTGCAGCAAATGGGAGCTTTGGATCAGAATGGCCATATTCTGCCAAACTGAGAAAAACCCCAAACTCTCTGTGTGTGCTGAGTGTGCTGGGTAGAAAAGGTGGATGTTCAGTGGTAGCTGCTGCTAAAGCAAAGGTTCTCTTCATTGCTTCTGCTGACCTCTCATATGGCACCTACCCCCTACAAGAAAACTGTGTCAATTAGCCCATTTAACCATCTGAATGGCAGCCTTGGAACTCCAGATGTGTCTCTGTTTAAATACCCCTGCCAGGCAGAAGAGCAGAAACCTATGTTTGCTCTCACTTCCCTTTGTAATTTGGTCTCCTTTTTTTGTGCTCTTACGATGGCACAGGCTATCCCACAATCCGTAATGGGCAGGGAGAATAGAAGTTAATATTTTCACAATAAACCCTTTTCTCCCATTCTTTTAAAGAAGCCTGCATAGTTGAATGGAGTCACTTTCTTGGCTGGTAGTAATGGATTCAAATGGTGAGGAGTATGGAATGAGCTGCCGAGCTCTGTACATCACTGCAGATTTGTCTTTGGGAGCCAGTTGGCTGGCAAACTAACCCTGTCACATAATTATTGACTGAAAATATCCAATCAAGTAGAGATCATTCTCAGGAATGTGATGTCCCAGCATCTTCTCAACATCAAAGATGAGTGTGGGTCCCAGGATTCAATGACTCCAGGATTCCACTAACCTAGCACTCTGGGATTCCATGGCTCTATGACCCCATGGATGGATTTGAGGACTGTCTCCAAGGCAAGGAGGGAATGTTGGTGCCAGTGGGAGGGGCTGCAGTGCAGGGGCACCAACAGCTGAGAGGCAACTGCTGCTGCTGCTTGTGGGGGTGCTGCTGGCAGTGGCAGTGTCCTGGTGTGGCTGAGCATTGCCATCTGCAGCCTGCGAGCTCCTGGGAGCTCAGGGCAGAGCCCACTGACCCAGTTTGACACTGCAGTTGAGGAGGACACAGAGAACAGAAAGTGTGCCCATGGAGTGGTTCAGAGCTGTGGGAAGGAGGAGGGAGGAAGGATGAATCCCCTGCCCAAGGCTACCAAGGAAAGGGCTTTGGGAGGGAAAGGAAGCCTTGACCTGACACTAAGCCCTTCAAGGGCCCAGTTGCCCACGTTGAGCAGGATTTCATCAGGCTTTGTCTCAAGACAGTGGCAGGGTCAGAAGTGGTGGGAGCAGCTGGAAAGCAGGGCCGTGTATTCCCTCTCTCCAGCCCATTTGGGAACATCTGGGCAAGGTCTCCATTGTCTGCCTGCAGCCAGCTTGGGGGGCCCTTCCTCTCCTCCTCCTGCTTGGGGGAGCGGGCTTGGTTTCCTCTGTCATCTGCAATGCTGAGCTTCTCTCTCCTCAAACCTGGCTGTTCAGCATTTGTGTCCCTGTGTCTCATACCTTCCTCCCCTTCCTCCTCACCACGAGCTCATGGAGCCTCTCTGGGCAGCTGGACTTGGAACTTGCAGCAGCAGGCGTGCCCTGAGGAGCACCTCTGGCCTCCAGCCTTTCTGCAGGGCTACCCAGAGCTTTCCTCCCAGTGGAGAGCCTCTTTCCTTTCTCTTCCCAAGGCAATACAGTCTGGAACTTGGCTCTTTCCTCCTTTCTTTCTCTTTCAAGGAAGGATCAGCCATGGCTGAAGGAATCTTCCTTAGGTAACTGGTGCTGATGGCCATTGTCAGCATCAATCAGCCCTCTGGAAAGAATGGGATTCCTCCCGAGGGAGACAAAGAAATTGTCCAGAGGATGAAGGAGTGGGAGGTGATCTGATCCTTCGGCAGCACCAGCTGCACCTGGAGAAGGAAATGGCAGACCTGGAAGCCAGGCAGGAGTCTCTGGCATGGCCTCTGTGGGAACTGGAGAGAAAGATCCAATGGCACACATGCACAGTGATTTGCTTGGTTATCCCTGCCATGTTCATGATCTGGAGGCAGTGTAGGAATGGAGGGGAGAACAGAGAAGAAGAGACTGGCCCAGGGCTCCTGGGGAAAGCCTGGAAAGGAGTGGCCTTCCTGACAAAGCCCTTTGTGCTGCTCAGGGCAATTTGCATCTCAATGGACAGAACTGGACGATATCTTCCAGTATTTGCAGATAGACTTGTTGAATTACCTCTTAAATTACGTCATTCCAGTAAGAAAAACTTGGTGCTTGAAATTCCTTAAGTTCCTTAGGTTAAGAATTTCTTTATTTCTCTGTATTGGTTGTTAAATATACTGTACTGATTGCTATGATCTCTATATTGATTGTTAGAAATTCTCCATATTGTTAGAAATACTCTGTACTGATTGTTAGAAATACTTTGTATTGATTGCTGTAATCTCTGTATTGATTGTTAGAAATACTCTCTGTATTGACTGTTAGAAGTACTCTCTGTATTGATTGTTAGAAACAATCTCTGTTTTCAATGTTATAAATACTAGACTTCCATTAATAAGATAAGATTTAGGCAAAGGAATAAACTTTTCAAAATTGTTTGTTTGCAACCAGATGACTTCCTGTTATCTTTAGCCTCTGGCATTCTCCTTGCACAGTGTGTTCCCCTTACAGGCTGAAATACAAACAGCACAGAAGTAGAGACCCTGTGTGCAAAACACAACTAAGGGTGTGTGCTCCTCTAAATGGACAGACATTCATGGGAGGATGTTTCAGGAAGAGGCTGTGGACATGGTGGCTGGAAAGGAGGGAAGGAACAGTTTAGCATGAGCTTTCCTTCAGCAAGAGGGGAGGCACGCAGAGGAGTTTGTTTCAAGTGAAGTCTGACGCTGTCATCCAGTGCTGGCAAGAAGGGTAGAGCAGAGAAGCTGAGCAAAGGGCCTCAGTGTGTTTAGTGCTGATGTTTGGACTTCAATGATGAGGACAAAACCTTCCTAAACAGAACATTAAATCCCAAACCCATAGAACACTGAACAGGTGCATCATTGCACTCGTGAGTCAGGCAGGGATGGGGTGCGACTTCTTTTGTTGCTGAGTAGCGAGTTGATTAAAAGAGGCTTCAAACAAGCGTGGCAAACAGGAGCAGGCAAACAGGTGTGGCATGGCGCAGAGGGTGTGGCATGTCAGTGTGTGAGCAAACGGGTGTGGCACGGCTCTGAGAGTGTGGCACGGCAGTGTGTGGGCAAACGGGCATGGCATGGCTCTGAGAGTGTGGCACAGCAGTGTGTGGGCAAACGGGCATGGCACATCTCTGAGAGTGTGGCACAGCAGTTTGTGGGCAAATGGGTGTGGCACGGCTCTGAGAGCGTGGCACGGCAGCTTGCGAGGCAGTTCATGCATGCAGGGCAAGCAGGCAGTGTAGCATCCCATGAACTCTCCCATTTCAACCAATTCCGAAGTCCTCGGCCCTGGCAATGGCAGTAACTACTTACCATAGAGGTGGTCCTGCTGGGGGAAAAGACAGATTCCCCATTGGACTTCTGTCTCACGGATTCCTGGTTTCTCCTTGCCCTGTCCCCTCATTGGTTGGATACCCCTGGCTGTGCCCTTTCCCCTGGAGACCAAACCCCTCTGCTCTGCCCTTAGCTCCACCCTCCACCCCTTCCCCTTCTTAAGCTGCCTGCTCCACGTGGTTGTTCTCTTTTCATCTGGGTTCCTTGTAGCCACATGTGATACTCTGCTGGAATAAAACCTTGCAAAAAGAGCCTTTCAAGCCTCTATTGCTGAGCCAGCTGTGGTGAGTGTTGAGTGGGGGCTTGACTGTATTGCCTGAATGTTAATTCAACCTGCTTTTCTACAGCAGAGGTTTGTTGGGAACAGATAGTAGGCAGCAGCAACCACCATTCTAACAACTGCATTTTTAAGGCAGGGTTGCACGTTTTCTTGCTAGTAAGTTTTACTGTGTGTTGTTTGCAGTGTTTCTGTTGGTTGGTTGGTTTTGGGATTTCTGGTAGTAATGGTTTTTATGTGATCGAAAACTGCAGTTAGTAAAAGTGTATGTAACCAGATGGAGCCCTCCAAAAAGGATCCATCTCTCCAAACCCATTCCTGTGTGGAGTGTTTGAGCTTGTCAGTTGTTTCAGGGGGTGTTGGAAGAAATCTGCCTGTGGTGTGAAGATGTGAACAATCTCCTTTCATTGGTCACTGAGCTTAGAGAGGAAGTTGAAAGACTAAGGGAGTATCAGGAAAAGGGAAAGGGAAATAGATTGGTGGAGTTCGGCCCTTCCATCCTTAAGGGAGGCCCACCAAAGACCAAAGGACTCCTATGCCTCCCACTGTATAGAAGAATGCTTGGTAGATGAAGGGGAGTGGAAATGGGTCCCTGCTCGGGGAAGTATTAATAAAAACTCCTCCTGATCCCCATCCGTTAGTCAGGTGCCACTTCAGAACATGTATGAACCCCTGGATCTAGAGAGTCAGACTTAAAAGAAAATTATCTGCCTCCCAATTATGATTCATCTGTGAGAAGGATCACCACTTTTAATATCAAAAAGAGAAGAAGAGTAGTCGTAGTGGGTGACTCCCTCCTGATGAGAGCAGAGGGCCCCATATGTCGACCAGACCCACCCCACAGAGAGGTCTGCTGCCTCCCTGGGGCTCAGATATGGGATATCACTGAGAGACTGCCTGGGCTGATTCAGCCCTCTGATTATTACTCACTGCTAATAGTCCAGGCTGGCAGTGATGAGATTGAAAAGAGGAGTGTCAGGACAATTAAAAGGGACTTTAGGGCACTGGAACAAGTGGTTGATAGGACAGGGGCACAGGCAGTCTTTTCCTCAGTCCCTTTGGTGGCTAAGAAGAACAGTGAAAGGAATAGGAGAGCTCAAATTATTAACAAGTGGCTTAAGGGTCGGTGTTACCAACAGAATTTTGGATTCTTTAATCATGCGGCAACTTTTATGGCAGCTGGTCTGCTTGGAGCAGATAGGCTCCATCCTTCTGTTAAGGGCAGAAGAATTTTAGCTCGTGAACTGGCAGAACTTGTTGAGAGAGCTTTAAAATAGGATTGAAGGGGGAAGGGGATGCTGTTGGGCTGTCTGGAAGCAGGCCCAAGGGTGGTAAGCCTGAGTTAGGGGTGAAATCAGCAGCCCAGCTGAGGTGCATGGATACCAGTGCATGCAGCATGGGTAACAAACAGGAAGAGCTGGAGGCCATGGTCCAGCAGCAGAGCTGTGATGTAATTGCCATCACAAAAACAAGGTGGGATGACTCACATGGCTGGAGTGCTGCACTGGATGGCTACAAGCTCTTTAGGAGAGATGGGAAAGGGAGAAGAGGTGGAGGGGTGCCCCTTTATGTTAGGGAGGCTTTGGACACCACAGGTATTGAAACTAATGATGATGAAGATGAATGCCTTTGGGTGAGAATTAGAGGGAAGACCAACAAGGCTGACATCCTACTGGGAGTCTGTTATCGTCCACCCTGCCAAGAAGAAGTGGTGGACAACTCATTCTATAAGCAGCTAGAGAATGTTTCAGGCTCATCAGCCCTTGTTGTTGTAGGTGACTTTAACATCTGCTGGGAACTCAATACAGTAGAAAAAAAGGCAGTCCAGGAAATTTTTAGAGTGTGTGGAGGACAACCTTTTGTCACAGCTGGTGGGTGGGCCCATCAGGGGAGGGACTGTGTTAGATCTTTTTGTTTTCCAATAGAGATGGGCTGGTGGGAGATGTGGTGGTTAAATGCCGCTTGGGGCAGAGTGATCATGAAATTATAAAATTCTTGATATTTGGTGAAATGAGAAGGAATGTCAGTAAGACTCTTACACTGGACTTCCGGAGACTTTGGCTTCTCAGGAGACTTATTCAGAAAGTTCCTTGGGAAGCAGCCCTTAAAAACAAAGGAGTTCGGGCAAGGTGGGCATGCTTCAAAACAGAAATCTTGAGGGCACAGGAACCAACTGAAAGTTTCTCTTCATGGCAAACAGACCATGGTTGAACAGGATACAATTTAATAACAATCACACTCTTTCCTGAGCTATGTGCAACATCTCAGCAGTGTCTGATGAGTCCACCATCCACAAGTGATTTCCATACTAGAATTAATTTCAGAAAAACGTGTTTCTGTGATAGATATAAACACAATTAGGTTCTTGTATCAGGATGCTCCCACCAGGCCCCCGGGTGCAGAGCCTGGCTCTGTGTTCTCCATCACCTCCTCACTGGCACTGCTCTGGGCTGGGATGAGGAGCCCCTCAGCCTTCCCTGCTCTGGGCTGGACAAGCCCAGTTCCCTCAGCCTCTTCCCACAGCCCAAGGCTTCCAGCCCCACCTTGGAGGCCCTTCCCTAACCCTGCTCCAGCTGCCAGACATCTTTCCTGCCCTGGGCAACCCAAATCAGGCCACAGTGACCTGGATCATCCATGTCCTTGATGTCCTGGTCACACTGCTCTGGCCCCTTGTCCCCATGTCAGGCTCTGGGGTAGATCCTGTGCAACATCCTTTGCTGGAGGCTGTGGCTCCAGGTGGAGTGGGGGGATACCGGGGGACAGGGACCCTGCTGGGCATGAACAGCATTGGACTTGTTGGGAGAAACTGTGAGGGGGAGCTGGGGTGGAGTGAGCAACCCAGTGACCTCACACAGCCCTCCTGGGATGTCACACAGCCCCGCTGGGATGTCACAGTGCATTCTTAGATGTCACACAGGTGGTCTTTGATGTCACAGCTGACTCTGTGATGTCATAGTCTTCTCTGTGATGTCAGACCTCTGCCCTGTGATGTCACAGCTAGTTCTGTGACGTCACGGAGGCAGTCTATGATGTCATAGTTCTTGATAACCTCACCTAAGGCACTCTGTGATGCCATAGCCCATTCTGTCACCTCATGTTACCAGATGATCAATTGCCTACAGCAGGTGAGCTCACACCTGGAGCTTGTTCTCCAAAACCCCAGGCCTATGGAAACCACACAATGCCCATTGTGTGAGGAGGGGAACTGGAAGTTCACCAGCCTCAGTGTCCTGCCAGCTCAGCCAGGCCCACTGGAACATTGGGGTCCACAACCACCAGGGACCACCAGAGAGACCCCCAGGATAGAAGAACACATGGGTAAAGGGGAGGAGAAGTATGTTAATGATTTTGGGGAAATTATTATCATATGTGTGTTTAGTCCAGGGCAATCAATGAATATGTGTGCAAAATACAGAATATAAACAGAAACTTTCCTGTGCTCAGCATGCACAGCTTTGGGAGAAGCTATGCTCTGTGCATCTGGCTGAATAAAGAATGCTGCTTCTTAGTGCTACAGTGGTGTTAAGGAGTCTTCTGTTTTACCAAATTGTTGGCAACACTCCTACTGCCAAGGGGAGCTCTGTCTCCTGCTGTTCACAAACAGAGAAGGGCTGGTGGCAGATGTGGGGTTGGAGGCTGCCTGGGGCACCGTGACCATGAAATAATCAAGTTTTCAATGTTCTGTGAAAGAAGGAGGGACAACAACAAAACTTCTGCACTGGAATTAGGAAGGGCAGACTTTGTCCTCTTTAGGATGCTGATTTGGGGAGTACGGAATCAGGTACTGATTTTTTAAGAGAAACAACCCTTAAAACAAAGGGGTCCAGGAAGGAGAGAGACATTTCAAGAAAATAATCTTAAAGGAGTAGGAGCAGCCTGTCCCAGTGTGGCAAAAGTTGAGTTAGTGAGGAAAATGACTGGCCTGGCTACCCATGGAGCTTTTATGGCAACTCAAAGCAAAAAATTACTTAAAACTCAGGAAGTGTCCAAAGATGATGTTAGGTTACAGAAAAAGAAAAGTGGAGAGGTGATGACTCAGTTAGAACTTCATGTGGTCGCTTTTCTATTAAAAAAAAAACAACAGTTTTTGTAAAAAAACTAAATGGCAAAAGGAGGGATAAGGAGAACCTCTACGTTTTATTGGACGCAGTAGAGAATAAAATAACTAAAGATAAGGAAAAAAACTGAGCTCCTTAACATCTTGTTTATCTCAGTTTTCAATATTAGGACAGATTGTCCTCAGGACAAGTGTTCTCCTGAGTTGGTGGATGAGCACAGGGAGCAGAACAGGCCCCTGGAATCCAGGAGGAAGCAGCTGGGGACCTGCTCAGCCACTCAGGTGCTCACATGTGTATGGGTTCAGATAGGATCGACCCTAGGGCAATGAGGAAGCTGGTGGATGATCTCCCCAAGCTGCTCTCCATCATTTACCATCAGTCCTGGCTCAGCAGGGAGGTCCCAGAGGAGTGGAGGTGCCAGTGTGAGCCCATCCCCAAGAAGGGCTGGAAAGAGGATCTGGGGAACTCCAGACCTGTCAGCCTGACCTTGCTGCCTGGCAAGGTTATGGAACAGATCACCTTGAGATCCACCACAGGGCACTCACAGGATGGCCAAGGGATCAGAGCCAGCCAGCATGGATTTCAATATCTGCACCAATGATCTGCATGCGGGGACTGAGTCCAGCATCAGCAAATTTGCAGATGACACCAAGCTGGGTGCGAGTGTGGATGTGATGGAGGGTAGGAGGCCTCTGCAAAGGGCCCTGGACAGGCTGGATCCAGGGCCCAAATCCTACAAGGTGAGCTTTAACAAGACTAAGTGCCGGGTCCTGCACTTTGGCCACAACAACCCCTGCAGCGCTACAGGCTGGGGACAGAGTGGCTGGACAGCAGCCAGGCAGAAAGGGACCTGGGGGCACTGATGGACAGCAGGCTGGACATGAGCCAGCAGTGTGCCCAGGTGGGCAAGAAGGCCAATGGCTCCTGGCCTGGATCAGGAATGGTGTGGCCAGCAGGACCAGGGCAGTGATTCTTCCCCAGTTCTCAGCAATGGTGAGTCCACACCTTGAGTGCTGTGTCCAGTTCTGGGCCCCCCAATTTGGGAAGGACGTGGAGGGGCTGGAACATGTCCAGAAAATGGCAACCAGGCTGGAGAGGGGTCTCCAGAACGAGTCCTGTGAGGAGTGGCTGAGGGAGCAGGGGTTGTTTATCCTGGAGAAGAGGAGGCTCAGAGAGACAAGGCGGTGTCAGGGCATAGGCTGGACTTGATGATCTCCAAGGTCTTTTCCAACCTTGCTGATTCTGGGATTTTCTGAAACCACCCTTGCAGCAGTTGCAGAATGAGCCCTGGGCCTCCTCTTCAGAAGCTCCAGCAGCCCAGGTACCTCAGCTTCTCCTGGCAGCCCCAAAGCCCATCCTGTCAGTCCTGCAGAGCCTCTGCAGCTCCTCCTCATTGCCCAGAACAGGGAGCCCCACAGGCAGACACTGCAGCCCAGATGTGCCCCCCTGGCCTGTGGTGCCTCTGGCAAGGGAGCAGCACCAGGCACTGCAGGAGCCTGCAGACAATTCCTGCAGCACTTGGAGGATGATCCTGCTGTGCAAAGGACATTCCCATGGTGCCAAGTCAGGAACTGCAATGAGGAGTGGGGCCAGAGAGGAAAGGGCAAACAGGAATGGGCTTTTTGCAGGGGAGGGGACAGGGCTGGGCAATAGGAAGAAATCTGGATCATGGATGGGTAAAGAAAGCAAAGGTGAAACCAAGGAAATGCTGAGGGCAGTTTGGGGCTGGCTGCCAGGCAGCCCTGGCTCTGAGCAACAGGGTCTGCAGTGGGACAGGAAACTCCCAGCTGATGGGAACAAACTGTCTGACTGACTGCAGAGGACAGGACAAAGCTGAGTGGTTTCCCTGGTGTCCCCCAGCCCTTGCTGGCCCCAGGGGCTGATGGCATTTGTGCTGCCTCAGGTTCATGTCCCCACAGCAGCAGCATGGGGGTGCTCCCGCCTGCTCTGTGCAATGCAAACAGGGGCTCCTGAGCCAGTGCTGCCGTGGCTGTGCCTGCAAGGATGGGGCACCTCTGTGAGCTGGGGGAGAGGCCAGAGCTGCAGAGGGGGGATGTTGTTGGCAGCTCCATGAGGATGCTCTGGGACGCTGCCCTGGGCTGTGCAGCGCACTGGGGATGGATCAGCCCCTGCTCTGCTGCTCCTTCCCGTCTCCCCCAGGGCCCTTGCAGAGCCCCAGCCATGCTGTTTGCCCCCAGCCTGCCCACGGCCACCCTGGGGCTGCTCACATTTCTGTGCTGAGCACTGGCCTGGCCATGTTCTTCAGAGAGCCTGGGCAAGGAGCCTGGAGCCCCCAGGGCCTGGCCTGAGGCATCAGCACTGCCCCAGCAGTGCCCATGGCCTGTCCCTGCTGCAGCCCCGGCACTGCCACCCCCAGGACTGTGCCCGGCCCCGAGAGCACTCAGGCCCTGCAGCAACACCAGGGCCACCAGGGCAGCGGGGCAGGGCCACGGCAGCAGCACTGCCAACACCAAGTGCTGCTGCTGCTGCTGGGCACAGCTGCTGGGCCAGCACTGATCTGCCCCAGCTCTGCACACAGACATTGCTGTGCAGCTCCAGAGAAGGCAACAAAAGAGCATCTCTGCAGAAAACTCTGCTGGGAGATTCTTAATTCCTTTAAAGCCACTGAGAGCACAGCTCCTCATTGTCACAGTCAGTGGCCACAGGGAAGATGGAGAGAAACAAAGTCAGAAATGACAGAAACACTGGTCTAGCTTTAGGAAGAATATTAAAAAAAAAAAAAAGACAGGGAAATCAAAGAACCAAACCAACAGAACTATCAAAGATTAGTTTTGTTACAAGTGATTTGCAGAAATTGGCAATCAGTTTAATGCTTCCTAAGATGTCCGGTCATCAGTCTCCACACTGCGGCCTTGAGCTCCTGGTTCCTCAGGCTGTAGATGAGGGGATTCAGGGCTGGAGGCAACAACGAGTACAGAACTGACACTGCCAGATCCAGGGATGGGGCGGAAATGGAGGAGGGTTTCAGGCAGGGAAATACTGCACTGCTGAGAAATGCATTTCTCCTGCATTTTTCCTTTTCATTTTCTTTCAGTCATCTCCTGAGAGGTCCAGTTTGTTCTGGGGCTTTTCATGAACTGATTGTACACTTGATTTAGATGGAGACTGTAGAATTGATTTCAGATGTAGAAGAATCTGAACTGAACACAGAAACAAACTCCTTCTGTCAGCCCATTTTCATCTTCTAGATCACTTTCAAGATGTCCTTGGGGGTGTTGGAATGATGATCACACAGCTCTCCACTTCTGGCTGCAGGCTCTGGAGATTGTTTCTCTGCATTCAGTCAGGCTTGCATTCCCTAAGAGTTCTTGGTAGCCTGTCATGTTTTCTTAGGGTAGAACAGTAACAATGAAAACATTACCAATGACACCAACTGCCCAGCCCACAAGGAAAAGAAAAGAACAAGCTGCAAAATTCTTCAAATATTTGTCCTGCTTTGCTGCAAGTGTTGTGCTGCACACACAGTGTGGAAAGCTGCAGTTGGTGGCACACCTTGTGACAGAAGCTGCACCTCGTTCTCCAGGCAAGGTTCTTGGAAAAAGCATAGAGGACTGAGGAGAAGATTCTGGAAAAACTGAAAGAGCTTTTAAGAAATTAAATGAAAATTGAAACAATTCAAGACGTTTTTCTCTATTTATTTTATGCTCCCCTTTTCCATCTTGCACTAGTTGTCCATCCAATTAATTCCAAAGAGATCTCACTGCTAAGATCCATGAGTTGGCAAGTTTTAGACATTTTAAGATACCATGACCTACACACACTTTGGCTTCCCCTGTTTTTCTTGGAAATCAATGCTGGAGAGGTAAGTGCAGTGCTTGGGTCAGGTACAAATTCTGCATTCAGGGAATGCGCTCTGGGAGTGTTTGACCCTGAGCAGGGACAATGCACAGCAGGGACCGAGGGGATTCCTGAGCCACTGTGCAGGAGTCCAGACTCTGGCTCTTGGCTGAACTCGGCAAAGTTCCCGTGTTTGCAGAGGCTTAGGGGCTGCCCTCGGGGAACGTGGGGCTCGGGGCGGGGGCGACCGGGCAACGGACAAACGGACACGGGGACAAACAGCCCCGGAGCTTCAGTTGCAGCAGAGGCAGCGGCGGCGGCAGCTGCAGCGGCAGCGACAGAAGCAACAGAAGATTCCCTTCTCCTCTCCCTCTCCCGCTGTCCCGCTCCTCTCCCGCTCTCCCTTTCCCGGTCTCCCCTCCTCTCCCCGCCTCCCTCTCCCCGTGCCGGGCTGGGCCACGTCCCCGGCCCGCCCCCGGCCCCGGGCGGGGCTGCCCCGTGCCCGCCCCCGGCCGTCCCGCCGCCGCCTGGCCTCAGCCCGGCTCTGGCCGTGCTGGCGCTGGCGCTGCTGGGCGGGCGTCAATGCCTGGGGCTGGGGCGGCATCGCCGGCTTTTGGCTCCGCCTGGCCCGAGCCCGGCCCCGGCCCCGAGCCCGCCCCCGAGCCCGCCCCCGGCGCCGGCTCCTCCCGGGCCCCGCGGAGGACACAGGCGGCGCGGCCGCTCCCGCCGCCTCCGCTGCGGTTGCTCGGCCCCAGCTCCGCCGCTCGGCAGCGCGGCCCCCGGCCCCGAGCCGCCGCTGTCCCGTTGGAGGGAGCGAACGCCGGGGGATGGCCGGGCCGGGGCGGGTGAGGGGCGCTCGGGGGCCGTTGCTGGCCCCGGGCCGAGCGCTGACAGCCGCGTCCCGCCCGCAGGGAAGGCGCAGCAGCGCCTGAAGGAGCGGTACCGGCTGGGCTCGCTGCTGGGGCGCGGCGGATTCGGCAGCATCTTCGCCGCAACGCGGCTCTCGGACGGCGCCCCGGTGAGCGGCGGGGCCGGCGGCGGGCGCAGGAGGAGGGGGCGGAGGAGGAGGAGCAGGGAGGAGGAGGCGGGCGGAGGATGGGGCTGGGCAGGGCAGGCAGGAGCTGAGCCCTGTTCTGCACTTGGCTTGCAGGTGGCCATCAAAAGGGTGCCACGGAACCGCGTCCATCACTGGGGTGAGCTGGTGAGTGAGCGAGGTGCCGTGCTGGGCAGGGATGAGCCGAGGCCCGGCAGGGTGGAAGCCACCGGGACGCCTCGAAGGAGAGCGGCGTGGGGCCAGCGCAGGGCGCAGAGCATCCCGGGCTGGCTGAGGGGTTGCCCAGCCCTGGCACAGCATCAGCCCCCACTGACTGCATTGTGCTCCTCCTGCAGCCCGACGGCACCAGCGCATCCCTGGAGATTGTCCTGCTGGCAAAGGTGTCCAATGGCTTCCCTGGTGTGGTCCAGCTGCTGGAGTGGGTTGAGCTCCCCAACGACATTGTGATGGTGCTGGAGCGCCTGGAGCACTCTCAGGACCTGCAGCATTTCATTCGGGCACGGGGGTTCCTGTCCGAGGAGGTGGCGCGGCAGCTGTTCCACCAGGTGCTGGAGGCCGTCTGGCACGGCACCAGCTGCAGGGTCCTGCACAGAGACATCAAACCAGGGAACATCCTGGTTGACCTGGCCACCGGGCAAGCCAAATTGATTGATTTTGGCTGTGGCACCTACCTGCAAGAGACAGCCTACATTCATTTTGCAGGTGAGCCCACGCAGGGGTGTGATCCCGGTTCTGGTATCTGATGGCCCAGCATCTCATGGCCCAAGCTGGGTGTGGCAGCAGAGATTCACCTTTTGCTGCCCTTCATGGCACGGAGTCTTTAGCCGAGTTGGGTTTGAGAAGGGCTGGGTGGGGAGCCATCTTCCAGCCCTGCTGGCAGCCTTTGCCCACCACTCTTCCCAGGGCTGGGGCTGGGGCAGCCAGCCGAACAGAAGCAGCCGTGGGTGGGGGTAGCAGAGATGGGAGGGCCTGGAACCTGTGTCCCAGCCAGTTTGGTGTGCAGGCGAGAAAGGGCTTGGGCTGCTCCACTCACCTGGTTTCTTCTGGGTTCATAATGTATTTTGGGGCAATGCAGGCAGGGAGGATGAAGGCATGGTTTTCCCTCAGCACTAAGTGTGTTTCTGTCATGGTTGGTCTTTCCAGGGCTTCTGCTGCCCTCTACCAACACCAGTGGCTTCTTTTCCAACCGCAAGTGTTGGAAAGAGGGGCAGTGGGTCACCCTGTGTGCCAGTGGGGCAGTCCCTGCATGCCCAGGGATGCTGGGGCCAGGCTCTGGGAGCAGCAGCAGCCCCCTGATGAACTCCATCTGTATTCCATAGGAACACTATCATACAGCCCCCCAGAATGGACCCGCTTTGGCTGGTACCATGGCGAGCCAGCTACCATCTGGTCCCTGGGCATCGTGCTGCACCAGATGGTCTGTGGGGAGCACCCTTTCAAGAGGGACCAGAACATCAGCTGGGACCATCAGCTCTCGCTGCCACAACGGCTCTCTCCAGGTGGATCCTCATCTCTGGGCACAGGGGGAATGCCAGTGCTGGGAGACAGCAGCGGGCTCGGGAGCATCCCGCTCTGGCAGCTGCTGAGGAGGTGGCACATGTCCTGCTCTCCTGCTCTCCTCCAAAACAGGGAACTGATGGGAAAGTTTAGGCCCAGCTCTGAGCACATCCATCATGGCCTGGTCAGGGAATAGTGGGGCAAAGCCAACAGGAGCCTTCTCCAACTGACCGGCGGTTTCTGGTTTCTCTGCCCAGAGTGCCAAGATCTGATCAGGCGGTGTTTATCCATGCTGGACTTGGAAAGGCCCTCATTAGAAGAGGTGTTCTGTCATCCTTGGATGCAGGATATACATCTGCCCTAGAAGAAGAGAGAGAGCCACAGGCACACTGTGCTGCAGGGCCCTGGTAAGTTACAGCTCCACACCTGCCTTGGCCATCAGAAGCAAAGGAACCCAGCCTGTGTCACTGCCCAGGGCTCATCAGATGGGAGCACACAGCCCTTGTGCTGGAGCTGAGCTGCTCTGCCCAGCCCTGGTGGCTGCCATCCAAGCAGGTTTTGCTTGTCCTGGTTCCCTGACAGCTGGGGCCCTGGGCAGAGCTCTGACAGCCTGGTCTGAGCCCAGGGAAGGAGAAGGAGCCTCCAGAGAAGCTGTACCGGGTGGGGCTGCTGCTGCTGGGGACAGTACGGATGACATCAGGGATGACAGCCTCTTCCTGGACCTGGCCACTGGTAAGCTGAAGATGATGGACTTCAATTCTGGCACCTTCTTCAAGGCCTGGCTCCACAGTGAATTTACAGATGAGTCCACATGCAGGGGGATGCTCCCAGATTTGGGCATTGCACAGCCTGGCCAAGAACCAAAGGTTCCCCCCTTTGCTGGGGTGGATGCAGCTGATTGTTCAGTCGGCTGCCCAGCTGCTTTTGGCAGGGCTGGGGGAATGGGCTGGGGTGGGTACAAAATGGGAGTGGACTCCCGGCCCTGCCAACAGCCCCCAGCACCCACCGTGCCCCGGGCTGGGGCTGGGGCTGGGGCAGCCAGCCCGACACAAACAAACCCCCATGGTGGGAGCAGAGGTGGGACTCCAGAACCTGTGCAGGGGCTGCTTTGCTGTGCAGGCAAGGAAGGGCTTGGGCTGCTCCACTGCCCTTGTTTGCTTTGGGATCACGGTTATTGTGGGGGGCAGTGCAGGGGAAAGGGAGAAAGCCTGGGCTTCCTCACCCATGGCTGTTTTTTTCCCTGGCATGCAGGGGTTGGTGCTTCCTCAAGCCCCTGACAGACATAAGATCTTTTACCTCTTTTCTTGTTTCCCCTTTTTGTCTGTAATCTATTTTCAATAATTTATTGTTTGTTTTTCTAGAGGAAGCGTTCCAGATGGGGTCCAGTCTGGATTGGGAAATGTTGGGACCAGCTGTGGCGTGGATGGGCCGTGCCCTTAGAGAAGGCTGAGGACATCGTTTGGGACCAGCTTTTCTTCCAGCTGTGGATGGCGTGAGGTGGGTCCCCATCTGCTTGGCAAGGTGGGATCAGAGCTTTTGGGAGATGGCAGCGAGCACAGGAGCATCCTGCTCTGGGCAGCTGCTGAGCAGGTGGATGTGCCATGGCTGGCTGCAGGCTGGGCACATGTCCTGCCCTCCTGCTCTGCTCTCCAAGGCAGCACTGATGGGCAGCTCTGGGCACGGCCAGCATGGCCTGGGTGCCATGGGCAGCTGGGACAAGGGGACAGGAGCCTTCAGCTGACGAGCAGTTTCTGCTTTCTCTCCTTGCAGCCGGGCTCTGCGGATGCTGAAGCTGCTCTGGGCTCTGGCAGGGCTCTGCTGGAGCTCAGCACCGGGCCGGAATCAACCAAAGAAGAAATGGTGTCACCTGCAGCACCGACTTGCTTGAGCATTTCAGCAACACAGCTCAAGTTTGCAGAGTGTACACCTTCAAGGGAAAACATGACACGTGCCAAAAATTAAAATTGTTCAATACCTTCTGAAATCAAATCAATCTGGGATGACTCCAAATGACATTTTTCACCATGCTCAAGCTGTAGCTCAGCCCTTCTCTGAACAGTTCTCTCCCCCACCTGCCTTTTACTTCTCAACTGCTCCCTCTTTTCCCCCAATGAATTCCTAGCCCATTGCTGTCTCCATCACTCAGTGGCCTTCCTTGTTGCCCCTGACCACAAGGAAGGCCAAGCACCAGGTTTAGGGACTCATGCTGTCACTGGCTGAGGAGCAGCAATGTCTCAGAGGTCCAGTGGGATTTTAGTGTCATTCAGAGCCACTCTCCAGCCCTCAGCTCTCCTCACTGCTGAGTTCCCACTCCCTTTTCTTCATCCTTGCAGCAGGATGAGCTCTGTGAATCTCCTGGAGCCTCCCCACTCTTCCCAGCCGATGCACCCACCTCAGTTAGGCTGAAGCTGAAGCTTCTCTGTCTCCTCTGGCACTCCAGTTCAGTCCCCTGTGTCGGGAGCCCCAGCCCCAGAGCACAGCACACAGCAGTGCAGTCCGGGCTGGAGCAGCTGCCCTGCAGCCCTGGCTTGGCTGTTTATGGCAGCTGAATGCTCCCTGTTTCCAGCTGTCCCTGCAGGATGGCCCCAGGGCAGAGCCCCAGGCGGGCTCCCACTGCAGCCCCTGGAGCTTGGGGCAGACAGTGCTCCCAGAGCTGAGGTTCATGGGGAGCACCCGGATCTGTGCCTCGCACTCAGTGTTGTCAAGTGTTGTGTTCTCATCTCCTATGGCCTGAGGGGTGCCGGGGTCGGCTGTTACTTGTCTCTGCCCCAGCACGGGAAAAAGTGGTTCTGGGTAGGCCGCGCTCTCGAAGAAGGAGTCTGGACTCTTGCTTTTAGGTCTTCAGTCGAGTTTATTATTTCTTATCTACAAAGATTTTCTGTCTGTCCAGCCGAGGTCTGATCAGCAAGACAGCCAAAGGCACTCTCTCCCGCCCACGAGGCGGTTGTCTCTTTTATAATGAAAACTACGTATTAGATATTTACCTTTAATTCCCAATACTTTCTGCCCTTGTTGGCAAGTGTACTCATTCTATGAACCAATCCACACATGCCAACATCATCCTGAACATGGATGCCAAGGAGAAGAAAGAAGAAGGACAGGGCACGCCCAAATTCCTCCATCTTGGGACTCCTGATCCATGCACAGAATTCTAGACCCCCCTGTACAACACATAAAACCCCCCTGTACAGTGCATTCTAACTTAAGTTCTAACAAGTGAATAACATCCCCTCACCATTCAGACCTGAAATTCTCTCATCTCCTCACCTTCAGGTGTCATTTCTTTAAAAGGATCAAAGTCAAGCCACCAGGTACTTTTGGCAACATTCCAGGGCCTCCGAGCCCCCCAAGGGTTGTCTCGGTAGCTCTGGACATCCGGAGTGATGTACTGAGTTCCCACAAGGGGAAAACAACCTGTGCTGCCAGGCCAGCACTGCTCCTCTGGGCAGGGACAAGACTGAAAGGCTTTCCCATTCCAGAGGAGCCGGCACTGAGCCTTGGCAGGGCCTGGCAGGGCTGGAGCCGGGTCTGGCCTGCTGTCCGGGACTCGCTGCCCACCAACCACCCCCACCCACCGCGCTCCATCCTCCAGGGACAGAAGGGTCTGTGTGTGCCAGGGGCTCTTGGGTGTCTCTGTATCCAGGGACAGAAGGGTCTGTGTGTGCCAGGGGCTCTTGGATGTCTCTGTATCCATGGACAGAAGGCTCTGTGTGTGCCAGGGTTTCCATAACGTCTCTGTACCCATGGGTATGGGATGAACATGGACAGTGAAAGTGTCAGTCACGTTGCTTGCACACTCCTTCCTTTGTGTACAAGACACATCCATGCACACCCCCACATATTGTTATATTAATAGGATAGGGATGGATAGAGACTTCGCACAGAGCTCTAACTTTGGCATAACTCACTCTTTAGCCAGAGACCAGGGGATTTTTTCCCCAGCTCTGTGTGAGAAGATGTCCAAGAGCTGAAGGAGCAGCATTCAGAAGCAGTTTCAGGATTTCTAGGCAGGAAGTGGAGCTCACAACCATCCATATAACTTGCCATATTCATTGGGATGGGCTGCTGCTTCTTTAGGAATATGGCCCAATGCAGACAGGAGACTTGGAAAAATCCCAGCTCTCTGCGGGTTTGTGCAAAAGGGGGAGCAGCACAAACAGTTTGTGCCTGCCAGGGGACACAAGGTCCAAGGAGCTTTGGTGGCAGAGAGTGACCTGGGCTGGTGGCAGGTGAAGTTCCATTCTGTGACATTCTCAGAGTGGCACAGGACAAAGGTCCAAGTACCCCCAGCCCCACTGATGAAGTCCTTAGAGTGCTGCACATCCTCTAGGAAAAGCTGCTGTCACACAATCCATTGGGATTTATTACTTTCATTTGCAACACTTTAAATCCAAATTTCAAACTGCAATATTTTTCCACTCAGGACACAGTAATGCATAAATTCATAATAGATCTTTCAATTTCCTATTGATTCAATCACAATTTAAAATAACATAATATTGCAAACAAAACCCTGAATGTTTTAAAAAAGGGATGCTGAGGTCAGTAACATGAATCCATGCCATCAGAACATTTACAGAGTAACTGATTTCTCTTCTTAAAAAGATCAGTTGCCTCTTAATCCAAAGTTACTGAAGATTTTCCCTACACATTTGTTTCTTGGTTTTATCTTTCATATTTTTTTCTTTTCTATTTTGTCCAGTGTTTTTAACAGAGAACTCGTCCTACAAAAGGAATGTACAGCAAAATTAGATACATTTCTGATAAACAATGAAAATGTAGGCTCCTCCTCTGTTTACTTTTCTCTGGATACCCTGAAGAAAAAAATCTAGCAGATATGAGCAGAGGTGTGAAGTGTTTCATTTGGACTAAGGTGGAGTTCAGCACTGCTGACATCCTGATCCAGTCAAGAGCTGCAGAATTCTTTTGCACATCTTGAACTCTGTGTTTGCAGGCACAGCACCTGCAGTGCCGACACACCAATGCACGTGAATAACTCTGTTATTCCCTCTCAGAATTTGGGCTCTGCCCCAGCACGAGGTGCTGCAGCCCTTTGCTCCTGGTTCCCGTGTGGAGCAGCTCCCTTCCTGCTGGCTGAGCTGCTCAGGCAGAGCCCGGCAGCTCCTGGCCCTGCAGGGCTGAGGCTTTTCCCCATTGCTGGGCACAGACTGATGGAGCAGCACTGCTGAACACAGGGGCACACAGAGGGACCAGGAGCAGCTGCCTTTATCCACCTGAGGCTCCAAGGCCCAAACTCTGAGCAGCCAGGGCTGGAAGAGGCTCACAGGCTCCCTGTTGGCTGTGCTGCCCCACTTGTGCCCGGCCCAGCTTTGCTTGGGGCAGAGGGAGAACAAGGGGCAGCTCCCTCCAGCCCAGCCCAGAGACCCCTCCAGCCCCAGGGCTTGGGGCACTGTCAGCACCTGCTGCTCCAGCCACCGCTCCTGCTGGCCCTGACAGCAACACCCAAACTGGGACTGATCCCAAGGGAGCAGCAGCAGGGCCTGGATCTGATCCCTGACTCTGAGGCACGGCTGGACAAATGACCCCACAGCAGCAGCAGCAGAAGCACATGGAGCTGACTTTCAATGTCGCCTTGACTTTTTAAGATTTTCTAAGTGTTCTGATGTTTGCATTCTTGTACCAAACTTTCTCACACACTTTCTGTAAACAACTTTTTTTTTTGCATTATTTTATGGAGGAGGAGAAACTTGATGGACTGTTTGTTTGTCCTTGGAGAGGTGGCACTTTCACCCTCCAATCCACTGTCATCTTTGGAAATCTATAAATGTTGGAGTAAAAAAATTAACTTGCCCTTTTTCCTGCCTTGAGAGCAACAGCATCTCTGCGTCGTGTTGTCTTGTGTCCTATAGTGACATTTCAGCACAGCCCCTGCCACTCTTTCCTCCCGTGTGCAGCAGTGTCACAGCAGCCTGAGGCACCTGGGAGCCCCCAGTGCCAGCAGGGACTTGAGATGACAGCCCTGGGCTCCTGGAGGTTGTGCAAGGAACAGAGCTGGGGACTCCCTGTCCATGGGGAGCTTCCAGATGGAAAAGGCTGCTGTGCCCAGGCAGCTCCAAGGCCACAGCAAGGAGGGTCTCAACCACTGGATCTGTGCCAGTCCCACAGTCCTGGGCAGCAGCCACCGAGCCCTGGGGGAACAGAGGGCATAGCAAGAGGGACAAAACCAGGCAAGGTCAGAGACTGGGAAGAGCCAGAGCTGGGAGCAGGAGCAGCTGCTCCATTGCACTCTTGGAGAAAGCTCTTGGCTGGTTCCAAGGGCTGAAATGCATGAAGGGCAGAGAGGAGGCCACACCAAACAATGCTCCTGTTTCCATACCCTCCCCTCTCTGTGTCCCAGAAGGAATTGGATGGACTGTGTTCTTCTCTCCGAGTCGTCTTGTTCAGCATGAGCAGCTTAGCACCAGGAGCTGAAGGAGCCGAAGCCTCAGGCCACAGGAGCTGAGCAAGAGGAGACTTTCTGAGCAACTGAGTGCTGCTAACATGGACCTAGCTGAATTTAGCAGATATAATAATGGAATCACAGCATCCTTTCTGTTGGAAAAGACCTCTGAGCTCATCCAGTCCAGCTGTTCACCCAGCAGTGCCAAGCAGAGCACTCAACCACGTCCCTGAAGTGCCAAGGCCTGGACAACAGCCCTGAGTGAGGCCTGAACAGCAGGCCCTGAGCCAAAGGTGGCCTCTGGATGAACCTTTCAACCAAAGGTTATCTTTGTATCTGCTCACTGATGAAATATGCATGGTCATTAGCACTGTGATAGATGTAGCTACTCATTAGTGACACATGTATTGATCTTTTTGTATTTGCAAGCCAGACAAGGCCATGAAATCTGACATCTAGCCTTGTTTGGGCCTGAAGGATCAAAGTCAAACCTCCCTTGGTTCCTCCTTGAGCCCTGGCCAGGCTTTGGGAGGAACCCAAGAGGAGGATGAAACCAGATGTTCCCGCACTGGAAGTGCTGTCAGTTTGTTCATCCAGCACTATCAGAGCTGGGCCCTCTCACAGCGAGATTGGAGCCTCACCTGTGCTGGAGGCACCTGCAGGAATTCCCAGTGTCCAGGAGTGGCTCTGCAGCCCTTGGCTGGGACAGCTTCCCCTGCTGCTGTGTGGATCTGGGGGATGGTAAAGCGTGAGGGGAACTGGTGTTGGATGTTTCTTAATCACTACTGCAATCTTTGATCTTTGGTGGTGATGGTTGGATGCATTGCTGAGCTTCTGGTTTTCTAATTATTTTCTAATGATGATGTGCTCTGTTGAGCTTCTCCTTTTGTAATTTTTTGCACATAGACATTATATAAATTACACAATTCCTTCAGTTGGTGTCTATGTCTTTGGCACTGACCCTGCCCACTGGCAAAACTGAGCCTGTGGGCTCCACAGAACCAAGGGGCTCTTGTGACACTGCAGGGCCTTGTCTGACCTGGGGACCATGGTGACCCTGAGGGGCTTAATGGAACCAAGGGACCATTGTGACACTGTGGGGACTCATATAGACAAGGGTTCATCATTTTCCTCTCCCTGCCCCTGCCCCAGCCCAGCAGAGCAGCAGAGTCAGGTCTGGCCCTGCAGCAGGAACTGCAGGCACTGGAGGTCAGGGACAGCCACTCTGGGTCTGGAATGCTCAGCAGATGCTCAGCTCGGGCAGCTCCTGCAGCCCCAGGGCCAGCCCTGCTGCCCAGCCCAGCAGCAGAGTTGGCCCCGGGGCTCCTCAGGCAGCTCCTGCTGGCCCAGGGACAGGGCAGCCTCTTGCCAGGGCTCCTCTGCACACCCACGGGCTCCTGCTCTGCTCCTGGCCCATGCCAGCTGCCCCCAGAGCCTTTCCCAGGGGAACACGTCTGTGCTGGCCCCAGCAGCCATTGCTGCAGCCCCTGCCCTGCTGCCCAGAGCCCCGAGCTGGGGCTGCTGCTCTGCAGAGCACGGGGGCTGTGCTGCCCGGGGCCCTGGGCTGCCTCTGCTGGGCTCTGCTGCTCAGCCTGGCACACAGAGGCAGCTGATGGTGCTCCCTGCACTGACCCCCTCCCACACAGGCTCTGCGGGGCCATGGAGGGGGCTCAGAGGTGCCTGCCTTGTGCCAGGGCTGCCAGAGGGGCTTGGGGCTGCCCTGGATCCTCCTGGGGGAGTTCCCTGAGGGTCAGAGGAGTCAGTGCCCAGACTCCTTTCCCTGGGCCTGCTGTGTCCCTGGGCTGCAGAGCTCTCCTGGCTCACAGCAGACGTTCAGTCCTGGATCTCGGGGTGACCCCAGCCTGCCAGGCCTGTGCCCAGTGAGCTCCACTCCCTGCTGGTCCCTGGCACACCCTGTCCCTGCAGGTCCCCTGTGTTCTCCTGGCAGCTCCCAAGGTCCTCCAGACAAACCTTCCCCTGCCATCAGCCCTGGCACAAGCTGCAGAGCCCCTGGAAGGCTCAGCACAGACCATTCCCCATCTGATGGGCACTGGTTACCCCCAAGCAAAACCTGATCCAGACCTGAGTCCCCTGAAGGACACAGCAGGACCCTGATCTCATCCCACTGAGTCCTGGGAGAACAAGGAACACAAGGAGCTTCTTGAGTGGCCTGAGAGTGACTTTGGAAGAGAGCAAAGCCATCCTGCCCTGCGCTCAAGAGGTGCCCTTTGCTGGTGGAGCTGCTGTGCTGGAGCCCAGCTGTGTCCCAGCAGTGCCCATGGCCTGTCCCTGCCTGAGGGCACAGCACGGACATGCAGCAGGACAGTGACCAAGCTGCCAGAGCACTCCGGCCTTGCACCCACAGCAGGGCTGGGAAAGAGAGTGTGGGCCTCTGGAAAGGGAGGTCCATTCAGCAGCTCTGACAGGACCAATTGCTGATGCTCCCTGGGAGTGCTGCTGTCCTGGGACTCTTCCCTTTCTCCCCCATAACGTCATGCAGGTCTCAGAGTTGGGATCCCAGAAAAAGAAGGCACTGCAAGGTCATTTATTTTGTTCAAAGAAAGCAATGGTGCAAATCCTGGTTGACAGAGCTTCAAATTCAAGAGGCAGATAGGAAATTAAGCAAGGAATGAATAAAAACATTTCATGGAACACAACATTATGGCAAGAAGAACCCATAGACATCACCAAAGACCTGAGAAGGCAGACTGGGCCAGTCATGAGTTCCATTCCGAAAACTATGCAGCAGAAAACAAACACTTTTTTGCTTCTGAAAAGTATCCAGTCACCTTTTTTCTCAGGGCATCCTTAAGCTCCTGGTTCCTCAGGCTGTAGATGAGGGGGTTCAGGACTGGAGGAAACACTGAGTACAGAACTGACAGGGCCAGATCCAGGGATGGGGAGGAGATGGAGAGGGGCTTCAGCTAGGCAAAAAAGCCGGTGCTGAGAAACAGAGAGACCACAGCCAGGTGAGGGAGGCAGGTGGAAAAGGCTTTGTGCCGGCCCTGCTCAGAGGGGATCCTCAGCACGGCCCTGAAGATCTGCACATAGGAGAAAACAATGAACACAAAACAAGCAAATAAGAGAAAAGCACAAACTATGAGAAGCCCAAGCTCCCTAAGGTAGGATTTGGAGCAGGAGAGCTTGAGGATCTGTGGCACTTCACAGAAGAATTGGTCCAGGGCATTGCCATGGCAAAGGGGCAGGGAAAATGTATTGGCTGTGTGCACGACAGCGTAGAGAAAGCCACTGGCCCAAGCAGCTGCTGCCATGTGGGCACAAGCTCTGCTGCCCAGGAGGGTCCCATAGTGCAGGGGTTTGCAGATGGACACGTAGCGGTCATACAACATGACGGTGAGAAGGGCAAGCTCTGATCCAAAGGGAAAAAAATCAGAAAAACCTGAGCAGCACATCCTGCATAGGAGATGGTTGTGGTGACCCAGAGGGTATTGTGCATGGCTTTGGGGACAGTGGTGCTTATGAAGCCCATGTCAAGAATAGAGAGGTTGAGGAGGAAGAAGAACATGGGTGTGTGCAGGTGGTGGCCACAGGCTACGGCGCTGATGATGAGGCCGTTGCCCAGGAGGGCAGCCAGGGAGATGCCCAGCAAGGGGCAGAAGTGCAGGAGCTGCAGCTGCCGTGTTTCTGCCAATGCCAGCAGGAGGAAGTGGCTGATGGAGCTGCTGTTGGACATTTGCTGTGGCTGCACATGGGAACCTGTTCATGGGTAAAGGACAGTGAACAGTTAGAGGAGATGTATGTAACCAAAATCAAAGCCATTTCCCATACACCCTCCTCTGTAACACACAAGGATAGGCTTCTCTGTTTGAGAGTTCTGAGGTTTTCTTTTAAGCTCCCCCCATGTCTCTCCTGATATTCTTGGATATCAAAACCCTCAGCATTTCTACTGCCTTCTGGTAGGACAGAGTGTGTTCCCTCAGGGAAGATGATGAGTGGAGACTGAGGAAGATGGTCTGTCACTTCATTGTGCTTGGAGTTTCTCTGGGCTTTCACTTTTCCCAAATGGGGATTGTTCACACTCCTAAGTTTTCCTTAATGGTCACCAGATATTGCTGAGAGCAGAAGAATCCACCACAGCCCAGCTCCACATTTGCAGCCAAGGATTCACATTTCTCATTTCACCAACCCAACAGCATTTTCAATGTCAGAAAACTTCTGTGCTTCCCCATCAATCTTAGAGATGCTCTAGGACAGGTTTGAATCCTGCATTGAAGCTCCCATCTTGGACTCAAATCTCAGAGCGAATTCCAAGTGTCCTTATGCTGGCATTGGATGAAGGGAGATGCAGCTCCTTCCCTGGCTGCACTGACAGCATTGCCCAGAGCCGGGCACTGGGCACAGCGTCACCCTGAGCCAGCTGTGCCCCCTCCCAGAGCCCCCAGGGCCAGGCAGCTGTTCCCAGCCCTGTGCTCTGCAGAGGAACTGGGCCCAGGGCTGCAGAGGTGCCCCACAGCTCTGCTGCAGCTCTGCCTGCACAGGAGGGGCTTCACGCCTTGGAGCCCCGGCCTTGAGGGCAGAGGCGTGGCTGGGGGATAGGAGGGAGAGGGCTTGTTCAGAGGGAGGGGCTGCACTGGAACGGATCCTGTGGACATCTCTAAACTCTCCCTGCCACAGCATTTCTGGATTTTGTTTTCTCTCCTTCCCTGATATTGTTTCTGCATCCTAGAGACTTTCCTCCTGCAGCTGTTTCCCTGCACCTGATCTCTCCCTGCCAGCACTCTCAGACCCCAAATCTTTGTTCACTCTCCATGCCCCTACAGAACCCTGCCTGTTTTCAGGGCACTGGCTAAGGCAGGTTCTCTTTGCAGCTTGGAGAAAGGACAGCTCAGACTGAACCTGATGGGTCCAGCAAAGATGATGCTGGTGCTGTCCATGGGCAGAGTGGCTGAAAGCACATTAGGAATCTCTTGTGAACGTACTCATCACTAAAAGTAACAGTTCAGATGTCTCAGGAACATGTCAAAATTCATAATCAAGCTTTAATATTTTGGTCCCAATCCCAGACATTCTCCAAGAGTAGGAAACTGAATAGAAACATTAGGAAATTTCCTCATTTTTATCAAAATCCTTGTCTTGGAAATGTTATACAACTGCTCAGAACCCTTCAGCATGTCAGAGCTTCATGAACATTTCACCTCCCCTGCAGCAGAAATACTCAGAGATGTACTCACAGGGTCTTCAGGCATTGGGATGTTCCAGCTTTAGGAGATCACTCAGGAGCTGCAGCTGCATTGTCCTGCAGCCAGAGGTTCCTGTGCCAAGAGCCCAGCCCAGCTCAGCAGCACGGACACAGCACAAGGACTTTAATGACCCTCTGGGGCTTTGTGCTCAGGACATCAACATCAGTCCCTCAGAGGCAGATGAAGAAACCTCTCCAGAACTCCAAGTCAGAATCCAACTCCAAAGTTTCTTGGACTTTTGATGGGTCCCACTGAGGGACACCACTGAGAAAGTGTCCCCAGGCCCCAGGCAGAGCAGAGAACTGGAGGCACTGATGCCAGGTGGGGACAAAGAGAAGCCAAGTCTTGGTGGCCTGGGGCACAGCAGGGTCTGTGCCACCAAGGGCTGGGAGGAGACCCCTTGTCCTGAGGCCCTGGGGCCTCCTGGCACAGCCCCAGCCAGGCTGGGCACTGTCAGCCCCTTGTCCTGCCCTCAGCATCCCCCCCTAGCCCACATCCCAGTGGCCTCAAGGATCTGCTGGAAGGAGTCCCTGGGGAGCCTTGCTCAGCAATGGCCCTGAGGGCCGCATCAATGCTCCCAGGGACTGCAGGTTTTTCAAAGGACTTTGGGTTCGTCTTTTGGCTTAGACTCTCTGAGAGGTTTGTGCAACCATGGCCTCCAATTATCTACTGTAATTAGTCCCTAGAGAGGCTTTGTCAGTAACAACACTCAGTGGGGCTCATTAATGCTTCAAGGTACTTCAGTTGTTTTAGGGTACTTGGTGTTTCCCTTTTGATACAGAGTCTGTGAGAGGTTTGTGCAATCATGGCCCCAATTATCTGCTTTAAGGAGTCCCTTGAGAGCTCTGTACTGACACTCAGTGGGGCTCATTAATACTTTGAGATACTCAAGGTGTTTAAGCTACTTTGGATTTTCTCTTCCACACTGAGTCTCTGAGAAGTTTTTTGTGCAATCCTGGCAACCAGTTCTCTCCTCCAAGGAGTCCATGAGGAGCCTGTGTTGGGGATGGATCTTAGTGGGACCCATAATACTTTGAGACACTTTGGGCGTTTCCTCTGATACTGACTCTTGGAATGCTTTGTGCAATCTTCTCTCAGGCCCTGAGATTCAACGCTCAGCTCCAAATACTCCACAGGGCTCATTATGATCAAGCAGTCCTGACAAACCATGCCTCTGCCTTGACTTCCCCCTGCTCTAATGCATTTCATCAAGAAGGTTTCTGTAGTGGTTTTGGTTCACCAATTTGAAATTTCTTGGCCCATGCACCAATTACTTTGGTGGGTTCAGTGCATCCAGTGCACTCACTGCAATATTCTTACTGATTTTCTGCTGTGAGATAGGTTTAGGAGAAAGGCAAAGTAGGCTCAAAACTTTAAAAGGGTATTAAGAAAAGTTTATTAATAGTAACTAAAAGAAAGAATATTAAGAATCATAACAAAATGTTCAGAATACTTCTCTTCTCCATACAACCTTTTCTTTTTTACTGACAATGTAAAGAGGCAAAACCTAAAATTTTGAGTCAGTTTACCACCTCTAGAATAGTCTCTCTTCAGTTCACTTAGGGAGAGGAGTCTCTCTTTCATGTTATGGCTACTTCTCCATAAGAAAAGTGTTATCTCGTGGCTCTCAATTTCCATGAATAGCAGCTGCCCGGAAAATCTGTAATGGTAAAGTCCCTCCCAGTTATTCATAGCTTTTCACACAGTTGTGTTTATGGGCCATTTCAATTTACGGAGTATTAGTTTAAAGATGACCTGTTTAAGAGCGAAGGTTCTCTTCATCTATTTCTGAAATCATCTTCATCTCTGAGAACAGAGATCTTCTCTTTCTGGGGGCACAGGATCTCATCACTCTGCTCTCTTTCTCTGTTCAAACTTCTAATGGGATCACAGCTACTTCAACATCTGCTTACTTTAGCATGGAGGCCTTTGCTGAACAAGTCATCTCGCCATACTTTTCAATGTATTATAGGGAAAAGACAGTCTGATGTACCAATTACATCCTTCTCCATAGCTTTACAAGAGTGTTGTGGTGTGTTGTTCAGTTCCATTAGAGCTGATTTGTTCTGTTCCCCCTACCTGTTAAATGGTTCGGTCCTGGGATTCCCCTTCCTCCCCTGGTAACCCCTCCCCATATGTGAGAGTTGTCAGTTTGTTATCTCCTCCCCTGTTTCCCTGGATACCTTCTGTTAACCGCTCCCTGAGTTCCTGTCCATCACCCACTGGCCCCTCCCCTTTTTCCAGAAAGTTCTCCCCTTGGCAGTGGGTGATTGGATCAGGAACAAGAGTCCCTCCCTACTACCTTCCCTATTCTCTAGCCAGCGTGTCTGTTATGATTTTGCTCCCTCCTAAGTTCTCCCTCATTGGTTATTGTATCTTCCTCATCCTATTGTTCCACCCCCTTTATATAGTATTGTATCCCCTTGCTCCTGGTCTTCTCTTGGCTGGCTTCCCTGGAGACAGTAAACATTTGGACTTTGCCCCTGAGAGGAGTCTTTCCTTCACTCTCTTCGCCTGTTTGCTGCTTACTGCTGCCTCCTGCTGAGGCGCTGCCCGGACGCCCCTGGCGCATCTGGGAAGTGCCCCCCCGCTGTCAGCTGCTGTGCCTCAGCTCAGCTGTGCAGTCTCCTCCCCTGCTCGGGGGAGTAGAGGATTTAGACAGCAGCGCGGCACAAGAGAATTTCAGCCCCAAGATCATGGCATTTCCTCATGCCTCCCATCTGGGACCTGACTTCCCTCTTCACTGACCTCAGTGTCTTCATGTTGCTCCTCTGCGTACCTGCACTTTGTCCATTTCTCTCACTTGATGGAGGATGGAAGCACTGAAAGAGTTAATATCTCTCCCAGGGCCTGCAGATGGTTCCGTGACCCCAGCCGGGCTGGGTTCTTGCAGCCGGAGCTGTTTTACGATGGAGGTTTCTGCAGCGGCTGCGCTGGGGCTGTGTCAGGATGGGCTGCGCTGGGGCAGGGCCAGGATCTCAGCAGCCAGGCCAGAACACAGCAGCAGCACGGCCGGGGCCCATGGCTTCTCCTCCCCCTGCCCAGGGGTTGCGGGTGAGCCCCAAGGGTGACAGAGTCTTGGCCGAGCCGGCCCGGCCCGGAGCTGCTCCTGGGGCCTGGCGGATCCTGGCCGGGCCCGGGCTGGCGGCGGGGCAGGGCTCGGTAGCGCCCAGGTGTTGGCAACCGCAGCCATGGCCCGGCCCGGCCTCGGCCCCGCGGCCTCCCCTGCCCTGCCCGGCAGCCGATGGGGCCTGGGGGGCTCCCTGGGAAGGGGCCTGGACCCACGTCAGGAGCCGTCCGGCCCGGCCCGGCTGAGACGGGGGCTGGGCCAGCCTTGTTACCTCTTTGCCGGCCAGAAGGGAAAGAGACCCTCCCAGGCTTTCTGATCTTCAACATGTGTCTTCACAGAGGCATGTAGTTTCCTTAGTGGATTAACAGACTGTCAATTTTCCGAGCTAATTACTGATTGGTTTTTTGTCAGACACAGAGGAAACTGCTAGCAGCTTCTGTTAGAACATCACTTCCGTGATGGAAAACCACCACAACAGCACAAGAGCATAGAACTCCTTTGTTCATATGTAGTGGTCATGTGCCCAAGGCCTCAAAACCCCTCCTTAGGACATCTCTGGGTGCTCTCCGAGGTGTTTTGAAATGAAAACATTCAGCTCATACTCTAAAAGAATCACCAGAGGACAGGGCCAGCCTGACCTGCCTGTCTTGGTAACTTTTTTCAGGGAGCAATCCTTGGATATATGGAATCTGGGAGGCCAAATTCCAATTTTGGCGACGGCCCCTGGACATGAAAGCAGTTCTTTTCCATAGGAAGGAAGGAACAGAGACCCAGTGTTTTCCCAGGCAGATGAGAGGTGACCACCTGAGGCCAAGGCCAGCCAGAGCTGTCAGGTGTATTCTGCAAGATATTGTTGCATACTGGAAATTTTTTAGGGAGAATGCCAATTTTGGCAATGGACATCAAAAAGAGGGAGAGTTCTTTTCCATGGCAAGGAAAACACAAAGTTCCAGTGATCCAGGATCTGATGTGAGGCAGCACTTGACATCCCAACATAAGCCAGACATGTCAGATGGCCCCTGGAAGACCAAGCCAGCCAGGCCTGTTCCATCTTCCCTTCATTCCATGGGGCCCCACAGTGTCCTAATGGTCCCTTGCTTCCATGAGGCCCTGAGGTGCCATAATGCCCCCTTGGTGACACGAGGCCCTGAAGGGCCCTAACTGTCTCCATGGTTCCATCAGGCCCCACAGAGCCATAATGGTCTCTGGGTTCCATGAAGCCCTGCTGCGTCACCACGGCCCCTTGGTTCCATGGGCTCCAGTGGTGCCACAATGATCCCCTTTGGTTCCATGAAGTCCCCACAGTGTCCCAGTGATCTCCATGGGAAAGAAAGAATCCAGCCCCAGTGTTGGAGGGGCAGTCACCAGAGGCCAAGGCCAGCCAGACTTGATGGTGCTGGCAGATTTTGCCTGGGATCAACCCTCGGATATACAGAATTTTAGAGGTGGAATCCCAATTTCAGACATGGACACCTGGAGGAAGAAGGATGGTTCTTTACCATAGGAAGGAAAGCACAGAGCCCAAGGGTTTCAAAGGCAGAAGAGGAGAGAGGTGGCTCCTGGGAGGCCAAGCCAGTCTCACTTGTTTTTCCTGGCAGCTTTTGTAATGGAGGAATCCTTGGATATATGGAATTTGGGAGGAGGAATCTCAACTTTGACCACAGATGCCTTGAGAAGAAGGACGGTTCTTTTCCATAGGAAGGAAAGCACCAACCCCAGTGTTTGGAAAGCAGGTGAGAAGCAGCCCCCAAGAGGCCAAGGGCAGCCAGACCTATATGTCCTGGCTGCTTTCACTGGGGAGCAATCCTTGGATCTACAGAGTTTTGAAAGTGGAATCCCAGTTTTGGCCATAGGCACCTGGTCAAGATGGATGATGTGCTCCTACAAAATAGAAAAGTATGAAGTCCAAATGCTCTGGAAGAAGATGAGAGGTGGCCACTCTTAGGTCAAACCAGCCAGACCTGTCTCTCCTGGCACCTTTCATCTAGGAGCTATCCTTGGACATAGGGCATTTTGGAGGTGGAATTTCAATTTTGGTTGTGGGCACCTGGACAGGAAGAAGAGCCCTTTACATTAGGAAGGAAAGCACAGAGCCCCACTATTGGAGTTTGACCAGTGTTACTGACGGGACTGCCTTGGTCTCTCTGGCCTCGGCTGCTGACCAAATAGTGGCACCTGTGGAGTTTTCTCCCCAGAGACGCTATTCAGTTACCTGCGGTCGCAGCTGGACACGTGGAGACAAGTCCGGACATGCCCCAAGCTCCAGAGCTTGCAGGCTGGAGCTTGCTGTTGAGGGGGTCACTCCTCAGGCCTTCCTGAGCCAGAGAAACCTTTGAGGTGAGGTGAAGAAAGGAGTGGGTCCTGATGGAGAGTTTTTAATCCAGAGTTTTATTTTGGTGGCACGGCCTCTGACTCTTGCAACAATCCACTGAACTCTCCCACCAGAACTCTCCAACACAACCCCTAACTCGTGGTCTGCTTGTCCTTTTACCTGGGGACTGGGGAGGGCGTGGTAACACAGGGACCACCAACCAGGTACAGGGGGAGGAGGTCTCAGGTGAGAGGGACACCTGGGTGGGCCAATGGCCCCCCAGTGGGTGGAGAGCATCTTTTGAACCTGCCAATTGCTCGACGCTCTCCTTGGAATTTCTGGTTGGGTAGACAGTGCCCAGCAGGGGTCAAGGGTGGGGAAAGGAAGGGTGATTGACAGCCCACTTGGGAAAAGAAGTTTCAGGGAGAAACCCAGAGAACTGAGGCAAGCCATGACATCACACCTCAACATCTCCCCACTGTTTCAGAGGCACATGAGTGCCAGCCCTCAGGAAGCCAAGGCCAGCCAGACTTATAACTCTCAACAGCTTTTGTCTGGGAGCTATCCTTGGATATAGGGAATGCTGGAGGCAGATGCCCAATTTTTGCCAATTTGATGGCTGGTCGAGATGAATGGTTTTGCCTCATAAGAAAGAAAAGCACATGGTCCCAGTGTTTGAAAGTCAGATGAGAGGTGGCCCCCAGGTGGCCAAGGCAGCCAGATCTGTCTGTCCTGGCAGATTTCATCTAGAAACAATCTTTGCATATAAGGAAATTTGGAGAAGGAACCCCAGTTTTGGCCATGGGGCCCTGGAGGAGAAGGACACTTCTCTCTCACAGGAAGGAAAGCCCAGAGCCCCAGTGCTTCAGGGGCAGATGAGAAGCAGCCCTCAACATGCCAAGGTCAGCTGGACCTGTCAGGTTGTCCCCAGGAGGCCCAGCCAGCCAGACCTGTTCCATGTTCCCTTGGTTTTGTGGGACCCCACAGTGTCCCAATGGTCTCCTTGGTTCCATGAGGCCCTTGAGTGTCACAATGTTCCCCTTGCTTCTGCAGTGTCACAATGGCCCTATGCTTCTATGAGGATTTGCAATGTCACAATGGCCTCATGCTCCCACAAAGCCCTGATGTGTCACCATGGCCCCTCGGCTCCATTCCCCCTCGCTGTGTCACAATTGCTCCTCCGTGACATTATGGGCTCCACAAAGTCACCATGGACCCTTGGTTCCTTGGGGGTCCCGCGTTTCACAACGGTCTCCTTGATTCCATGAGGCACTACAGTGTCACAATTGTTTCTTTCTTTCCATGAAGTTCCGTAATGTTACCGTGGTTGCTGTCAGAGGCAGGATGAGATTGATGTACCCAGACACTTTGGGATGCTCGGAAAGCCCGTGTGGGGCCAGGGCCGGGTCAGCCTTGGTCTGTGGTGGGGCACAGCCTTGGTCTCTGGTGCCCCCAGCCCTGGCCTGGCAGAGCTGTCAATCACACAGAAGGGGCTGTGCTAACCCAGCTCTGATTGGCTCAGCTGTCAATCAATCAATCACACACTAGCAGCTGGTGCTACCCTGACTCTGATTGGACAAGCAACTGGCAGCCCACCCCAGGAGCGAGACCATGAAGGCCAAAGGTCTCAAAAGCGAGAGCACGAGGCCAGCCCATGATCTGGATCCTGCCTTCTCCTGGACTTCCTCTGTCAGTGGTGCTGGAACCTGAGTGGTTGGTTCCTATGTGTGTGTCTTTCTATAGATCTTCTGCCTTTCTGTTGTTCTCTATATATTTTTCTTCAAATCCTACTTATCTGGAAAATTTTGGGGTAGTTTAGCATCTTAAGAGTTAAAGGTTTTTAGGTCAAGTGGGCTAAGCAAATGAAGTTAATGCTATGAGAAGAGTTTTATGTTGAAGCGGATGTTATGTTAAACCCTTTGCCAAAGTTCCTTGATTGTCTATATTTTGCCAGTAAAAATTTCTGTCATTTTCACCTCTTAGCTCAGTTGGTTAGAGCATGGTGCTGGTATCACCGAGGTTGTGGGTTCAATCCCTGTGTGGGCCATTCACTGAAGAGCTGGACTTGATGATCCTTGGAGGTCCTTCCTGCCAAGAATATTCTTTGCATCTGGCCATGTTGAGTATATCTGGTTGCTGTTTCTCCTGTGCACCAAACTCAAGGAAAGGAACCCTTTGATTTCCCCCAGCATTTCAGTGTTCTGGGGGGTTCCAGCCCTGCAGGCTCACAACGGCCTCCTGTTTCCATGAGGCCCCTAAGTGTCGCACTGGCCCCTTGGTTCCTTGAGGATCTGGAGTGTCACACACGTTTATGGCATTTGTCCTTGCTGCCCCACACATCCCCCTGCCCCACAAACAGCCCCGAGCCACCCGTGAGGGACAGGCCCTGCTGGCCCAGGCTGGGCTCAGGGCTTGGCCTTTCTGCTTCCTGCAGCCAGCCCAGGCCTTGCTCAGCATTGCAGTTCCCTGCCCAGAGCCTTGGGCTCCCTGCACTCCTGGCCTCAAGGATCTGCTCTCAGCAGTCCCTGGGGAGCCTTTGGCACTCCCTGCCCTCACTGGGGCCCAGCCATGCTCCAGGGGACTTGGAGTTTTGCTTCTGACTTCTTGAGCAGCTTCTTCATCTTTCTCTCAGTGCCTGAGGGTCATGGACTCAGCCCCAAATCCACCATGGGAATCATTAAAATACAGAAAGCCCTTGGGGCTCTTTCTCTTCCTTCAGTGCTCTTCAAGTCTTCAGGGCTTGTGCAGCTGACTGGAGTCAGTTTGGAGTTATATTAAGGAGGAAGATTTCAAACTACACCTCATGACTTTTTTCTTTTAATCAAGTGAGATGTTGAGTGCCAGCAAGGTAAGCCTCCCCAAGCTACAAGGTCTGCCTTTGATGTGTGAAGGGATACCAGGCCACGCTACATCCCTGCAAATAAGAAACACATCCTGTGGCAACTGAAGTGGGTAGCTACCGGACCAAGAAATTATGGAAGAGGTGCAATTACACCATTGGTTCTGTTTTTTGTAAGTGGGATGATATGGGGAGATGTCTCTCCTGATAGTTTCTTTTTCTCTTGTAATTTTGGGTCTTTCACCTTCTTCCCATTTCAGACGGTAATAAAACCTTACACAAAAGTCCATTTTTACAGAGTTGAGAATTTTTACCTCCTGGAGTTCAAGTGCTGCATGCAGAAGCTTCCATTAGTCCCAAGCATCGACAGGTTGCACTTGCATTTGCCTTTAGGATTGTCATCTCTCACACTGGGGGTGGAATTGTCAGTTAGTGGCCAGACATCTGTAGGCAACCCCACTAGGAAGGTGCAGAAGGGGTCGTCAGAGCTGACAACAGGCACAGGGTGTCTTGTTTCATGGCTTTTGCTGGAGGTATCCATATGTTGTGCTTTGGTTGTGGAGCTACCCATCCACTCGTGAGGAGCATGGTTGCAAACAGGCTGAGGAAGGTGAGTAGAAGCTTCTTATATGTCATCTTCAAAAGAATTGTCTAGTCCAGGTACTAGAGTCGCTGTCTGGTGGTTTTTGTCCTGGGGTGGACTTGGGGGTTCCTTTGGTGAATCCACGCTCTGTGGCTGCAGGTAGGGCTTGATGTTCTTAGCTGGGACACACGAAGGTCCTTTACCACGAATGGTCTTGTTGTAGCAGTTTGGTCTTCAGGTCCTTTGATGTTGAAGAGTTCTGCACTTTGGAGACTATCACTGTCACCTCTGATCCTGGACAATCCCGCATTAGCTCTGAGCACCCAGTTAGGAGGCCACTTGGAACGTGAGATACTTGTCGCATCTGCTCCCATGTCCACAAGCCCTATCAAAATAATATGTTCATTGGTAAGTTCCAGAGTGCAGGCGATTTTTGGTTGATCATGACTTATCACCTGGGTCCACATCACTAGTGAAGCGTCACCAGCATCCTGTTCAAGGAGTAATATGGCTTGGGCAATTGTTAGTCATTGGGGTGTAAAACAAGGTGGGTCAGGAGACAGGTCCAACACTGTAATTTCTTTTTGTGAGGCGACTGAGAGTACAGATGACAGTGTGAAAAATCCATCAGTCCTTGATCAGCAGTTTCCAAAGATTAATAGTTCACCAATCTTCGGGCCCCATCTGTCCTGTGGATATTGCATGGACAAAATAGTCAGTTAAAACTATTACAAGCAAAGCAGACTTTGCACTCACCAACTCCTATTTTGTGCCTGGTGATAAGGTGTTTGGCAACTGGGAGATGAGGTGCTGGACTTCAGTGCTATGGGATCTTGCAGCGGCTACTGCTGACCTCTTGGTCTCTGACTCGCCCGGCTGCACAGGCCAGCACCGCCGGCAGCAGTGAGGTATTTAAGGCGGAATGCCTTCAGAAGGGCGAGAAACCCCCAGAGCCGTGAGGAGAGAAGCTGGGCTGCGTCCCGCAGGAGAAAAGGCTTTGGACCACGCCGACAGGGAAAAAGGAGGTGTTTATTGATGGTGCATCGGGCGCGGACAAAAAAGCTTGCTCGGCAAGGTCTTATAACTAGAACACAGCGACCAATCTAAAATTTTGAGAGGAGGGAATAACGCATAACAAACAGCTCAGATGTCCAGTGTAAATAAATTAGGGGTTGAACCCTGACCTCTAAACCAATCATTCAATGTCCAGGCCAGAATGTTCTGGATGAGTGGGCAAGGACCCTGAATAACAGACAGGCAGTTAGGGAGGAATTTAGGAAAGATAAAGTGTAGCTGACGGGACAATTCAGAAGAGGGAGAGAGAGAAAGCCCGGGCAGAACCATAAACAGGAATGGGGGGTACAGGAATAAACCAACTTAAAACTAATGCACCCCAACATCTCCCCCTTCTTTGTTTAAAAAAAAAGGAGGAGTGGGGTAACTTAAAAACCATCTTCTGAGGATTCATCTGACCAGGGGTTGTCTTTTAATTGCTCGTCTTCTTTGGTGCCTTCTTCTTCTTGACTTCCGTCCATAACCTGTTCTTCGACTACCACTCGATTCACTTCCACAGCAGACATCGACTTAACGATAAGCCCTCTAAGAATTCTCCAAACGACAGAAATTGCAATTGAAATGACCAGTAAAATGAAAAGGACTAAAACAACAGTTTTCAAAATAGAGACTACCCAACCCGAGAGACCCCATCCCGTAAAGATGTCTCCCAGCCAGTCTGATGTTTTCTCCTTAATGTCGCTGATCATTCCCCTCATTTGGTCAATAGATCTTCTGGCGTCCCCGGCTTTGGATGATAAATTGAGGCAGCAGAGCCCTTCGAACTCTTCACACCGGTGATCATGGAGCAGCAATAGAAAATCTATTGCTGCCCGGTTTTGGAGAGTCGCCTGCCTTGTTATTTCCTCGTCTGCTAGGAGGTTACTTAGAGCGGCTGAGGTAAAATTGGCTTGTTTGGCTACCCAACACTCTAGGTGGGCTAATTCACCTAGAGACTTCGCAATAGACACCCATGGGAGAAACACTGTCCATGCGACACCTTCTGGCTTTGACCAATGAACAATATTGGAGTCGCACTGTTCATTTAAATCTTTAAGATCTCTTGCTACACGGGCCGAATTGTGTGCGACAATTTTCTGTTTCCAATCTTTAATTTGGGAATTGTTGGGAGCAAACAGCGTCAGCCGTCCAAATGTACACGGGCCTCCTAGAAGGCGAGGGGGGATGCCTGCCCATGCTCGGTCTCCGCAAATGAAAAATATACCGTTGGGAAGGGATCTGGGTTTATCTTCAAAGGAGAGGGCGATGGTAATATGGGAGGTAACAGAACACCAATTTCCTGCCGCGTAGTTTTGATTTGGTTCTATGATCGGTGTAAAAGAATTTTCGTCGTGGTCATGGAAAGGGAGAAATTGAACACACAAATTTGCTGATGCGGAGCCGAGCAATTTAAATTCGGTGGGGTCAGATTTAGATATGTTCAATTTGGACATTAGCCTCCTCCAGATTAAATTGGGATTGGGACTAGAGGGACGGAAAACTTTATTTTGGGAAAGGGGTTTAAGGAGGGAGTAAAGGGGCTCGGGAAACTCCTTTGGAGGAAGTGGGATCCCCACAAGGCAGGTCGACAAGGGGTCTGCTGCCGAAGTGGCGGTGAGGCACAAATGATCTCTGCCGAGGGCGCCAGCGAGCATCTTCCAAACATTTTGCTTAGGTTGAGGAACAATCCATGAGCTCGCGATGGCCAAAAGGTTCCAGAGAATGATCAGCTCGATGTGGGTCATGGGGATGGGCTTTCTCGGGCTTTCTGAAAAGAACAAGACAAAAGGTCATAAAGGTAAAACATCAGGAATGGTTCTGCTCCGGGAGGTCTAAACCTCCTTCAGAAGGCCTCTTTTTTCTCCTCCAGCAGGCCTCTTCGACCTGTGCCACTTTCTTAGTTGAAACTTTACTGGAGGCGGTGTATGGCTTGACCCATTTTGAAGGGACCCATTTTGGACCTGAGGGAGTGGAAACGCAGGCGTATCCCCTCCCCCAGGTGACAAGGTCAAAAGGTCCCTCCGTCCTCCAGGTCTCGGGGTCCTTTACGAGAACTGGAGGCTTCTCTTTCGGCTGCAGTTGTTGGTGTTGCCCAAAGTGCCGAACAATTGGTGGATTTAGATTCTCAAAAGAGCAGTTTAAGAAATTGATTGTGAAAAGGGCCCTGGCAAGGCGGACCTGGGGGGACTCCATCTTCATTGCCTCACGTTGTTGTTGAAGGACCCTTTTGAGGCTCTGATGGGTCCGCTCCACTACAGCTTGACCTGTTGGGGAATAGGGGATGCCGGTCTTATGTTCTATTCCCCATTGCTGCAGGAAGTTGCGCAGTTCCCTGGACTTATATGCTGGGCCGTTGTCAGTTTTTAATGTTTTTGGAATGCCCAGCGTGGAGAAGGCTAAAAGAAGGTGTTTCTTGGTGTCATTTGCCTTCTCCCCTGCGTGGGCGGAGGCAAAAACTGCGCCGGAAAAGGTATCTACTGATACGTGAACGAATTTCAGTCTGCCAAACTCAGGGACGTGTGTAACATCGGATTGCCACACTTCGCAACTCGCCAATCCTCGGGGGTTAGCCCCTGCTGGAAGCTGGAAGGATTGACAGTGGGGGCATGTGGCCACAATGGCCTTGGCCTGGTCACGGCTAAGTTGGAACTGCCTGACCAGACCCGGCGCATTCTGATGATAGAGCTGGTGGCTGATCTTAGCCTGGCGGAACACGTCTGGGAGCGGGGCCACCTGCACAGGAGCAGCGAGGGCATCCGCTCTCCTGTTCCCCTCGGCGATGAACCCTGGCAGGTTAGTGTGGGACCGCACATGCATCACATAAAATGGTTGCTCTCGGTGAGAAACTAAATTTACTAGTTTGGTGAGCAATTGATAGAGGGCTACGTTGGACACTTCCTGCAGAATCGCTTGTTCTGAACGGGCAACTACGCCCGCTACATAAGCGGAATCGGTGACCAGATTGAATGGTCCAGGGAACTTCTCGAAAGCCCTGACAACAGCATCTAACTCAGCTACTTGAGGTGATCCTTCCACCTCCTTGATGTCAGCTTCCCACTGCTGAGTCTGCGGATCCCGCCAAGTCATGACTGACTTGTGGGAGGCGCCGGATGCGTCAGTGAAAACGGTCAGAGCCTTCAGAGGAGTCCTACTCTGAATCTGCTGAAGAGATAATTTAAACTGGACTTCCGAATTAAAAATTTTGTGAGCCGGCCGATGAATAGAAATTTGACCGGTGTAGCTGTCCAGAGCGAACTGCAGGGCCTCATTCTCTTGGAGAAGGTGTTCCAACATAGCTTTTGTAAAGTGGGCCGAATCTAATTTGAGTGGTATGTGAATACATGTGAAATCCACACCTGCCAACTCCCTGATCCGAAGGCGAGCCTTATGGATCAGCTCCGCCACCAGCTCCTGTGGCCTCGTCATTCTTTTGGACCTTTGGTGACTAAGGAACACCCACTCTATAATCAAGAGAGCGTCCCTAGCCCCTTGATCTTTTTTGGTGTTCTTGATGTCCTCCCACTGGAAGATCATTCCATGGAGGTGTGGCAATTTCCCAAGAATAATGAATTTGAAGGGCAGACCCGGCTGGTAACGATGGGCTTGCCTCTCTGAGATGGACTTTTGGATCTTTTCCAACGCAGCTCGTGCCTCTTGGGTGAGCGACCTAGGAGAACTAAGCTCCTCTCCCCCTTTCAATAAATTGAAAAGGGGGGCCAGGTCTTCGGTGGGAATGCCTAGCCAAGGCCTTACCCAATTCAGAGACCCGCACAGCTGCTGGGCATCAGAAAGCGTTCGAATGGAATTCCGAATTTTAATTTTTTGTGGTGTAATAGTTGTTTTGCTAATTGTAAGACCTAGATACTTCCAGGGTGGCATTCTTTGAATTTTGTCCTGCTGCAACTCGAACCCTGCAGCAACCAATGCACTGATTGTTAGGTCAAGACTGTGAGCAAGTTCGTCATCAGTTGGAGCACAGACGAGAATGTCATCCATGTAATGGAAAATTGTAGCGTTGGTTGCCTTTGCCCTGACTGGTGAAAGCAAGGAAGAGACATACCACTGGCATATTACTGGACTGTTCTTCACGCCCTGGGGTAAAATTTTCCAGTGGTAGCGCCTCCTAGGGGCTTCTCGGTTGATGGTAGGAACCGAAAAAGCAAAACGCGGAGCATCGTCGGGGTGTAGGGGATCTGTCAGGGATGTTTGTGTTATTTGACCCTCGGTGATTGTAGGCATCATCACCTTCAACATTTGTGTCATAGCGTGAGGCCACCTTGCACTCAGGTGGTATTTTTTTGATGGCTGCTTGGTGTAGTTACCTTTTTAGAAATTCCGCTTAATTTGATGTTGATTTCCATTAGGGAGTGGATACCCCCCTCCCCTGGTGACAATCTTTTCTAAAATGTCTTTGTTGACCGTACTGGAAGCATATTTTGGGCCCTGTAGATGTTGCTGGGGTCCCTTAAAGGGGGAATTGCATGGCCACTAGGGCCTCTGTAACTCCTTGCCCAATGGCCTGGGCTTATACGGCCGCTACATGTTCTGTTGTCCTGAGGCAATTACAGCCTCAATCATCGGCAAGATTGTGGGTTCTGGCTCTAGTGGAAGGGCATGCAGCCCTTTCTTACATTCCGGGTTGGCATTGGCTACCCCTAATGAGTTTAGTAATTAATTTTGAGTCTTTTCATCCCAGACTTGTTTCTCTAGTGCCTGTTTAAGGTGATCAATAAATTTCATGTGAGGGTCTCCAGGTTCTTGACTTATGTTTACATAGTCCAAACTGGGGGTGCTACCATCCGGTACCTGGATTAAAGCTTTCAAAGCCATCTCTTTTGTATCATCCAATACTTCTCTGGGGATACCTGCTGCTTGATCATCTGGCAGGCTGTGGTGTTATTTTCCAGCTAGATGGTTGATTGTCAATTCCACCCTTGCCTCATTATAAGCATAGTCTGCTACAAATTGATTTAGTAAACACTTCCATCTCCCTTCCCACACGGTATATTCTGTAGGTGACAACAACATAGCCATAATATATTTTAAATCGTAGGGGGTTAAGACATGTGCTGTAAACATTGGCCCTCATTAGGCTGTTAAAATAAGGTGAGTCCCTCCCATGCTCATTAGCTGCCCTGTGGAAGCCCAGGGCACCAGGAATATTTCTCTCTCTGCTCTGCCATGTCCTGATCCCCAGGGGAGCACTGACTTTGACCCTGATTCATGGAGAAAGTTTTCTAGAATTCAAGATAGATTAGAGTCTACAAAAGTGTGAAATAGATTATAGAGAGTAGTGTAGGTGCATCACTTGCTGAGAAATTTAGGTTTTGGGATTTTTAGTATGTTGTGGGTGGAAGCAAGATGGAGGGCACAGGGTGTTGTCCTGGGTTTCTTCTTCATGCTTCTTCTTCCTTCTTCTTCATGGGTTTGGGTGGCATTTTGTAATTGGGCAGAAAAGACTGCGTTGCAGGCCCTTTGGGAGCAGTTATTGGGTTAAAAGGGAACATAATCTAGGTGTCAGTTCTTAATTGAATAGTTTCATCTTAAAAGACCTTGTAACAAGAGATTGTTGGCTATTTTTTGCCTTCTAATGAAAAGCTGCTGAACTCACAGTAGTGAGACTGTTTTACAGATAAGAAATAATAAACACTTGAGTCTGAACATGAACTACTGTCTCAAGTGCTTTCAATCCAGACACAGAGAAACCAACAACTGGGACCCCCACACTGAGGAATGGCCTTACGAGTGTGGGGAATGTGGGAAGAGCTTCAGCTGCAGGTCCCACTTGATCTGCCACTGGAGGATCCACACTGGGGAACAGCCATACAAATGTGAGGATTGTAGGATGACCTTCAGCCAGAGGCCCCAGCTGATCATCCACCAAATGATCCACACTGGGGAGAGGCCCTACGAGTGTCCTGAGAGTGGGAAGAGGTTTCACACCAGATCCCATCTCCTCCAGCACCAGTGGATTCACACTGATGAGAGGCCCTTACGCTGCCCCGACTGCAGGAAGGGCTTCAAGCACAGCTCCACCCTCGTCACCCACCAGCACATCCACACTGGGGAGAGGCTCTATGACCAGACACCAATGCAGCCACCGGTAAGGGAAGTTCTGCATGTGTTCTGACTCTAGGAAGAGCTCCCTGCACTGCTCCAACTCCATCCCTCACAGGAGAACCCATGTTGCACAGAGCCCTGGTGACCTACATTCCCTGAGATCCATGTTGGGAAGACACCTGGATGGTTATCCTTTTGGTTTGGCCCTAATTTTCTTCTGATTTGTCTTTGTTGCCTAAAAACATCTGAAATAAGACTAAAAAGAAAGTAAATAATCAAAATGTCTAAAGTCCCATCATTCAACAGGTGTTTCAGGTGCAATTTATGGTTTGGAGACATATTCTGGGGGATTTCTGCATTCATGAGGGATTTCAGAAAGTGTTCTCCATATCTTTGCAATCCAAAAGTCAAGATGGATTGATCTGTCACCTCAAAATGACTGAATACCACTAAAAATACCAAAAACACAATTGTACCCCAAAAGGGCTCAATCCCACCTCAAATTGCCTTGTTCCCTCCTCAAAAATACTCAGTCCCCTGTAAAACTTACTCAGTTCCACAGCCTCCAGGGTGAGAGGGGTTGGAATGAGATTGGGACATCCAGATTTGAGGGTATGGCTTGGGGATTGTGTGGGATGTATTTTGATAGTAAATAAAACTTCCAGAATTATTGATTTCTGTCCCATTCATTTTCCGTCAGTTCCATTTCTGTTTTCAGAGTGCCACATTCTCAGTTGATTGTGTTTGTGGCCTCCTTTCTCTCCTGCCTCTCTTTGCCTGCTCTGTTTCTCTCTCAGTGTCCCCCTTGACCCAGGGCAGCTCCCACAAAGACCCTGCCCTGATTTAATTCCTCATACACAAGCTACAACAACCATGGGTGAAGTTATGAAGGCTGGCAGTGAAATGTCACTGTAAGATCTTGCTCCACTTGGCTTTTGGCACCTTCTTAAGAGTTTTGCCTTTGAGGGCAGGAACATCTTTTCCTGGCTGGGAACTGGAATTCCAGGCCCTGGGAGTGTGTGCCATGGATCCCAGAGGGGCATTCCCGAGGCTGCCAGGGTGCTGCTCCTGCTGTGCCTCCCAACGAGCTGTGCAGGGCCAGGGGACAAGGTCCAGCAGCTCTGTTGGTTCTGCAGTGCCTCAATGGCCCCTGGTTCCATGAGTTTCTGTACTGCCAGCAGCGCCTCCTTGGTTCCCATGATGCCCTGCTGTGTCACCATCGATATTTGGTGCCATGAAGTTCTTCAGTGTCACACTGGCCTACCTCGCTCCATGAGCTCCTGCAGTGTCACAGTGGCCTCCTTGGATGGGCAGTGTCACCAGGGACCATTGGCTCCATGCAGCCCCGCTGGGTCACCATGGACTCCTTGGTTCCATGAGGTTCTGGGGGTGTCTCCATGGATCCACAGTGTCACAATGGACCACTGGATCCACGTGGCCCTGCTGTGTCACCATGGCCCCTTGGTTCCATGAGACCCCAGTGTCACAATTGACTCCTTGCTTTCATATACCCCCTACAAAATGGCCCCTTCATTCCAAGAAGAACACAAAAGTTTTGTAGAAACATTGAGCAAATCCTGCTTAGCACACCTGGGAACATCTGTTTGCATTCAAAAGAGAGGTTAAAGGTGATGATGGCACCAGCAGCTTCCATCTGCAACAGAGATCCAAGGAAAGGACAGGGACAGTGAATTCAGCTGCAAGACTCAGAGAATTCTGCTTCCAGAGATCATTTCTGCTTACACTGTCCCTTGTAGAAAGGTGACACCATTCCAGGCAGCCTGGACTGAGCAGGTGGTTCCTGAGTGGGTTTTGTTGTTTAGGAAACCTCTTCAGGCTTTTCCATTCTTTCCTTCCCAACAGGAAAACTTCTCCTGGACCTCTGTGTAGGCAGAGCCCTGAGGAGAGCAGATGGAACATGGTGCAATGGGCTGGGACATGGAGCTGCAGAGCTCAGGGGACAAGGTTCTGCTGCAGGGCACAGGGATGTCAGTGCCAGGTGGGCCATGTCAGACATGGTGAGGCTGGGGGTGAGGAGCAGCTTGTCCAAACAGGGTCAGCCCAAAGGGGGCTCGTTCTTCTCTGTGCCAAGACCTCCTAAGGAGACATTCAGCATCAAGATCACCTGGGGAATGCTTCTATGAGCTCTTCTCTGAACTGGAACATAAAAAATACTGCATTGAGTAAACAAGAAAAGTCATGAGGTGCACTTTGAAATCTTCCTCTTTAACAGAACTTCAAACTGACTCCAATCAGCTGCACAAGCCCTGGACAATTGGAAGACAATTGAAGGAAGAGAAAGAACCCTCGAGGACTTTCTGTATGTTAATGATCCCCACAGTGGATTTGTGGCTGAATCTAGGACCCTCAGGCACTGAGAGAAGGATGAAGAAGCTGCTCAAGAAGTCAGAAGCAAAACTCCAAGTCCCCTGGAGCATGGCTGGGCCCCAGTGAGGGCAGGGAGTGCCAAAGGCTCCCCAGGGACTGCTGAGAGCAGATCCTTGAGGCCAGGAGTGCAGGGAGCCCAAGGCTCTGGGCAGGGAACTGCAATGCTGAGCAAGGCCTGGGCTGGCTGCAGGAAGCAGAAAGGCCAAGCCCTGAGCCCAGCCTGGGCCAGCAGGGCCTGTCCCTCACGGGTGGCTCGGGGCTGTTTGTGGGGCAGGGGGATGTGTGGGGCAGCAAGGACAAATGCCATAAACGTGTGTGACACTCCAGATCCTCAAGGAACCAAGGGGCCAGTGCGACACTGTGGGAAGTTGTGGAACCAAGGTGATAATTGTGGCACTGTTGGGGCCCATGGAACCAAGGGGCCAGTGTGACACTTAGGGGCTTCTTGGAAACAAGAGGCCATTGTGAGCCTGCAGGTCTTGTAACACCCCAGAACACTGAAATGCTGGGGGGAACCAAAGGCTCCTTTCCTTGAGTTTGGTGCACAGGAGAAACAACAACCAGATATTCTCAACACGGGCAGATGCAAAGAATATTCTTGGTAGGACAGGACCCACAAGGATCATCAAGTCCAGCTCTGAAGTGAATGGCCCACACAAGGATTGAACCCACTATCTCAGTTATCCAAAAACGTTCCACGTAAGTAGGATTACAAAGAGAAGAAATAGAGAACAACAGAAAGACAGAAAGACAATCGATAGATATGCATGTAAGTATCAACAGTTCTGTTTCCATTGTTACTAACAGAAGAACCTCAGCAGAAGGCAGGATCCAGACCATGGGCTGGCCTCGTGCTCCAGCCTTTAATCCCCTGGACCTTCATTGGCCCGCCCCTAGGGTGGGACTGCCAGTGGCTTGCCCAATCAGAGTCAGGGAAGGCATCAGCTGCTAGTGTGTGATTGATTGGCAGCTCAGCCAATCAGAGCTGGGTTAGCACAGCCCCTGCTGTGTGATTGACAGCTCTGCCAGGGTGGGGTGGGGCTCTGTCCCACCACAAACCAAGGCCTGACCTGGCCCTGGCCCCACACGCGCATTCCGAGCATCCCAAGGTGTCTCGGGACATTGATCTCATCCAGCCTCTGACAGTGACCACGGTGACACTACGGAACCTCATGGAACCAAGGGTCAGTTGTGACAGTGTGGGTCCAAGGACACCATGGTGACAGTACAGAACCTCATGGTACCATGAGTGAGTTGTAACAATGGAGATCCAAGGAAACTATGGTGGGACTGGGGAACTTGATAGAATCAAGGAGACCGTTGTGCAGCTCAGGGGCCCTGTGGAAGCAAGGGTCAATGATCAAACTATGGGGCCCATAGAAACAAGGAGCCATTGTGACACAGCAGGGCCACATGGAGCCAAGTGACCACTGTGACTCTGCTGGGGCTCATTAAACCACAAAGCCATTGTGACATTGCAAGACCTCATGGAATCCATGAGAACATTGTGACATTGTGGAGACTCATGAAATCAAGGGAACATAGAACAAGTCTACCTGGTTTAGCCTCCTGGGGGCTGTCTGACAGGTCCCACTGAATTTGGCATGTCAAGGGCCACTTCCCATCTGACTGTGAAGCACTAGGGCTCTGTGCTTTCATTCCTATGGAAAAGAACTGTTTTTCTTGTCTAGGTGGCCATGGCCAAAATTGGAATTCTGCCTCTAAAATTCCCTATATCCCATGCTTACTCCCAGACCAAATCTGCCAATACAGTCAAGTCTGGCTAGCCTTGGCCTCTGGTGACTGCCTCTCATCTGCCACTGCACCACTGGGGCACAGTTGTTTCCTTCCTGTGGAGACCACTGCGACAATGCGGTGCGTTGTGGAGCCAAAGGGCATTGTTACACTGTAGGAACTTGTGGAACCAAAGGGATCATTGTGACATGTGGCCACATGAGTCCAAAAGCCCACCTTGAGGGCTGCCCCAGGCTAGCTCTTTGGCACACGAGCCACAGTGAGGCGGGGCACTCTCCTCGCTTCCGCTTGCAAGGAGAAAGCCTTACGCACTAATGCCTTGAAGGAGTCTGGGCCAATGCCGAGGGGAGTGAAGAAAGCGGGCTTCGACTTCTGGTGAAACAGGGTCTATTGGGAGGAGCAGGGAGATGAAAAGTCTAGGAGGTCTATAAGCTGAAGACAGTAGGAAAAGGCTTACAGCAACTTATAAAGGGGGGTGGCAACAGGGGTGGAGTCAGCCCTCCAACCAAGAGAGGAGCAGGAAGGAGTGGAAAAGGAAAGAAGGACACTGCTGTGGGACCAATGGAGAGTAACTAGGGAAGTGGCCCCACCCCCTAAACCAATCACTTGATGCCCAGAAGAGAAGCTTCTAGATGGAGAGGATGTGTCGCCAAGTGATGGACAGGGCACCAGGCTCAGTCAAAACAAAAGATGCATTTGTAACTGGGGCAACAGGGGAGGAGACAGAGAGACTGACAAGGATTGCGGGGGAGGAGGCAACCTGGGTAGAACCATTGTATAACTAAAGGGGTGAGTGGAACAAACCAACTTACAATATACAACTTAGCATAACTAAAAACCCAAAAAACCACAACACAACATCTCTCCCTTTTTTGTTTAAAATTAATCACAAGGGGAGAAAACAAGTCCTTAAAATGAAGTAAATTCAGTTTGATTGTTAAATTCCAAGTAAATGTCCCCAAACCAAGGTTGAGCTTAGTGGGGCAGAAGCCCACCAGCCCTCCTCAGGAGCCAGATGGTCTTTGGTGGAGTCTTGATCTTCTTCCTCCGGGTCTGATGTTGGAATTTGCACTCAGTTAATGCTTGGGGAAGATGTCATCTTTTAGTATTTTAAAGAAATTTTAGTATTAGCTGCCATATGATGCTGGCAGCAACACAGACAATTAAAATGACTAAACAGAACAAAAGAATGGTTATTAAAACAGAGCCCACCCAGCCTGAAAGGCCCCATCTGGAGAAAATGTCCCCCAGCCAGTCTGCACTCTTTCTTAATCTGATGCACCATGTCCTTCAGTTGTGCAATTGTATTCCTGACATCCTTGGCCTTAGATGTCAAGTTCAGACAGGAGAGCCCCTCAAACTCTTCACATTGATGGTAATGGAGCAGGATCAGGAAATCAGTTGCTGCCCTGTTCTGAAGGGTTGCCTGCCTTGTTATTTCTTCATCTGATAGGAGGTCGCTCAGGACTGCTGAGATTAAGTTTGCTTGTTTGGCTACCCAAAACTCTAGGTGAGCTAATTCACCTGCAGCTTTTGTCGCAGCCATCCAAGGTAAAAGGACTGTGATTGCAAAACCTTTAGGTTTGGACCAATCAACAATTTCCAAGTCACATTTAGAATCTAATTCTTGAAGGTTTCTCCAGGAATGGGCTGAATTGTGTGTGATGTTTCTAGATTTCCAATTTGAAATTTGGGTATTGTTGGGTGCAAACAGCGTCAGCCTCCCAAAGGAACAAGGGCCTCCTATCAGGCGAGAGGGGATGCCTGCCCAAGCTGGGTCTCCACAAATTAAGAAAATTCCCCGGGGAAGGGATCGGGATTTGTGGTCATAAGTCGAAGCCATGGAAATTTGGGAAATGGCGTTGCACCAGTTTCCAGCAGTGTAATCTTGATTGTGTTGAAGGACTGGGAGGTAGGATTTATCAAGGGCGTCTGGGGAAAACAGAAATTGGACACAAACTGAGGCTGGCATGGAGCCAAGCAAGGTAAACTCAAGGGGTTCAGAATCTGAATGATTTAATTTGGGGAGGAGATTTCTCCAGACAAGGTTAGGGTTAATTCCAGGGGAGAAGTAACTTTCTAATGCGCAAGGAGTTTCAGGGAACTGTTGAGAGGGGGAGGAAACTCATCTAGGTTTGAAGGGATCCCCACAAGGCAGGTCGACAAGGGGTCTGCTGCTGAAACGGTGGTCAAACAAAGAAGATCCTGGCCAAGGACCTTGATGAGCGCTTTCCAGATGTGAACTTTTGGCTGGGGGATGATCCACATATCAACAGGTGGTATGGTGGACCAGATGAAAACCAGGATGACGGTGATCCAAAGCCAGATGAGGGCCATTAGGTTTGGGTTTACTGGAAAATAAGCAGAATCAGTGAGTACAATGCAAAAAAAGGGGGGTGGTTCTACTCCAGGATGATGAGATCATCTGAAAAAGGTCTCTTCTTCCTCCTCCAACAAACATCTTCTACTTGCACTACCTGACAAGCCAAACGTTTTTTTGGTAGAAATGGCTTGACCCATTTGGAGGGTACCCACTTAGGCCCAGAGGGAGTGGATACGCAAGCATATCCCCTCCCCCAGGTGACAAGATCGAAGGGGCCCTCCACTTTCCAGGTCTCCGGGTCTCTTACCATGACCCAGGACCTGTCCTTCAGCTCCAGTAGAGGGTTTGCGTGGTAACACCGAGTCATGGGTGGATTCAAATTTTCAAAACTGCAGTTTAAGAAGTTTAATCTGAAAATCGCTTTGGACAACCCCATCTGGGGAGGGTCCATGTTCACTGTCTCTCGCTGATGTTCGAGTGTTGAGACTCTGCTGAGACCTCTTCCACCATGGTTTGACCTGTCAGGGAATAAGGGATGCCGGTATGTCTTATTCCCCGTTGTTGCAGGAAAGCTTTACATTCCTTGGATTTGTGCCTCGGCCCATTATCCATTCGAAATTTCGAGGTCGAGGTACTTCCAAGGTGGCATCCTCTGAATTTTGTCACTTTGCAGCTCGAGCCCTGCAGCAATTAATGAAGATGCTGCCAGTTCAAGCGCATGGCTAAGTATGTCGTTGCTGAGTGCACAAATTTGAATCCCCAATGATTACATACCTGCAACGGATCCAGTGCCAAGTACCTGGGGTCTTGGGCGAAACCGTTACTGCATGGAAATTAGAGTTTCGGAGACGGACGGGCTTTGTCAACTGGAGTCTGAAGGGAGAAAGTTTAGATAATGTTGTCAGAATGGGTTTTTGGTTTAAGTATATAGGTGTTGCAGATGTTGAATCTTTAAAAGTCATGTCCGGTGAAACATTGGAAATCACATCAGGTAAAGTCATGTCAATTATGTCAGCAACAAGTGGGATGTGTCTGAAGGGGTCTCCTCCCCTGCCCTCCCCACAGGACACTTAATTGTTCTGCCTTAATTTTGTTGTCACAAAGGGAGGGGCTGCACTTAGAAATATTTTTTTTTGACCCCTCCTCAAAAAGCGACTGGCTCTATCTAAATTAAAGAAATTGTTGCTGCAGTGGGCAAGCCAGGGCCCAGTGGCATGGCTTAACACAGAGATGACACAGGCAATCCTCGGGCGGTGGCGGGCCAGCAGGTCTTGGCATGGTTTGCGTGCCTGGAGACAAAGTAGGATAAACATCAATGGGAGGTTTGGCAAAAGCAACTTTGAGAGCAGTTCTTGGTGTATGATCTTTTTGAGTAGGTTCCTCCGGAAGCACAGAAAACTTTTTTGCAGAAACTTCAAGCATGAGTTGCAAGGTGGGGGAGGCGTTCTAATGGGAGGCTGAGGATGGCCACCTTACACCTGGGATTGGTGTTAGCTGATGCCATCTCAGATAAAATCTCTTGACAAGCCTCCTCACCCCAAACCTGCAACTCCACTGCCTTCCAGAGGCATTATACAAAGGTTGTAAAAGGCTCAGATGGAGACTGAAAAATTTTAGAGTATGTTAACAAGGGAGCCTCAACTTGCAAAGCGAGGAATGCCTTTTCAGCCAACTACACGGCTTCTTTTAAAGCCTCTCGAGGTTGTACTTCGGCTTGAACCTGCCCTTGTGCCCAGTTTGTCAGGCCACAAAGATGATCAATAGAGATGGGCTCTCCTTTCAAGTCTGCACCAGTCTGGGAATTCTTCCACAGAGTCGGGAGGATTTCCCGAGCTGCCTTTTTCCATACTCCCTCCAACATGGTGTACTTGGTGGGATTGAGGAGGGAGGAAAACAAATGTTTGAGATTGGCTGGGGTTACCTCTGACTCCGTGAGAGTGGCCCTTAAGATTCCCCAGAAATGTTCACTATCTCTACCAAAATCTTTTTGGGCCTTGCAAAGTTCTTTAATTACGTGGTGCAGAAACTGGGGTCCACTGGGCTCGTGTCCTGCCCTCCCTCTCCAGATGGTATGAGACTGGAGCCGCTGATATTGTGGGCATTGGCTCCAGTTTCCGGTGTCCCACCTCTTGCCCCCCACAAGCCAAAGCATGGGAACCAGAAAGAGGAGGGCGAGGGGAGGAGCTAAGGGACTAGGCGGGGAGACCTGATGCCTGATGTTCCAGTTTCCACCTCAGGGATGTAACATGGAGCAGGGATTTCGGAGGAGGGACTGGCAGAGGGACAAGGGAAGGAGCAGGGGAATGGGAGGAGTCTAAATAAGAAAGGGGTTGTTCAACATACGAAAGGGTTTATAGAGAGAGGAGACTGGGTTGGCGGGAAAAGCCACGAGACTTCCGCCATATTGGGCTTCACAGAAGCCATTTTGTGAGGGATAAGGATCTGGGAGATTAAAGCAAACTCGGGATGGAGATTTGCAAACTGGAAAAGGCTCAGGAAGGGGAAGGTCCCAAGAAGTTTGGCCAGGACTTCTCGGGCGGCAGGGGCAAGAACCTTGGAGAGAGCTGGGGAGATGGGGACCCCGATTTGTGACAACTGTGGAAGCTCCCTTCAAGATTCCACCTTTTGGGCCCACGGGAGAGGGAAGAGGGGTAGGACGGAGAGAACCGCATGAACTGGGGATTGAAGTGTTAACTGATGGTTGTTTTCTCCGTTCCCACCTTAAATTTAAAATGGCTCTAACTTGACGGACACAGAGAAAGATCTTAGAAAGGGAGGAGTCCCCTGACTGTCCTAATTCTGCCAACTTTGCAATGACTACATCCCAAAAATTGACCTCATACAATTGGCCAGTGGTAACCTCCAGGAAGTGAGAAAACAACCAAACAATTAACTTTCTTAATTCTCACTTTTTAACATGAACATCGCCACCTGCAAGGATTCCCGCAACTTGGATAAACGTTGTTTTCTGGAACTCAGAAAGCCTCACACTGATGGCTTACGATGTTAAGAGAGGGAACCAACACCCACCACCCTCGGGAAAATGAAAAGGAAAAGGCAGAAAGATCCACACTTGCCCCTATCAAAAAAGACAGTGGCTGTGCAGCACAGAAAAGAGGCAAAGGTGCTAAGTTAAAAAGACCTGGCTCAAAGTAAACGAAAGGGGCTCAGAACGCCCCGACCCTTCAACAATTGAAAGGATCTGGGGTAGAGAGACAGGGGAACAAGAAGGAGAGAAAGGGAGAGGAGACCACTTACAGTCTCAGGCGCAGAATTCAACGTTGTTTTGACTCAGACCCCCTCTCAGTAAAAATGCGGTGTTAGGTGAACAAAAGACCAAATGTGTCCTGTCAGGGGAAGACTCCTCGGGTGCAGGAGCTGCCTCCCCGAGCCTCCAGGAGTGACACCCACCAGACGGGTCTGCTCCTACTGGAGGAAGTTTCACAGACAGGTAGTCTCAAGAGGTAACTCCCACAGCAGGTCCAGATGCAGATCTGCAGGAGCCCAGAGTCCACTTTCCACAGGGTCCAGCGATGAACTCAGGGAGACTGACAACGATTGCGGGGTAGGAGACAACCTGGGTAGAACCATTACACAACCACAGGGGCGAGTGAAACAAACCAACTTACAATATACAACTTAACATAACTAAGAACCTGAAAAACACAACAAAACAGTAAACAATCTCCATATTGCATTCTACTTTAGCACAACACAGGCACAGCAAGAGAGGTAAGAATTATGTTTTCCTTCTTCTCTGCTTGTGTCACAGCTTTGAACATTCACATGTTCAGAAGGCATGTGAATACCACACTCAGGGAGAGAGAGAGAGAGAGAGTCCCTTTCCTGCCCCTGGCAATGACCTGAGGTGGAAGTGAATGTGATGACAGGGCCATGGCCAGACCCTCATGTTCTTCAATCCCACAACATGTCATTGGCAGGGGCAGGAAAATTAACAGATGTCTTCCCACCATGGGTCACAGGGCTCTTTCCAAAATGGGTCCTCCAATGGGGGAAGAAGCTGGAGCAGTTCATCAATCTCTTCCTGCAGTTGGGGCACTGGCAGGACATCCCTTACCGGTGACTCCTGGCTGGCCAAGTCAGAGCTCTGGGTGAAGCTCTTCCCACATGTGGGGTACTTGTAGGGCCTCTCCCCAGTGTGGATGCGCCGGTGCCTGACGAGGTGGGAGTTTTGCTTGAAGCCCTTCCCACAGTCGGGGCAGCGGAAGGGCCTCTCATCTGTGTGAATCCGCTCATGCAGGTGGAGGTTGGAGCTGGTCTGAAACCTCTTCCCACACGTGGGGCACTCGTAGGGCCTCTCCCCGGTGTGGATGCGTTGGTGGGTCGCCAGGGTGGATCTGCAGCTGAAGCCCTTCCCACACTCCCCACATTTGTGCGGCCATTCCCCGGTGTGGATCATCTGGTGGCGGATTAGGTGGGAGCTCTGCCTGAAGCTCTTCCCACACTCCAAGCACTTGTGGGGCTTATCCCCATCATGAAGCTGCTCATGGATCACCAGCTCTGAGTTCTGGCTGAAGCACTGTCCACCTTCCTGGCTCAGGGTGGGTCTTTCCTTTTCAGAGTAGCCTGGGCTGGGTTTGCAGCCCCTCCTCCTGTGGGATCTCTGGGGCTTTTCTTCCCCGTTGTATTCCTGTGCTGTGGAGCCACTCAAAATGGCCTCTGCTACAAGGTTGTGCCATGGGGCTTTGTCCTCGCTGGTCTCCATCCCCAGATCCTTGTTGGGGGGAGGAAGGACAGAAAGAGGATGGGAATTGGCTCTGTGCCAGAGGGAAGGGGAAGGAAATTCCCCCAGTTCATCCGTGGCAGGACAGCATTGCCCGTGGTGTTGTCCTGCAGCCAGGGGCCATGCTGGTCTAGGAGATGGAGCAAAGAAAAGGGGGAAAGGGGCACTGACTTCCTCCTCACCTGCCTGCATGTCCCAGGGCATCTTTGTCTTCCTCACAACATCCTCCTCCATCTGGCAAAGGTTTTGGGATGTGAAATTCTGTTTTGGGAGGAAAACAAGAGATGAGTGCATTGAGTTTTGTACTAGTTTAAAGGCAAACCAGGAGGAGAGCCTAAGCCAGAATTACAATTTAACAAGAAAATTAAGATTGAGGCAATGATACAGAAATGCTGCCTTAAACTGACAGAATGAGGATATAACCTGGCACCCTGTTAGTCAGGGTGCTGGTAGCAGTCTCATTAAATGGTGGCTGCAGTCCTGTAGCAGTGATGAACGTGATTCTGTCGAAGCAGTGATCCTGTAGAAGAGTCTGGTCTTCCTCTGAAGTCCAGTGGTGGTGATGGAGCTCTTGTCCTCTGGGAATCCAGTAGCCAAGGTGCTCCTGGGGCTGCAAGCCTCAGCTTATATCCAGGTAGGAATGCTTGGCTCCTCCCCCTGGGTGGAGCATCCCACAATGGGATGATGTCATTTTATCAGTCCTGCAGGGACACTCAATGGCCCATTAGCAGAAGATAGCCCCTGCAGGGCGTTATCAGGGCTGAGTCATGGAAGAGATAAAGAACACTGCCCCGCCTGTTTATAACAGTTTGTGAAGATGGTGACTGAAAACATGCATTTGGTTACATCTTGCACTGTAACCTGAAACAGTGGGGTAATCCCTGCTGGGGGAGTGAACACCACCCCCCTTACCCAAACTGGCTCAGGTGTAAAACCCTCACCCCAGGAAAGCCACACACACAGGGGACAATGTCACACTTGCCCTGCCAGGGTAGGTCTCTGTCCCCTTCACTACCTTGCCCTTCCCCCTCTTCTCTCTTTTTCTCTTTCTTTCCATGTCTCTCTCTACCTCACGTTTCCTGTTCAATAAAATCCACTTTGGATTTGGTTTCCTTAGCACCTTAATTGGGGCAGAAGCGTCTCTCTGACAATTTTCTTAACCAAACTGCAACATTATTTTGGCACAGTCAGTTTAGACACTGTTCTTTGCCCCCAAGTGCCTTTGACAACAGCATGGTTCCCTCCTCTGAGGAGGTTGTGGTTCTCTCTGGAGAAACTCTTGGAAACTTGGATGCAGCTTCCTCTGAGCAACTTATGGGAAAACCGATGAGGAAAAAGGCTGTTGGTGGCTGGGTGACCAGTGGAAAGAAAATATTTTGTTGTCCTTCCTTGAAAAGTTTCTTAAAAACACTGGAAGAAAAGGGAGCAAATGATACCAGCAAGTCTGACAAGGTTCATTCACCCCAAAGTAAGGAACACAGGGCTGCTAAAAGTCCCCTCATGAGCCCAGTGCAAGGAGCTAAATTCCTGAATAAATGCCAAATTCACAGGCTTAGGGGCTTTGCCAAATGTGAGAATCGTTATTCTCTTCGTCCCAGTCACCTTTGTGACAGCCCCACAGTGCTTCTTCTTCCCATTTAGTAATCTGTATTGGGCCCAATTTCCACTTTTTTTTTTTTTTTATGGGAACCTGCCAGCAGCTGAGCTGGAACTGTGCAGGAACTGATGGAACTTGGAATTGCCACAGAATTGCTTCTATTATCGGTTTATTCATGTGTTGGATTTGTTTGCGTTTTCATCACATGTGACTTGTGGGAAAATCAAACATTCATCAAAGTGATTAATGCAGAGTTAAATTTGATTTCTGCCAAGTTTATTTTGTCCAGTGCTCAAGGGGTCTCTGTGCCTTTTGCCCTGGGGGATGCTTGGGAGGGGCTTGTGGGAGTTGTCCCTGTCCCTGTCACCCCAGGCCATTCCCCAGTGAATCTCCATCATTCTCACCCCAGGGAATGCCTGGGATTCTCCCTCCCTCTCACCCCCATGCCAAGGGGGTGGCGGCCCAGTCTCTGTCCCTCTCAGCCCAGGGGATGCTCTGGGGTCTCTGTCCCCTCGCCCTGGGGGATGCTAGAGGGAGTCTCCATCCCTCTGGCCTCAGGGAATGCTTGTCCAGGGCTGAGGACCAGGGGCTCTGTGTCCCTCTCACCGCTAAGGGTGCTCAGGGTTGGGGGGGCTCTCCGACCTTCTCATCCCTGGGGAGGCCGGGGGGGTCTCTGTCCCTCTCAGCCCTGGTGTGACCCCACCCAAACATCACGGGGCTCAGAGGGACAGAGTCACCCCCAAACCCCCAGAAGGGCTGGACCTGGGATTTGGTTTGGGCTGAGGATTTAGGAAGGAGCTGGAGTCACGGCTGGGGTTGGAGTTAGGGCTGAGATTTGGATTAGAGCTGAGATTGGGGTTAAGGCTAGACATAGAATTGGCTTTAGGGCTGGCCCTAGATTGGGTCTGGGGCTAGATGAGTCTGGGACTGCGATGAGATTAAATACAGAACTGTGAGTGTGTCTAAATGTGGAGTGAGATTGAGACCAGGATCAGGGTCAGGTTTGGGACTGAGCTCACCCAGAGCAGGACAGGGGGGATGTCACTGCAGGATATCCCTGGCATCGTCCCAGCCCTCCTCAGGCACCTCCAAACATGGGGGGCAGCTGGGTGCTCCAAGATCCAGGTGCTCCCAAGCTGCCCCTGAATACCAGGCGAGCATTCCCTGAGTGCAGCCCTGAATGTGGCCCTTGGGGCTCTGGGATCAGCCCTCACATCCCTGTGGGAGCAGCTGCAGACAGGATGAGATTCTTTCCCCCCCCTTCCCTGCAGAAGGGTGAAGCCCAGCTGCCCTTTTCTTCTGGTGCCTCCTCCTCTCCTCAGCTGAGGATGTCAGACTCCCCAGGAGCAGGAAAATCCCCATTCCCTGTTTCCTTGTGGTTGCAGCCTGGAACGTCCAATCAGAATGAAGAACTTTCTGACAGCCCTGCCTAATGACACAGGGAGGAGGTTTGTGAGAAAGGGAGGAAATTGTTTTGATAGGAAATAAAGACACAAAATTATTTATTTCTGTCCCATTCATTTTCAGTCAATTGTAGTTCTGTTTTCTGAGTGCCACCTTCTCAGCTGATTGTGTTTGTGTCCTCCTATCTCTCCTGCCTTTCTTTGCCTGCTCTGTTTCTCTCTCTGTGTCTCCCGAGACCCAGGGCAGTTCCACCAAAGACCCTGCCCTGATTGAATTCTCAATACACAAGTTACAACAACCATGGGTGAAGTTATGAAGGCTGGCAGTGAAATGTCACTGTAAGATCTTGCTCCACTTGGCTTTCAGTCCCTTCTTAAGATCTTTGCCTTCAAAGGCAGAAACATCTTTTCCTGGCTGGGAACTGGAATTCCAGGCCCTGGGAGTGTGTGCCATGGATCCCAGAGGGGCATTCCCGAGGCTGCCAGGGTGCTGCTCCTGCTGTGCCTCCCAACGAGCTGTGCAGGGCCAGGGGACAAGGTCCAGCAGCTCTGTGGGTTCCCAGAGCAGGAGCAGGAGCGGGAGAATCTTGCCACTCGCAGCGCCCGCACACTGAGCTTGCAGCACCCCCTGCCCTGGAAGCATCGCCCCCAGCCCCGAGCCGCAGGTGAGGGGGGAGGCCGAGCTCGCCCCAGCTCTACCAAGGGGTCTCCAGGAGGATTTTTTTGGAGAGTGTTCAGAGCTGGCAGATCCCGGACTCAAGCCCCGGATATCTCCGGGCTCCCTAGAGGAGCTTTTTTGGGGGGAAAGGAGCTGCGATCGCCCCTCGGGAGGGTCCTGGGGGGTCCACGTGGGGATGGCCCGGTACCGACAGGGCAGGCCATTGGTTTTTGGGATCCCCATGAGAGCTGGGGCTGTGGAACGTGGAAGCCCTGGGGCGGGGAGAGGGGAAGGGGTGATAATGGAGCCAGGGGACCCCCGGCAGCCCAGAGATGAGGCGGGGATGGGACCCCCTGACCCTGACAAGGGCGCGTCCTGGGGTGACTTCATGATGCTTGTACCTCTTTTGTCTGTTTAGCCCAGAAATGAGTTCTACGCCTCTAAGGCTGGTTCTGAGAGCGAAGGTGGGGGAAGAAGAATTGTGCAGTTTGTTTTCAGAAACTGCACTCACTCCTCTACGTTCCGGCTCCTGGACTGTTGTGATGCCTTAAGGAGCTGGAACAGAGGCTAGAGGGAGTTAAGAGGAATAAAGTGGTCTCCTAGGTTACAATATAAAGATGTATTCTATTCCCATCCTCAAGAGCTGTTGAAACCAGGAGGGATACTGTTTGTTCCTTATCTCCTGTTAATGGGCCCATCAATGCCTTGCCACATGACTCAGAGATAACTCCCTCCAGGAGCCATTTCTGTTTAAAGGGTAATTAAGGACCCACCCCATGACTCAGAACCATATCAGCCCATTGTGAGATGCTCCGCCCAAGTAGGAGAGGAGCTAAGCATCCCCACCTGGATATAATCTGGGATTTGGGACAGAACAAGCTGTTCTTACCCACTGGTTTCCAGAGGCCAAGAGCTACTAGATCTTTTCTAGAGGATCACCACTTCAACAAGACCATTTCATCTGGACTGCCACCACCATTCTAACTACCATTGTGTCAGTTTGTATTCTGTTTCTATCAGTGTTTTTTTCTTTTGCATTATTGCATGTATTTGGGTTTATTTTCCTTTTTTCATAATAAATTGTATTTCTGACTTGGAGTCTCTCACTGGTTTTGCTTTCAAACCAGAACATATATATAATATAATAAAATAATCAAATTTATATCTATGTGATTAAACATTGGTAACATGAAATAAGGGTGACAATGGCAATATGTCTGCTTTGGCTGCTCACTGTGATACTAAATGCCCTATAGAAAAGAACTGGCCAAGACCCAGGTGTCAGTGGTAAACTTTGTGAGATTGTATACAAGAAATAAAGGAAGAAGGGATGAAATTGGCAATTTTTACAGGATTTGCTGATACTGTCATGTGGAAGGCTTTATCTATTACTGTGGGAAATGAAGTGATTAAGACTTCTGGGTTTTTTCATGTGCCAGAAAATCTACAAGCTGCAGGATTTGTTGAACAGGTGAAGGGGTTGTTAAAAGAGCAGTTGAAAAAATGAGGAGATGGGAACCTGTCCCCATGGAGAACCCGTCTCCCAGATGTGCTCCATACCCTTAACAATGGCCCACTGGGGAAATGGAAACCCCTGGCTGTGCACAGCTGCACCCAATTTGCAACTACAACCATGGGCAGTGAGACTTGGACTGCCTGGGAAATTGTTGTGGGTGTGATGGCCCCTGGCAGGGCCAGCCCAGAGGCTGCAGGGCTGGACCTTCATGCACTGGAATTAATTAGGATAAATCAGAAGCAAATAAGAGTTATCAATACAGGAATTCAGATTCCTCCAGGACACTGGTTTAATAAATGCTCACTTGAGCTTGCAAAGTGTTCATGTCATAGGATGAAGAACTGATGCAAATTATCAAGAAGAAACTAAAGTAATTGTATTAAACAACAGTGAAAAGATTGGATTATTCAATCCCATGGCAGAGCAGCACAATTATTGATATTGTTATTTTTTAAAACAATTGTGAAAAAGGACATCCACCTTCAATCACTGTTGTTGGTGGAAATAAAGGGTTTGGATGCAGCAGTCCTAATAATGGAGCCAGAGTGTGGCTCCAGAGGCCTAAAGGGCCTCCAGAGGCAGCTCAAGCAGCAGCTCCTGGGAAAGACAGCACTGTTTGAATCCTGAAACCTGGGCAGGAATGATGAGAATGTGTCCCTGCAGCCAAGTGTTCTGTGTGAGAACAAGTAGACATTGCAGGAGATTTTTTACACATCCTGTCAGACCAAATCTCCTTGTTTGTCCCAGTGGCCCCTTTGGAAAATGCTCTGATCCGGGTTCCATGTGAAGGCTGCTGTGACACTGAGGGACTTGCACACAAATTCCATCCAGGAGCCTGGGTGCCCTCAGGGACTGGGACCCGGCCCCCTTCCAGCCAAAGGGGAAAGGGCCCCACCAAGATTTGTTATCCACAGACACTGTGCTAAAGCTGAACAGCAAAGGACTTGGGGGCATTATTTTGGAATTAAAAGGTTGCCAGCTCCATGGACAACAGAATTATTGTTCCTAATCCAAATGAGACTGAGGAAAAAGAATGATCAACCATGTCACTGAAGTACTGCTGACGTCTGCAAGTTGTATCTTGAGAGTCAGCCAGAATCTGTGTTTGCCACAAACACCTCTAGAGTTTCACCAAGGATTAGTCATTAAATTCTGATGAGAATGTAAAGACCAAAATAGCCAAAATACTCAATGTAACTAATTGCTGGAAATGTTCTCAGCTGATGTTGGGAGGAATGGGGTTCACTTGGATAGTCCAGGGAGGAGCCCTGGATCCATCAGCAGCCCACAGTGGGAAACAGGAAATCAGACCTTTGGTACTGGGAATGAGAGCTGCTGGGTGTGTGGACACTGCCCATAAACAGCTTCCTAAAGGATTGGTTTGTGTCCTGTTTCCAGGCAATGTTGATGCCTCCCTTGAGTGTCCTTCAGCAACAATCACAAGGAAGAATTGGGACCAAGAGAACATTTTCCACCCAAGAAGTGCCTTTGACCTCAGAAAACCAAAGATTCTAGTTCACACTGTGCCCCACGTCCACTGCCCTGTCCTGTGGATATTACAGTAATGATTATTAGAAGAAATATTAGACTATTAGAAGAAATAGCAAATTATACTCTTAAAATGTCCAATCGCACATCCCAGGAGCTCCAACAAACACAAATGGGGCTCTACAGAACCGCATGGTCTGGGATTATCTGCTTGCTGGCCAGGGAGGATCCTGGGCTATCATGGGACATGAATGTTGCACTGCTATCTGAGGGGTTTGAAGGCCAGCAGTCAGGAATCACCTTGACAGGAAAAGCAGTAGAAGAGTGGCAGCAAGAAGAAAATTTTTCTTGGTGGCATTGGATTTATGGCTGCCAAATTGGAGGCTGCTGTGAAATGAACTTGTGGCATCACTGTCATCATTGCAGTGTGAGGACTTGGTGTGTTATGATTCCATGTTGTTGTGACACTGTGCTGGAAATGGCGTACTGAGACTTGTCTAAAAATAGTCTCAGTCTCAAGAAAAATGGACATTTGATAAAATAACAGGGAATAGCAATTAATTAGGACTGTTTTAAAAGGAATGTGAATTATAGCTCTGAGTAATGAACAGCACTTAAATAAAGAACAAGAGGCAATGCCTTTATGACTAATACCTAAATCTAAACTGTGTTATTGGAAGAATTGTTATGAATTGTAGTTCCTCTACAGGTTAAAGGACCAATTGAAGTCCTGAGGCCTCAGCACCAGGCCCTGACTGAGGCCTGAACAACAGGCCCTGAGCCAAAGATCAGCTCTAGATAAACTTTGCCACCAAATGTTATATTTGTATCTACTCATTAATGAATAACTGTGAGGAATATGATCTCTGTATGTGTTCATTGGTGAAACATGGATTTACCTTTCTGTATTTAAAACTCAGACAAGGCCCCATCTGGCCTTGTTTGGGGATGAATGGTCAAAGTCAGCTCCCTTGGTTCCTCCTTGGGCCCTGGCCAGGCTTTGGGAGGGATCCAAGAGGAGGATGAAACCAGATATTCCCGCACTGGAAGTGCTGTCAGTTTGTTCATTCAGCACTATCAGAGCTGGGCCCTCTCACAGCGAGATTGGAGCCTCACCTGTGGCTGGAGGCACCTGCAGGAATTCCCAGTGTCCAGGAGTGGCTCTGCAGCCCTTGGCTGTGACAGCTTCCCCTGCTGCTGTGTGGATCTGGGGGATGGTAAAGCCTGAGGGGGACTGGTGCTGGATGTTTCTTAATCACTACTGCAATCCTTGGTGGTGATGGTTGGATGCATTGCTGAGCTTCTGGTTTTGTAATTATTTTCTAATGATGATGTGCTCTGTTGAGCTTCTCCTTTTGTAATTTTTTGCACATAGACATTATATAAATTACACAATTCCTTCAGTTGGTGTCTATGTCTTTGGCACTGACCCTGCCCACTGGCAAAACTGAGCCTGTGGGCTCCACAGAACCAAGGGGCTCTTGTGACACTGCAGGGCCTTGTCTGACCTGGGGACCATGGTGACCCTGTGGGGCTTAATGGAACCAAGACACTGTGGGGACTCATATAGACAAGGGTCCATCATTTTCCTCTCCCTGCCCCTGCCCCAGCCCAGCAGAGCAGCAGAGTCAGGTCTGGCCCTGCAGCAGGAACTGCAGGCACTGGAGGTCAGGGACAGCCACTCTGGGTCTGGAATGCTCAGCAGATGCTCAGCTCGGGCAGCTCCTGGAGCCCCAGGGCCAGCCCTGCTACCCAGTCCAACAGCAGAGTTGGCCCTGGGGCTCCTCAGGCAGCTCCTGCTGGCCCAGGGACAGGCCAGCCTCTTGCCAGGGCTCCTCTGCACACCCACGGGCTCCTGCTCTGCTCCTGGCCCATGCCAGCTGCCCCCAGAGCCTTTCCCAGGGGAACACGTCTGTGCTGGCCCCAGCAGCCATTGCTGCAGCCCCTGCCCTGCTGCCCAGAGCCCCGAGCTGGGGCTGCTGCTCTGCAGAGCACGGGGGCTGTGCTGCCCGGGGCCCTGGGCTGCCTCTGCTGGGCTCTGCTGCTCAGCCTGGCACACAGAGGCAGCTGATGGTGCTCCCTGCACTGACCCCCTCCCACACAGGCTCCTGCAGGGCATGGAGGGGGCTCAGAGGTGCCTGCCTTGTGCCAGGGCTGCCAGAGGGGCTTGGGGCTGCCCTGAATCCTCCTGGGGGAGTTCCCTGAGGGTCAGAGGAGTCAGTGCCCAGACTCCTTTCCCTGGGCCTGCTGTGTCCCTGGGCTGCAGAGCTCTCCTGGCTCACAGCAGACGTTCAGTCCTGGATCTCGGGGTGACCCCAGCCTGCCAGGCCTGTGCCCAGTGAGCTCCACTCCCTGCTGGTCCCTGGCACACCCTGTCCCTGCAGGTCCCCTGTGTTCTCCTGGCAGCTCCCAAGGTCCTCCAGACAAACCTTCCCCTGCCATCAGCCCTGGCACAAGCTGCAGAGCCCCTGGAAGGCTCAGCACAGACCATTCCCCATCTGATGGGCACTGGTTACCCCCAAGCAAAACCTGACCCAGACCTGAGTCCCCTGAAGGACACAGCAGGACCCTGATCTCATCCCACTGAGTCCTGGGAGAACAAGAAACACAAGGAGCTTCTTGAGTGGCCTGAGAGTGACTTTGGAAGAGAGCAAAGCCATCCTGCCCTGCACTCAAGAGGTGCCCTTTGCTGGTGGAGCTGCTGTGCTGGAACCCAGCTGTGTCCCAGCAGTGCCCATGGCCTGTCCCTGCCTGAGGGCACAGCACGGACATGCAGCAGGACAGTGACCAAGCTGCCAGAGCACTCCGGCCTTGCACCCACAGCAGGGCTGGGAAAGAGAGTGTGGGCCTCTGGAAAGGGAGGTCCATTCAGCAGCTCTGACAGGACCAATTGCTGCTGCTCCCTGGGAGTGCTGCTGTCCTGGGACTCTTCCCTTTCTCCCCCATAACGTCATGCAGGTCTCAGAGTTGGGATCCCAGAAAAAGAAGGCACTGCAAGGTCATTTATTTTGTTCAAAGAAAGCAATGGTGCAAATCCTGGTTGACAGAGTTTCTGGATCAAATTCAAGAGGCAGATAGGGAATTAAGCAAGGAATGAATAAAAACATTTAATGGAGCACAACATTATGGCAAGAAGAACCCATAGGCATCACCAAAGACCTGAGAAGGCAGACTGGGCCAGTCATGAGTTCCATTCCGAAAACTATGCAGCAGAAAACACTTTTTTGCTTCTGAAAAGTATCCAGTCACCTTTTTTCTCAGGGCATCCTTAAGCTCCTGGTTCCTCAGGCTGTAGATGAGGGGGTTCAGGACTGGAGGAAACACTGAGTACAGAACTGACAGGGCCAGATCCAGGGATGGGGAAGACATGGAGGGGGGCTTCAGGTAGGCAAAAAAGCCAGTGCTGAGAAACAGAGAGACCACAGCCAGGTGAGGGAGGCAAGTGGAAAAGGCTTTGTGCCGGCCCTGCTCAGAGGGGATCCTCAGCACGGCCCTGAAGATCTGCACATAGGAGAAAATAATGAACACAAAACAAGCAAATAAGAGAAAAGCACAAACTATGAGAAGCCCAAGCTCCCTAAGGTAGGATTTGGAGCAGGAGAGCTTGAGGATCTGTGGCACTTCACAGAAGAATTGGTCCAGGGCATTGCCATGGCAAAGGGGCAGGGAAAATGTATTGGCTGTGTGCACGACAGCGTAGAGAAAGCCACTGGCCCAAGCAGCTGCTGCCATGTGGGCACAAGCTCTGCTGCCCAGGAGGGTCCCATAGTGCAGGGGTTTGCAGATGGACACGTAGCGGTCATACAACATGACGGTGAGAAGGGCAAGCTCTGATCCAAAGGGAAAAAAATCAGAAAAACCTGAGCAGCACATCCTGCATAGGAGATGGTTGTGGTGACCCAGAGGGTATTGTGCATGGCTTTGGGGACAGTGGTGCTTATGAAGCCCATGTCAAGAATAGAGAGGTTGAGCAGGAAGAAGAACATGGGTGTGTGCAGGTGGTGGCCACAGGCTACGGCGCTGATGATGAGGCCGTTGCCCAGGAGGGCAGCCAGGGAGATGCCCAGCAAGGGGCAGAAGTGCAGGAGCTGCAGCTGCCGTGTTTCTGCCAATGCCAGCAGGAGGAAGTGGCTGATGGAGCTGCTGTTGGACATTTGCTGTGGCTGCACATGGGAACCTGTTCATGGGCAAAGGACAGTGAACAGTTAGAGGAGATGTATGTAACCAAAATCAAAGCCATTTCCCATACACCCTCCTCTGTAACACACAAGGATAGGCTTCTCTGTTTGAGAGTTCTGAGGTTTTCTTTTAAGCTCCCCCCATGTCTCTCCTGATATTCTTGGATATCAAAACCCTCAGCATTTCTACTGCCTTCTGGTAGGACAGAGTGTGTTCCCTCAGGGAAGATGATGAGTGGAGACTGAGGAAGATGGTCTGTCACTTCATTGTGCTTGGAGTTTCTCTGGGCTTTCACTTTTCCCAAATGGGGATTGTTCACACTCCTAAGTTTTCCTTAATGGTCACCAGATATTGCTGAGAGCAGATGAATCCCCCACAGCCCAGCTCCACATTTGCAGCCAAGGACTCACATTTCTCATTTCACCAACCCAACAGCATTTTCAATGTCAGAAAACTTCTGTGCTTCCCCATCAATCTTAGAGATGCTCTAGGACAGGTTTGAATCCTGCATTGAAGCTCCCATCTTGGACTCAAATCTCAGAGCGAATTCCAAGTGTCCTTATGCTGGCACTGGATGAAGGGAGATGCAGCTCCTTCCCTGGCTGCACTGACAGCATTGCCCAGAGCCGGGCACTGGGCACAGCGTCACCCTGAGCCAGCTGTGCCCCCTCCCAGAGCCCCCAGGGCCGGGCAGCTGCTCCCAGCCCTGTACTCTGCAGAGGAACTGGGCCCGGGGCTGCAGAGGTGCCCCATGGCTCTGCTGCAGCTCTGCCTGCACAGGAGGGGCTTCACGCCTTGGAGCCCCAGCCCTGAGGGCAGAGGCTTGGCTGGGGGACAGGAGGGAGGGGGCTTGTTCAGAGGGAGGGGCTGCACTGGAACGGATCCTGTGGACATCTCTAAACTCTCCCTGCCACAGCATTTCTGGATTTTGTTTTCTCTCCTTCCCTGATATTGTTTCTGCATCCTAGAGACTTTCCTCCTGCAGCTGTTTCCCTGCACCTGATCTCTCCCTGCCAGCACTCTCAGACCCCAAATCTTTGTGCACTCTCCATGCCCCTACAGAACCCTGCCTGTTTGCATGGCACTGGCTAAGGCGGGTTCTGTTTGCAGCTTGGAGAAAGGACAGCTCAGACTGAGCCTGATGGGTCCAGCAAAGGTGATGCTGGTGCTGTCCATGGGCAGAGTGGCTGAAAGCACATTAGGAATCTCTTGTGAACATACTCATCACTAAAAGTAACAGTTCAGATGTCTCAGGAACATGTCAAAATTCATAATCAAGCCTTAATATTTTGGTCCCAATCCCAGACATTCTCCAAGAGTAGGAAACTGAATAGAAACATTAGGAAATTTCCTCATTTTTATCAAATTTCTTGTCTTGGAAATGTTATACAACTGCTCAGAACCCTTCAGCATGTCAGAGCTTCATGAACATTTCACCTCCCCTGCAGCAGAAATACTCAAGAGATGTACTCACAGGGTCTGCAGGCATTGGGATGTTCCAGCTTTAGGAGATCACTCAGGAGCTGCAGCTGCATTGTCCTGCAGCCAGAGGTTCCTGTGCCAAGGGCTGGCAGTGATTCTGCCCCAGGCACTTCTCAGCACCTTCCCAGCCCTGACTGATTGAAGCTCTCTGTGCCTCTGGGCTCTGCCCGGGCTGGCTGCAGGCAGTGCCATCAAGAGAAATGTGCTTTTGAAGCTCTTCTTGCTTACCAGGAGCTGCCTCTGTGCCAGGAGCCCAGCCCAGCTCAGCAGCACAGACACAGCACCAGGACTTTAATGACCCTCTGGGGCTTTGTGCCCATGCCCTGAACATCAGTTCCTGACAGGCAGCTGAAGAAACCTCTCCAGAACTCCAAGTCAGAATCCAACTCCAAAGTTTCTTGGACTTTTAATGGGTCCCACTGAGGGACACCACTGAGAAAGTGTCCCCAGGCCCCAGGCAGAGCAGAGAACTGGAGGCACTGATGCCAGGTGGGGACAAAGAGAAGCCAAGTCTTGGTGCCCTGGGGCACAGCAGGGTCTGTGCCACCAAGGGCTGGGAGGAGACACCTTGTCCTGAGGCCCTGGGGCCTCCTGGCACAGCCCCAGCCAGGCTGGGCACTGTCAGCCCCTTGTCCTGCCCTCAGCATCCCCCCCTAGCCCACATCCCAGTGGCCTCAAGGATCTGCTGGAAGGAGTCCCTGGGGAGCCTTGCTCAGCAATGGCCCTGGGGGCTCCTGAATGCTCCCAGGACTGCAGGTTTTTCAAAGGACTTTGGGTTTGTCTTTTGGCTTAGACTCTCTGAGAGGTTTGTGCAATCATGGCCTCCAATTATCTGCTGTAATTAGTCCCTAGAAAGGCTTTGTCAGTAACAACACTCAGTGGGGCTCATTAATGCTTCAAGGTACTTCAGTTGTTTTAGGGTACTTGGTGTTTCCCTTTTGATACAGAGTCTGTGAGAGGTTTGTGCAATCATGGCCCCAATTATCTGCTTTAAGGAGTCCCTTGAGAGCTTTGTACTGACACTCATTGGGGTCATTAATACTTTGAGATACTCAAGGTGTTTAAGCTACTTTGGATTTTCTCTTCCACACTGAGTTTCTGAGAAGTTTTTTGTGCAATCCTGGCAACCAGTTCCCTCCTCCAAGGAGTCCATGAGGAGCCTGTGCTGGGGATGGATCTTAGTGGGACCCATAATACTTTGAGACACTTTGGGCATTTCCTCTGATACTGACTCTTGGAATGCTTTGTGCAATCTTCTCTCAGGCCCTGAGATTCAACGCTCAGCTCCAAATACTCCACAGGGCTCATTATGATCAAGGAGTCCTGACAAACCATGCCTCTGCCTTGACTTACCTCCACTCTAGTGCAGTTCATTAGGTTTCCTTTTACAGTTATGGAGAAATATTTCAAAGATCTGCTAGGAAATATGTGTTCCTACTTTAAAGGGTGTCTCTTATTGCTGTTCTTGTTACACAAGAGGTGATTGCAGCATTCAGTGACTGATACTGATCCAGGCACTCTCCTAAGGAGCTCTAGCCTGCTCAGAGAAGCTGTGCCTTGAGGTCTGACCCAGTGTGGACAACCTTGCTCCACATTCCCCAAGCTCATTTTTCTCTCCTCACTCACCTGGGACCTGCTTTTCTTGGAGACCCGGCTGCACACAGCCAAAGAGGATATTGCCTTCTTTAATTTTTGAAGCAATCGAAAACTCCTGAGTTTCCCCATTGAAAACAGACATCCTCCTCAAGTGTGTGCCAGCCCAAGCTGCCACCAAGACCACTGCAGACCTGCCCTGGGCCAGCTGTGAGGATGGATCATCATCCCAGCCTGCACTGGGCCATTGCAAGGGACTGTTGCCATGGACACTGCAGTGACCCCACTGCTGGGTTTGGGTGCCATGGCAACCCTCATCAGTTCAGGTTTCCTTGGAAACCACCCCAAGGAGCCATTTCTGCAGCCAGGTTCCATGGCCACTTGCCTGCAGAGCTGTTGCTGTCCTTGGTGTCGGAACCCAGGACATCTCTCTGGATGCCCTGGATGTCTCAAAGCCCTGGCAGGGGCTCGGAGACCCTGGCAGGAAGCCAAAGACACCTGGAAATTAGATCTTAATCCATGGAGCAAATTGCCAACCTGATATGAAGAATTACAGGCCACAAAAGTTTAAGTGGCACAGTAGTAGGAATCACAGGGTGAAGGAAAAAATTTTTAGAGCACTGTACAGGGGGGTTTTGTATGTTGTACAGGGGGGTTTGAAATTCTATACATGGGGATCAGGGGTTCTAAGATGGAGGGATTTGGGTGTGCCCTGTCCTTCTTTCTTCTCCTTGGCATCCATGTTCAGGATGATGTTGGCACGTGTGGATTGGTTCATGGTGAAGGTACACTTGCCAACAAGGGTGAAAAGTATTGGCAATAGAAGGTACATATCTAATACGTAGTTTTCACTATGAAAGAGACAACCGCCCCGTGGGCGGGAGAGAGTGCCCTTGGCTGTCTTGCTGATCAGACCTCGGCTGGACAGACAGAAAAAACTTCATAGATAAGAAACAATAAACTCAACTGAAGACCGAAGAAGCAAGAGTCCAGACTCCTTCTTCGAAAGCATGGCCTGCCCAGAACCACCTTTTCCCGTGCTGGGGCAGAAACGAGTAACAGCCGACCCCGGCACTCGGCTGCCACGGCAACCGTCAGGACAAAGCAGTGCTGGGGCTGTTCCAGGGACAATTGCAGTGACACTCGTTGGTGCCACCAGGTGCCATGGCAAGGGCCATGGGGACCCATTCCTTAGTTTGGTGCCATGGCAACCAATGCCCGGAGCCATTGTGATGGTTGGTGGCCATGGAATCCTGCCCTGGGCCTCTTGCTCAGGGCTGGTGTCACTGCCCAGAGCCAGAGGGGATCCCTTGCTGGGGGCTTGTGCCATGGCCACCTGCCCTGTGCCGCGCTGGCTGCTCAGGCACCAGGAACCAGCCGCAAAGGGCACTGCCAGGGCCAAAGGCCAGGTCAGCCAGACAGAAAGGGGCAGTTGTTGTTGTCGAGGCGGTCACGACACAAAGCAGGGACTACAAGCAGTTTCAGATGGCAACAGTTTATTATCGAACATGGCTGACTTTTTATACACTTTTTAATTGTTTATGTTTCTTTTACTCTAATTATTGGATACAATAAATCAACATAACACTATTGGTGAAAAGTTACAGTGACTTAACTAACTTTCTAAATATACTTCATGTAGCTGCGAAGTTCTTATTTTTTTTCAGTCTCTTAATTCTCTTGGTTTCTTTGGTTACAGCTTTGGAGAGAGGTCCTTATCAGCTTCTTCTTTCTTCTCAGCTTCTTCTTGCTCCTTTAGCTAACAGGCCCGCTGTTAGCCCCTTCCACAGACAGTGCTGGCACTGTTTCCATGGCAGCCCTCACTGGGGGTGACACCTGGGTCACCTGTCCTGGCAGCTGCCATGGAAAGCCCTGGCAAGGACTAAGGGCACAGACACTGGCACTGAGACACTGCTGGGCCGGGTGCTGAGCACAGGGCTGAGCACGCAGAGATGGTTTTGTTCTTGCTGAGCTGCAACAGAGCCAAGGCCTGTCCTGCCCCTCCTCCAGCCACGCTGGGCAGGGGCTGGGGCTGTGGGGGAGCTTGGCAGGAGACACAGCCAGGACAGGTGACCCCAACTGACCCCGGGGATACCCCAGACCACAGGACATCATGCTCAGTGTATGAAGTGCAGGGAACAAGGAGGAAGGGGGGAATTTTGGAGTGAGGGTTTTTGCCTTGCCAGGTAAATCTTACGCACGAGGGGGCCCTGTTTCACCACTGGGCAGGGTCAGTACCAAAGACACAGACACCAACTTAAGGAATCCTGTAATTTATATAATTCACAGCTGCAAATAATTACAAAAGGATAAGCTTAGCAAAGCACATAATCATTAGCAAAGAATTACAAAAGAAGCTCAGCAATCCACCCAGTCATTACTAACAAAGATTGCCTGCAGTGATTAAAGAAAGATCCACCACCAGTTACCCTCAGACTTTACCATCACCCAGATCCACACATCAGCTGGGGCAGACAAGGACTGCAGAGCCATTCCCAGACACTGGGAATTCCTGCAGGTGCCTCCACCTTTGCAGGCAAGGAGCCTCCAAGCCCGCTGTGAGAGGACACAGCTTTTGTACCGTCAAACAAACAAGCTGACATCACTGCTAGGGTGGGAACATCTGGTTTCATTCTCCTGATTGGTTTCTCCCAAAGCCTGGCCAGGGCTCAAGGAGGAATCAAGGGAGTTGACTTTGATCCTTCACCCCTAGACAAGGCCAGATTGTTTGGCCAGATTGTTTGTCTGGTTTCTGAATACAGAAAGAGAAATCCATGTTTTATCAAGGAACACATTCAATGATCATGTTGTTAATAATGCTTTGTTAGTGAGTGGATACAAATATAACATTTGCTTGGAAGGCTCATCTAGAGGTGAACTTTGCCTCAGGGCCTGTTCAGGCCTTGATCCCAGCCTGTTCAGGCCTTGCTACTTGGATGGGCCCTGAGAGCTACAATGAAGTACAACCTTCATAACCATTCTTTCAATAACACAGTTTAGATTTAGATATTAGGCATAAACGCATCTCCCCTTGTGCTTCAAATAAGTGCTGTTACATTTCATTACTCAGAGCTATTCACATTCCTTTTCAAACATGCCTAAAGAGTTGCTACTATTCTCTCTTATTTATCAAATGCCTCTCTCTTCTTGAGACTGTCTCTTTTAAGACAAGTCTCAATATTCCACTTCCCAGCACAAAGCGTCACAACAACTGGAACATGGAATGTTAGCGTGCACACCAAGTGCACACACTGCAATGATGACAGACACTGCCACAAATGCAGCCTCCAATTTGGCAGCCATGAAGCCAATCCCACCAAGAATAATTTTCTTCTTTCTGCCACTCTTCTCCTGCTCTTTCTGTCAAGGTGATTGCTGACTGTTGGCCTTCAAACCCATCACTGACAGCAGTGCAACATTCCTGTCCCATGACAGCCCAGGCTCCTCCTTGGCCAGCAAGCAGATAATCCAAGGCCATGTGGTTCTGTAGAGTCCCCATTTGCGTTTGTTGGAGCCCATAGGATGTGCTACCGGACATTTTAACAGCATCATTTGCTACTTCTTCTAATAATCCATCCAGTCAACTCCACGGTACGGGGCAGCACACATGGGGCACAGGATGAACCAGAATCTTTTGCTTTCTGAAACCCAAGGCACTCCTTGGGGGGAAAATGTTCTCTGGGCTCCAGGTCTTCCTTGTGGTTGTTGCTGAAGGACCCTAAATGGTGGCCCTGCAGCCAGGAGTGGGGTAACACTGACACTGACACTGACCAAGCTCCAGCAGCCCAAGTTCTACTGGCATTGGGAGTGATGGTAAGGCACAGAAATCCTCTCACACTGTGGCCTCTGTAATTAGAACAGGCTTCGGTTTCTCCTGAAGGGAAATCTTAGTGAATCCTGTCAAATGGATCATTGTATTCCTGTGTTTTCTTGAACTGTCCCTTCATTGACAGTTACGAGACAGAGCCCATGGACTGAGTTCTGGCCAGCCCACAGGGTGGGCCCTCCAAGGGAACCCCATTCCTCCCAACTTCAGCTGAGAACAAACACAGAAATTAGTGACATGGAGTACTTCGGCTACCCTGATCTTGAAATTTTCAGAACCAATCATTAAATTTTGATGACTAATCCCTTGGTGAAACACCGGAGGTGTTTGTGGCAAACAAAGATTCTGGCTGACTTATCAAGGTACAACATACAGACACCAACAGTACTTTAGTGACACTGTTCTTCGTTCTTTTCGCTCAATCTCATTTGAGTAAGGAACAATAATTCTGTTGTCCATGGAGCTGGAGCCTTTTTAATTCCAGAAGAATGCCTCCAAGGTCCTTTGCTGTTCAGCTTTACCATGTTGTCTGTGGCTAACAAGGCTTGGTGGGGCCCTTTCCCCTTTGGCTGGAAGGGGGCTGGGGCCCAGTCCCTGAGGGGCACCCAGGCTCCTGGATGGAATTTGTGTGCAAGTCCCTCAGTGTCACAGCAGCCTTCACAGGGAGCCCTGTGGATCAGAGCATTTTCCAAAGGGGCCACTGGGGCAAACAAGATTTGGTCTGGCAGGATGTGTAAAACAGCATCCTGTATTATCTACTTGTTCTCAAACAGAACACTTGGCTGCAGGGACATATTCCCATTGTTCCTGCCCAGGTTTCAGGATTCAATGCTGTCTTTCCTAGGAGCTGCTCCTTCAGCTGCCTCAGGAGGCCCTTTTGGTCTCCGGGCCCTCACTCTGGCTCCATTGTTAGGACTGCTGGATCCAAACCCTTTATCTCCACAAATGGTAATGACTGGAGGTGCATCTCCATTATTCATAATCGTGCTTAAAATTGCAATATCAATAATTGTGCTACCCTGTCATGGGGTTGAATAACCCAATCTTACTGACAATTATTTAACAGAATTACTGTAATTTCTCCTTTATATTCAGCATCAATTCCTCCTTTCCTCCTGCCATGACATGAACATTTTGCAAGGCCAACCCCCACCGAGCAGTTACCAAACCAAAGTGTCCTGGAGGAATCTGAATTCCTGTCTCAGTACTGACAGCTTTCGTTTGCTTTGGATTTATCCTCATTAATTCCAATGCATGAAGGTCCAGCCCTGCAGCCTCTGGGCTGGCCCTGCCAGGGGCCATCACACCCACAACAATTTCCCAGGCAGTCCAAGTCTCACTGCCCATGGTTGTAGTTGCAAATTGGGTGCAGTTATGCACAGCCAGGGGTTTCCATTTCCCTAGTGGGCCATTGTTAAGGACATGGAGCACATCTGGGAGATGGGTTCTCCATGGGGACAGGTTCCCATCTCCTAATTTTTCCACTGCTCTTTTAACAACCCCTTCACCCGTTCAACAAATCCTGCAGCTTGTGGATAGTCTGGTTCATGAAAAACCCTGCAGTCTTCATCACAGTATTTTTCACAGTAACAGACAAAGCATTCTGCATCACAGTATCAGCAAACCCTGTAAAATAGACAATTTTATCCCCTCCTCCTTTTTTCATTGTATACAATCTCACAAAGTTTACCTCTGACATTAGGGTCCAGGCCAATCCTTTTCTGTAGAGTGTTTGATGTTACATCCCTGAGCAGCCAAAGCTACCAAATTAGTATTGTCAGCACTATTTCACATTATTACTATTTTATACGTAGATATAGATATTGATATAGAAATATAGATATAGCTAGATAGGTATAGACATACATATAAATATATATATATAAATATATATATTAAGGCCTTATTATACTATAAGTATGTACATAGTTATTTATGATATTAATATTTCACTTGCACAAATGCATGGGAGCTCAAGATTAAAACCTTCTTCTGTTGCTCCATGTGGGAGCATTCCAACAATAATCGTTCCTTCTGAAGGTGCTATTTCCAATGTACTGTTAACAAATTCATCTTTGTCTGCCCAAACCCACAAGTTCTTTTCCTTTCCCATATGCAATTTTTTGATAACTTTTAAGACATCCAGGGGTTCAGCTTCTTTTAACCAACTGCCCCACTGCTCACACAGTGCTGCGACCTCAGCCCACTCCAGAGCCAGCCAACTCCAGGAAAGGGCTTCCCATCTGGGAATTTCTGATGCCACTGATTCCTCACATTTACATTTAACAAGTGACATTTTGCTGTGATCTGGCCAGACTCTGCCAGTTTTGTTTTACCAGTGGGCAGGGTCAGCACCAAAGGCACAGACTCCAACTGAAGGAATCAGTGTCATTTACTGCAGCTCAAAGCAGCAAAGGATCACAAAAGGTGCAGCTCAGCAATGCACCCAATCATCACCACCAAAGATTGCAGCAGTGAATAAGAAAGATCCAGCATCATTTACCCTCAGACTTCACCATCCCCCAGATCCACACAGCAGCAGGGGAAGCTGTCCCAGCCAAGGGCTGCAGAGCCACTCCTGGACACTGGGAATTCCTGCAGGTGCCTCCAGCCACAGGTGAGGCTCCAACCTCGCTGTGAGAGGGCCCAGCTCTGACAGTGCTGAATGAACAAACTGACAGCACTTCTAGTGCGGGAACATCTGGTTTCATCCTCCTCTTGGATCCCTCCCAAAGCCTGGCCAGGGCTCAAGGAGGAACCAAGGGAGGTGACTTTGATCCTTCAGCCCCAAACAAGGCCAGATGTCAGATTTCATGGCCTTGTCTGGCTTGCAAATATAAAAAGATCAATACATGTGTCACTAAGGAGTGGCTACATCTATCACAGTGCTAATGACCATGCATATTTCATCAGTGAGCACATACAGAGATAACCTTTGGTTGGAAGGCTCATCCAGAAGTCACCTTTGTCTCAGGGCCTGCTGTTCAGGCCTTGGCACTTCAGGGACAGGGTTTAGTGCTGGGCTTGGCACTGCTGGGTGACCGGCTGGACTGGATGAGCTCAGAGGTCTTTTCCAACAGAAAGGATGCTGTGATTCCATTATTATATCTGCTGCATTCAGCTAGGTCTATTTGAGCAGCATTACTTTGCTCCAAAAGTTCCCCCTTGCCCAGCTCCTGTGGCCTATGGTGGCAGCTCCTTCAGCTCCTGGTGCTAAGCTGCTCATGCTGAACGAGATGACTCGGAGAGATGAGTACAGTCCATGCAATTTTTTCTGGGACAGAGAGGAGAGGGTATGGAAACAGGAGCATTGTTTGGTGTGGCCTCCTCTCTGTCCTTCATGCCTTTCAGTGCTTTGAACCAGCCAAGAGCTTTTTCCAAGAGTGCAATGGAGCAGCTGTTCCTGCTCCCGGCTCTGGCTCTCTCCAGTCTCTGACCTTGCTTGGCTTTGTCCCTCTTGCTGTGCCCTCTGTTCTCCCAGGCTCAGTGGCTGCTGCCCAGGACTGTAGGACTGGCACTGATCCAGTGGTTGAGACCCTCCTTGCTGTGGCCTTGGAGCTGCCTGGACACAGCAGCCTTTTCCATCTGGAAGCTCCCCATGGACAGGGAGTCTCCAGCTCCGTTCCTTGCATGACCTCCAGGAGCCCAGGGCTGCCATCTCAAGTCCCTGCTGGCACTGGGGGCTCCCAGGTGCCTCAGGCTGCTGTGACACCGCTGCACACGCCAGGGAAGAGGGGCAGGGGCTGTGATGAAAGTCAGCTCCATGTGCTGCTGCTGCTGCTGCTGTGGGGCCATTTTCCAGCCCGGCCCCAGAGTCAGGGATCAGATCCAGGCCCTGCTGCTGCTCCCTCGGGATCAGCCCCAGTTTGGGTGTTGCTGTCAGGGCCAGCAGGAGCGGTGGCTGGAGCAGCAGGTGCTGACAGTGCCCCAAGCCCTGGGGCTGGAGGGGTCCCTGGGCTGGGCTGGGAGGGAGCTGCCCCTTGTTCTCCCTCTGCCCCAGGCAAAGCTGGGCTGGACACAAGTGGGGCAGCACAGCCACCAGGGAACCTGCGAGTCTCTTCCAGCCCTGGCTGCTCAGAGTTTGGGCCTTGGAGCCTCAGGTGGCCAAAGGCAGCTGCTCCTGGTCCCTCTGGGTGTGCCCCAATGTTCAGCAGTGCTGCTCCATCAGTCTGTGCCCAGCAACGGGGAAAAGCCTCAGCCCTGCAGGGCCAGGAGCTGCTGGGCTCTGCCTGAGCAGCTCAGCCAGCAGGAACGGAGGTGCTCCACATGGGAACCAGGAGAAAAGGACACTTCTTTTACAGGACATGTTTTCTATTTAAAAGAAAAAAAAGAGAAAGAAAAAAAAAAGATTGGTAAAATTCTAAAAGATAAAAATAAAATCCAAGTGTTAGTGAAAAAACTTCTGTAACTTTGCATTAAGACGTAAAGGATCTATTTAAAAAGAGATCTGTTATTTGCTTTGTGAATGTGCTGATGGCATGGATCCATCTTACTGACCTCAGCAGCCTTTTAAAAGATTTTGGGCTTTGTTCCCGATATCGTTATTTTAAATTGTGGTCAAAGCAAGAGGAAATTTGCTGTGTGCCTTTCCAGCTCCAAGGAGGACTGGGAATAAAAACTGTGTCACACCCCAAATCCTTTAGAAGATGACCTTCCTTCTCCCTCTGTTAATGAGCTGCACATTCCCTTTGAAACTGTCAGGGATTTCTTAAAGACACAAAGTCCCACTTACAGCTCTTTGCTCTGGTTTGGAAGTGCAGCAGGGCAATTCTCCATCCAGCAGCTCCAGACTGCACTGCCTCAGGAACACGGCCCACTTGCCACGTTTGGCCCACTTGTGGCACTTCTAGAGGATGAGGAAAAAGTCAAAAAGGAATGAAGAGTGGGACAGATGAAACATCCTGTGGACATCCAGGCGTTCAGCTGGGACTGTGGAGAGTTTGGGTCCTTGCCAATTGGATGTGTGTCCCCAACTGCAATCTCTTGGCTTACAGGAGAGTCTCACTCACCTGCCAAATCAGAAAGCTCAGGTGCTGTGCTCAGAACAGGCTCATCTGATGCAAAGCTGTCAGAGCAACGTGAGGGCAGAGCCAGCCCAGCTGTGCCCAGGGCTGAGCGCAACAGAGCCCTGGCAGAGCCCAGAGCAGCCTCAGCACCTGCAGAGCCTGGCTGCAAGGAGAGAAAGCAGAAACTGCTCGTCAGCTGAAGGCTCCTGTCCCCTTGTCCCAGCTGCCCACGGTGCCCAGGCCATGCTGGCTGTGCCCAGAGCTGTGCCCAGAGCTGCCCATCAGTGCTGCCTTTGGGAGCAGGGCAGGAGGGCAGGACATGTGCCCAGCCTGCAGCCAGCCATGGCACATGCAGCCCTCAGCACCTGCCCATAGCAGGATGCTCCTGTGCTCGCTGCCATCTCCCAAAATCTCTGATCCCACCCTGCCAAGCAGACAGGCACCCACCTCATGCCATCCACAGCTGGAAGAAAAGCTGGTCCCAAACGATGTCCTCAGCCTGCTCCAAGGGCACGGCCCATCCATGCCACAGCTGCTCCAAGCACTTCCCAATCCAGACTGGACTAACCAGAATGCTTCCTCTAGGAAAACAAACAACAAATTATTGAAAAGAGGTTAGAGACAAAAAGGGAAAAGAAGAAGAAAGGTCAAAACTCTTAGCTCTGTCAGGGCCTTGAGGAAGGCCCAACCCCTGCATGCCAGGGAAAAACACACCCATGGGTGAGGGAAGTCCACACTTTCTCCCTTCCCCCTGCATTGTCCCCCCAAAATAACGGTGATCCCAAAGCAAAACAAGGGCAGTGGAGCAGCCCAAGGCCTTCCTTGCCTGCACAGCAAAGCAGCCCCAGCACAGGTTCTGGAGTCCCACCCCTGCTCCCACCACAGGGGTTTGTTTGTGTCGGGCTGGCTGCCCCAGCCCCAGCCCCAGCCCAGGGCACGGTGGGTGCTGGGGGCTGTTGGCAGGGCCAGGAGCCCACTCCCATTTTGTACCCACCCCAGCCCATTCCACCAGCCCTGCCAAAAAGCTGACATAAGAATTAGTTGCATCTGCCCCAGCCAAGGGGGAACCTTTGCTTCCCAGCCAGGCTGGGCAATGCCCAAATCTGGGAGCATTTCCCCACGTGTGGACTCATCTGCAAATTCCCTGTGGAGTTTGGCTTTGAAGAAGGTGCCACAATCAAAGTGCATCACCTTCAACTGCTGGTGGCCAGGTTGAGGAAGAGGTTGTCATCCTTGATGTCATCCTCGCTGTCTCCAGCAGCAGCAGCCCCACCTGGTACAGCTTCTCTGGGAGCTCCTTCTCCTTCCCTAGGATCAGACCAGGCTGTCAGGGCTCTGCCCAGGGCCCCAGCTGTCAGGGAACCAGGACAAGCAAAACCTGCTTGGATGACAGCCACCAGGGCTGGGCAGAGCAGCTCAGCTCCAGCACAAGGGCTGCATGTTCCCATCCCATGACCCTGGTGCAGTGACACGGGCTGGGTTCCTTTGCTTCTCATTGCCAAGGCATGTGTGCAGCTGTAACTTACCAGGGCCCTGGATCAAAGTGTGCCTCTGGCTCTCTCTCTTCTTCTAGGGCAGATGAATATCCTGCATCCAAGGATGACAGAACACCTCTTCTAATGAGGGTCTGTCCAAGGAGTGCATAGATAAACACCACCCGATCAGATTTTGGCACTCTGGGGAGAGAAACCAGAAACTGCCCGTCAGCTGGAGAAGGCTCCTGTCTGCTTTGCTCCACTATTCCCTGCCCAGGCCATGCTGGATGTGCTCAGAGCTGGGCCTGAACTTTCCCATCAATTCTTGGTTTTGGGGGAGAGCAGGACATGTGCCACCTCCTCAGCAGCTGCCAGAGCGGGATGCTCCCGAACCCGCTGCTGTCTCCCAGCACTGGTATTGCACCCACGCCCAGAGAAGAGGATCCACCTGGAGAGAGCCGTTGTGGCAGCGAGAGCTGGCCCCAGCTGAAGTTCCAGCCCCTCCTGAAAGGCATCTTCCCACAGACCATCTGGTGCAGCAGGATGCCCAGGGACCAGATGGTAGCTGGCTCGCCATGGTACCAGCCAAAGCGGATCCATTCTGGGGGGCTGTATGATGGTGTTCCTGTGGAATACAGATGGAGTTCATGAGGGGGATGCTGCTGCTCCCAGAGCCTGGCCCCAGCATCCCTGGGCATGCAGGGGCTGCATCAGTGGCACACAGGGTGACCACTGTCCTCTCACCAGCACCTGGGACTGGTGTACAAACTCTGGGTTGGAAAAGAAGCCACTGGTGTTGGAAGAGGGCAGTGGAAGCCCTGGCTAGGCCTGACCATGACACGCAAAGGAAAAACCCACTGCGTGATGGGGAAAAACCATGCCCTCATTCTCCCTGCCTGCATTGCCCCAAACATATTATAAAGCCAAGACAAACAGGGCCAGTGGAACAGTCCAAAACCTTCCTCTTGCCTGCACACCAAACTGGCTGGGGCACAGGTTCTGGCCTCCCTCTCTGCTACCCCCACCAATGGCTGTTTTTGTCAGGCTGGCTGCCCTAGCCCAGCCCCAGTCCTGGGCAGAGTGGTGGGCAAAGCCTGCCAGCGGGGCTGGAAGATGGCTCCCCACCCAGCCCTGCTGTAAAGCAACTCAGCTGCAGATTCAGTCCCCTGAGTGGCAGCAAAAGGGAGAATCCCCCTGCCACACCCAGCTTGGGCTGTGACATGTTGGGCCATGAGATGCCAGGAGCGGGAGCACAGCCCTGTGTAGGCTCACCTGCAAAGTGAGTGTAGGCTGTGTCTTGCAGGTAGGTGCCACAGCCAAAGTCAATCAATTTGGCCTGCCCGGTGGCCAGGTCAACCAGGATGTTCTCTGGTTTGATATCGTGGTGCAGGACCCCGCAGCTGGTGCAGTGCCGCACGGCCTCCAGCACCTGGCGGAACAGCTGCCGCGCCACCTCCTCGTGCAGGAACCCCCGTGCTTGAATGAAATGCAGGAGGTCCTGAGACTGCTCTGGCCGCTCCAGCACCATCACAATGTCACTGGGGAGCTCAAGCCACTCCAGCAGCTGGATGACACCGGGGAAGCCAGTGGACACCTTGTCCTGCAGCACAACCTCCAGGGGAGCGCTGGTGCCGTCGGGCTGTGGGAGGAGCACGATGCCGCCAGTGGGGCCAATGCCGGGCCAGGGCTGGGCAACCCCTCAGCCAGCCCGGGATGCTCTGCGCCCTGCGCTGGCCCCACGCCTGCTCGCCCTCGGGACGTCCTGGCGGCTCCCACCCAGCCGGGGCTCGGCTCATCCCTGCTCGGCACGGCCCAGCTTCTCCCGCTGTCCCTGCTCACTCACCAGCTCGCTCCAGTGCGGGATGCGGTTCCGTGGCACCCTTTTGATGGCCACCTGCAAGCCAAGCGGAGCAGCGGGCTGAGCTCGCCGCCTGCCCTGCCCAGCCCCATCCTCCTCCTCCTCCTCCTCCTCCTCCGCCCCCTCCTCCTCCGCCCGCCGCCGGCCCCGCCGCTCACCGGGGCGCCGTCCGAGAGCCGTGTCCCCGAGCAGACGCTGCCGAAGCCGCCGCGCCCCAGCAGGGAACCCAGGCGGTACCGCTCCTGCAGGGCCTCCTGCTCCTTCCCTGCGGGCGGGACGCGGCTGTCAGCGCTCGGCCCGGGGCCAGCAACGGCCCCCGAGCGCCCCTCACCCGCCCCGGCCCGGCCATCCCGCGGCGTTCGCTCTTTGGAACGCGACACGGGAGGCTCGGGGCCGGGGGCCGCGCTGCCGAGCGGCGGAGCTCGGGCCGGGGAAGCCTCAGCGGAGGCGGCGGGAGCGGCCGCACCGCCTGTGTCCTCCGCGGGCCCCGGGAGGAGCCGGGGCCGGGGCCGGGGCCGGGCCAGGCGGAGCCAAAAGCCGGCGATGCCGCCCCAGCGCCCTTGGGCGCCCTTCCTTCCTTTCGGGAGGAGGTGAGACATTTCCCTTCAGCCATGGGCTGTGGCAGCTCTCCTTGAACACTCTGGCACTGGTGGGAAGTGAGGGGCAAAATCAGAGAGAATATCACAAGAGAGTAAGCCAAGGCATTTTCTGCCACTGAACCAAACTTCTCTGCCTCCTTCTCTACCTACTGCCTAAGATTCTGAGGGAAAAAATGTATGAATAAAAAACTGTGCTAAGCAAAGTGATCTCCAGCTGATGATGAAAATGTCTGAGATGCTTCAAAGCTACAGAAAAAGAAACATGACAATTTAAAACAAGATATACAAGGAATATGGAGTGATTCAGAAGTCTCTTGTAAATCAAAGATCTCACTCTTCTGAATAGATGACTTTCATTAATATTTTCCCTGCATTATTTTAAAATGAATGAATCAGCCTATTAAGGTCAAAGAAGGGAAAGGAGGAACTGTGTGCTTAATTTTCTCTGCTATCTACTCAGTTTTTAATCCAGTGCAGAAAACAAAATCTTCACAAAACCTACTTGAGACACACACCTTTAGAAACACTATGTTTTGAATTAGTAGACAATATTCTATTATTAGACAACACCGTGTTTTGAATTTTTAAATTTTTTTAAACTTTTGACTTAAAATTATAGCAGAAATAGTTTCAATAACTGAATAAACAAAATTCTAACTCATTCCTAAAAGCTATTGTCTTGCATAAATAGACAAAAAATATTTTAAAAGTATGTTAGTATTTGGGCTCCCTAAAACTTCTCTTTTAATGAAAATTTCAATGGTCTTCAGTAGAGTCTATCCACAGAACAGAGTCAAGCAGTTCCAGTATCTGCTTTTCCCTCCATTTGTGGAAATAGATGCCTGGGGACAGCTTCTGTCAAGAGAAATAAACCTCACCAGCCAGATAAAAGTGGGCAAGCAGGAAGCACATTAGAAGCAGCATCTTGCACTGTGAAAGGAAAGTGATAAGAGCTGGTCCTCACTTTCTATGGCAGATAATATTCTTGTAAATGAGCATTTATTAATAGCACCTGATCTCCAGAGAACCTGTCTGGACAATATGATTGCAGGTTTAGTTTTTTTATTTTTTATTTTTTTTTTTTCTTTTTTTTTTTTCTTTGTAGTAGCATTATTTTCTGTGTTAAACGAAAAAGAAACAGCTTTCTGCATTGGCAGAGCCTGGACTGCTCTTGTGAAGAAGGCTGGCATCATTGCATTGAAGCAGTGGTTTCATTTGTGAGCGTTTGCACTGCAGGAGCTCTTGCTCCTCCAGGCAGACTCAACCAGCCTGGATGGGCACCTGCTGCCTGGAGCCTCGCTGGCTGCTGGTACACTGCTCTGGGAACTCGGGGTGCTCAGCATGCAGGCAGGCCACAGCAAAGGTTTCTGAACAGCCAGCAGTGTTTAAATGGGAAGAAAATCTCATACCACAGTGCACATGGTGAAAGAGCTGTCCATGTCCCAGTCAGTTGTGCAGCCACTTTCAATTTGGCACCTTTGGAATACAAAGCTGTGGAAATGACATAACAACGACATCTGGATCACAGCCTTTGTGTGCCACTGGCAGTTTTTGGAGGAATCCTTCTGCCTGCTGCAGTTTGAGCTGCTGAGGCTCTGTGCTCTGAGCCAAGGCAGAGTGCCTCCTGATGCCCCACTGCAGGAGCCCCACCAGCAGCTGCTGCTCCAGCTCAGCAGGACACTGCCTGTGCAGCTGGCTCTGGAGTTTCTGAGTGACTGGATTCAGAACCCCAGTGCAGTCTTCTTGGAACAGAGGAGCTCATTTTATAGCACATAATAGATCTAAGAAATGGGCTGTTGGGAATTCATTAACATTTTAAACTAAAGGGGTTTGCAATGTTGTGAACAGTACCACATGATGGATTTTAAAACCATGTCTGGTTTAAGTTTTCTCTCAGTCCTTTGGAAAAAGCTCCTGATGTCTAGGCAATGAATAGTGAAGTCAGATGACCAAGAGCAACCGTCTCTATTGCTGAAATGAACCAGAAGTATATAATATATGACTAGTCAAGGTGTCTGGCTTTCAAACTGGTACCAACAAGAATTATTCTTGTCCCTTTGGGGGGATAGATAACATCATAGCTGAGATTTTTAAATCTATCCCCTGCTCATCTCTCCCTGCAATTTGTGCTGCTCTGGTTTTCTGTCTAGAGCCTTCTGAGCAGAGTCCAGCTCACTGAGCATTAGTCAGTTACTGTCATTCCTGGCTCTCTGGGCTGTATTTTATCTTGAAATGCATGTGAAAAAGGAGACAGTGTGAGCTAACCTATACTTCTCAAGGCTGACAAAGCAAGAGGAAATTCTGTTGAAGGAGGACATGGAAATTTAGCATGCAGATGACAGGCAGAAGATACATTAAATTCCCAGGGTTGTGTGGCCAGTGATGTCTCTCTTTCTCTGACAGATCTCCATTTCTTATTTTGCTTGATGCCCTTTTGACGACAATTTGCTTCTTCATTTTGGTCATTCTCAGGCCTCCTGATGACAGGCACATGAGAAGAGGAGTGCAGAATATTTTTGTTAGCCTCTCTGGACTCCTGGGCACTTTTCAAGAAGGAAAGAGTAATGACAATTCAGCTATTCTTTTTCATTTCTTTTTTTCCCTTCTGAAAGTGCTGCTTGAACACTGTGAGGAGGAAAAGCAAGCCCCTTGTTTTAATTTCACACACTCACATGTGTGCACGCAGGCACACACACCAACCCTCCCAGAAGCAGGAGAGTTATGCCTGCAGGGCTCAGGCTGAGCTGAAGAACAAACTGTTTTAATGAATATTTTGATCAATCTTGCCAAGTTGATTTAGAGTGTGAGTACAGTCTGGGGATTTTTCTCATTAGTAGTGAACTCCATGTTAGAGGAACATGGAGTGGTGAGCTCATTAGCAGCAGCCTGCCTGTGTCTGAAGGCACACACGGTGACAGCATGACATGAGTGACGAGAGACAGGGGCTGTGCTGCTGCGTGTTAAAAATATCCCTTGCAGGGCAGCTCTGAAATATCAATTTTACTAACACAGTTCTTACAATCGGTTACCATGAATTAATAGAAGAGTGACTTGAATTGAAAGCATTTCCCTGAAAGGAGATCTGCTGGCTTCTTTGGCGAAGAGTGAAACAAATGCTGCAACATCTGCCTTGGATTAGCAGCTTGTCTGCCTCAAAAAGAGGAGCATTCAGCAGATGTGTTGCATAGGAAATCACAGCCATTTCTCTTTACTGAGCAAAGCGTACACAGGATTGCCAGGCTGGCTTTGCCTGTAACACAAACAGCTAGCAAAGCAGCGCTGCAAAGGAATAAATGAACAAAACCGAGGGCAGCAGTAGGAGCAGAGATGAAGCAGGCAGAGCTGTGATGCCACGATGGGCTGGCAGCAGCCTCACCTGCCCCTGACTGCAGCCACAGCACGGCAGCAGCTCCAAGGAGCCTGCAGGGGCCAGGACAGAGCAAGCTGCCAGCTGAAAACACCCCTCCTCACCCCTGAGTTACTGTCTGCCTCATGGCCCCAAGCATTGCACTTTGTGTCCTCTGTAAAAGCACTTTATTCTCTCTAATGTAACGAGGGAACTTCTGATTGTACATAAAAATGTCCTCTCTTTCTAAATCCTGCTGCACTCTTGACCCAGCGATACCACATGGCAACAAGTTCCAAAGGTTAATGAAAAGTTTTGTAAGAATGTCTTCATACATTTTAAATCTGTTGTATTTAAATATTTGTGAATACCCTCTTCTTCTTCTGTTGTAGTAAAATTTATATAGAAGTATAGATGCTCTACAATATGCAATTCTTACATATATCTCAGCATTTCCCTTCTGCTATGCTTAAAATAGCCCCAAACTCACCACGAATTGAGTATTTGTTAACATCATTTTTTTAATCTCACTGCCTCTGTCCTGTCCTTGAAACTGGTAGCTCAGAAATCTGTGTGTCATCCTAAGAAAAGTTCAGCCATCTTCATCACTGGCATCATACATACATCTGGTTCCTTTTTTGCTACATCCTAATATTTTTGTCTTCCCTTTCACTGACACTTAGAGCAATATTCAGGGTGTTGCTTTATTTTTTTTCTTTCTTTTTTTCCTAAACAGCTGTTCTGAATTTTGAAATTCCAGGTCTGAATTTATGACAGGAATGCAAAAATTATTTAATCAAGGTTAAGGAAGTGTCCTGATCTTTCTGTTCCAAGATCAATGTGGCAAACAAAGAACAACCTTTATACTTAATGTCACTGATGAAAATGGTTAAAATATGTGGAAGTATTCTTTCAGAAGTAGTTGCTTGTTTGGGATGACAGCTTGTGAGTCTCAGCTTGTCATTGAAGAGAGACTGAGAAATAAACCCATGTATTTTCCAATTGCCTGCAAATCAAAGGTAGCTCTTGGTCAAACTCAGTTGAGTTGTTTGGATGGCACTGATTTCACACTTCAATTAAATATTTCCTGATCTTTCTAAAATAGTATTTCTTATATTTTAATAATAAAAATTAATTATTGCTAGTGAGTGTTCCTTTGTTCCTTGACTATTATTCTTACTTTTTTTTTGTTTTTAATTTAAATAAAATTTTAAAATTTAATAGAAATTTTAAAATGCCACCATTTTCTGGGGTTTTTTTTCACTGTATAATAGTTCTCATTCTCTTTTATCTCTGTTGCTGCATTGTAATACTGTGCAGTTTTGCAATGTTTCACTGCTCATATTATTTGCAATTGTTAGTCTCTGAGCAGGTTCTGGTGCAATTCCATTTCTTGTTCTCCTTGTGGAAGATAACTTCCTCCCCCTCTCCAGCAGGCAGGGGGGTTTCTGGGTGTTATTGGCACTGCATTAGACCTGTTTTAAGAGCACCATAAAAAGTTATGTGCTAGTTTTCAACAGTAAAAAATTTATGCACACTGGAATAATTTATTTACTGTTAATTGACGTGAAACAATCTGCAATTCTTTTTTTTTATAGTCGAATCAGTAATTATGTTGTAAACAGTCAAATCATCTGCACTAATAACTTAAACATAACTGTATATGCTTTTAATGATCAAAGATGTTCTTTCATCTAATTTAATTCCCTTTGATTTTAGGTACTTACTTGCAAATACAACCAGGTTTAAGAGAATGCACCAGTAATTAATTTTGAGACAGGATCCAAATCATTAGCTTTGATTTATAAGTAAAACTATCTGGGTTTAAGGATATACAGAATAAATCATTTTCTTAATAAAGTGTTTATTTTCTAGAAGAAGCATACAGGATGAATTCTTAGCCTGTGTGCTACTCAATGTGAAGTTATCAGTATGGTTTCAGACAAGCTCTGCATTCTTCTTTCACCTGTCAGCAGACAAGTTGATGTGTTTGCTCAATACAGCTCTGTCTTTAATCAGGATGAAAAGATGTAGCTTGACAGAGTGTAATTATTTTAATTGCTGTGGAAAGACAGAGAACTAGATTATAGGAGAAATTTGATTTTCAAGCTTAAGTGTGTTCTAGAACTGAAATAAGATTTCAGACACCTAATGAAATTTTGAGCTCTGAGGGTTGTAGTTTCAGAACTACAATAACTTTTTCTAAAAGGACCCCTCCATTAATGACAATTCTTACACATGTGAACACTTCTAACTTTGGAAAAATTTGGTTTTCAAGCACTTTTAGAGTTTCTGTCGTAAAAAATAAAACCAAGCAGCTTGTTCAGCAACCACGCAATCCTTCCATTCTCATTTTTCTACCCTTAAACACTTTCTGTCATGAGTGGACCTATGTTCATTTGACAGTCAAGCTAAAATGAAAATAATTTTAATGGCTGACATCCCTCCATCCCTCCAAGATGTTTTAAAATAGTCAGAAAAAAACTAGGAAGCAGTCTTTGGGCTTCAGGTTGCAAACGATCATTGTGGAATGGTGGGACTTTTGATAAACTCTGTGTTTATTTCAGACTGGGACATACTGGAGCTTCACACCCAGGTGTCCCCAAACCCAGGAGCCAGCTGCAGCCCTCCAAGGGCACTTGTGTCATCTCTGTCCATATTCTTGTGCCCTGAATGAATGCCTGTGCCATTCTCATGCTCTGAACGGGATTCCTTCGCCCAGGATTTTCTCCTGGGGAGCTGAAAGGCAGCGAGAGGCCTCAGAAAAAAAGAAAAACAATTCTTATCTCATTGGCTTCTCCTGTGCTGTACTCACGTGTGGAATGTGTTTGGAGATTGTTTACCACAGGTGATTGCCTGGCTGGATTCTGGTGTGAGTTGTTTTGACTCTTTGGCCCATCAGTGCCAAGCTGTGTCGGGACTCTGGAAAGAGCCATGAGTTTTCATTATTATCTTTTTAGCATTCAGTAAGTATCCTTTCTGTACTCTTTAGTATGGTATGGTATTCTTTAATATAAAATAGTATCAAAGTAATAAATTAGCCTTCTGATAAGGAGTCCTCCTCATCATTCCTTCCCTTGTCGGTGGCCCTGCATTTACAATAAATGTGTATTTTTTCACTTTTGGACAGCTTAAAAAATCCACCATTTAAACAAAAGACAACCCTTCTTAAGGCCTTGGTGGCTTTTCCTGCCTGCAAATATTTGTTCTTAGCTCCTGCTCTCACCCTGCCCACAGAGGGCTTGGCCCTCAGCTAGCAGGAGGCTTTGTAGCTCTGTTAGTTGACACCATCAGAAGACACAAAAAGGTGGAGTTTTTTGTCTTTTCTACGCTGTTTTTGTGTGAAAAGAGGAGCTCTGGGGATTTGTTGTTTGACATCCTGAGATGCCAGGGAAGGCACCATTTTCATACTTTATGGCACACAGTTTAGGCTGTCACTTAGGTCACACAGCTTAGCATTTTAGTAGTCTTTTCCTCTGAGAAAAAAAAATATTTTGAAATCTCTGCATTCAGAAATAGAAAAGAGAAGCAGAGGAGCACAGAAATCTATCCCAAAGAGTTTATGCCCCTAAGTGAAATGGAGTAGGTGAGAAATATTTTTGATTCTATTTGACACTTTCTCACCAATTTCTTTCGTTTATCATCCATTCATGAGAAGACAGGGCCTGATGCTGTGTTAAGGCAGGCTGCACAGAGCAAAGGTTTACTTCTAAGTAAAGTTGACATAATTTAAATAAGTACAGTGGGGAAAAAAACCCAAAAACCAAACCAAACCAAAACCAGCCAGGTTTTTAGATGCAATAGTTTTGGTTTGGAGGTGGTTTTTTTTTTTTTTGTGGCGGTTATTTTTTTCCCCACAGAGATATTTCTAATCAATACTACTTATAGATTTGCTGTAATTTCTTTACATATTCCTCTAGATAGATAACAACCACAAAAGTTCTCACATGCCTGGGGGACTATTTCTACAATTCCATGGACTGAAATTTGCTGCAAAAATAATCTTAGAGCCATTTGAGTAATCTTGCAACTGTTAGATGATTACTTGTTACAGACTGATGGAAGAGCTAGCACTTTTGCTCAACTTGTCAAGTGACATCTGGAATCCCTGAAGTACTTGTTAAAAATCAGTTTCTTCATGTTTAATAAGTTTCAAAATATGCCCGTGTGAAAAGACTAGATACTCTGGAGAATTAGAACTGTGAAAGATGGATTGTAGTAGGATCACCTGGGGTAAAAATATAGGTGATTGGTGTTAGAAGTAATAGTGGCATTGTGTGGTAAAAGCTAATAGGCTGAAAAGTGTTTATAAGCATTTTAATTGATGAAATACGGCTTCCTAAGTCATCACACCTTAACTCAGTGTTTGCACACAGATGTACAAGACTGTGTGAGCTTTCTGCCAGGTTTTGAGAATTCTTTACGAGTCCATTTCCCACACAGTTCTTGTCTTGTTTTTGCAGTGGAGCAAGAGATAAGCCGGGGCTTAGATCTGACCTAAAACTTGGGCTTAGGCTGACCTAGGTGAGGCGTGAGGGCAGAGGGAGATGAGAGGTGGCCTGGCTGGAAAAGAACACTGGTACACACAGCATGGAGCCAGGCATGGCTGTGGGCAAGGTCAGAAGGGAAAAGAAATAAAAATATGGGATACACTGCAGTAACAGTTTTGTCTATTCTGGGATTTTGGAAACTTTCCCTTGCCACACAGGAGTTTTCGGTCCATTACAAACACAGTTATGAGAAATATGTGTGAGGCTGAAGCTGCTAGAGGTCAGGCAGACTTGTCTCCTGAGTTTCAGACAGAAGGAATCAAGACAGGGACAGAATTATGAATCATCACCTTTCAGGATGTTTTGGGTTCAATCCATGCCTGAATCCAATCTCTGACCCATTGAACTTTTATTTTCAAACAATAAATCCCCATGACCTACTTCACCACTCTTGCAACCTGCCCAGTAAATCAGGGCAAAATAATGACAGGGAAAAAAAGTGAAAAACGTTACCTCTCAACACTCTCAGCTATTAAGCTGCCTACTACTGAAACTAACACCCAGTCAGGTTGTTAGTAATGCTAAATTGTTAGATTTATCTACATTCTCATGCCTACATGTACAACTAATAACATGTGTTTGTATAAATATAATTGCACACACAGACACTCTATATAAGTACAACAAACATACTCAGAAGGCGTTTTATGCACTGGTTGAAACAAAATATTGAGGTGTGTCAGAGTCAATAGACAGAGGAGGGGGAGCTGTGTTTTATGTTGAGGAAGGATTTGTTCTTCTTTTGTTCCTGTTTATTGTGGGAGCAGTTATTTTTTGTTAGTTCACTTTGATCCTCCATGAAATCAAGTGAAACTTGTGAAAATGAAAACAAAGAATTCTCTACAAGTTTGAACACATTTGGTTGCTTGTGCTTCATTGGCCAAACCAAGTAGTTTTTAATTTTGCTGGTGTTTGCAGGCTTATTTCTATATTCATGTTTTGAAAATACAATTACAAAACCCAATTCACTGGCTGTAAACATTTCATCAAAATTTTGGTTTTCAGAAGCACTTAATCCATGCCTAGAACTTAAAGGTCTCCAGTAGGAATGTGAAGGATCAGGTTTTAAATTACCAAAAAGTAAAACCCAAACTAGGTACCAATAGCACATTGCCAATATTAACTTTTTCACATCTCCCCTTTTAACCAATTTTGTTTTGATACATTGTGGAGGAATAAAAGCAGTATTGTGTTTTTTGCAGAGGCTGCTTTCTACTGGACATACACATGGGGAAAATGCAAATGATATTTCCCTCATTCATTTTTGAATCACTGTGAATTACACAACTGAACTTTCCGTATTCCAAACAGAAACAGACTAAAATGAGCCAAACAATCTCTTTTGGGATGCTCCTCCTCTTTATGAGCTGGTTTTACAGATATACAGGCAGTGTGGTGCTGAGAAAGCCACTGGAGGTTTAGGAAACATTTAGCCAAAAAGTTGAAGAAGGAGAAGCCAAACATCAACTTGCATTTAACTGAAATGTTACAAGGAGATAAGGCTCCATAAAAGAACATTGTTCTGCATTTCTCATTATCCTACAGCCTAGAAAAACTAGTAAAAGATACATTAGCATCTAAGGAAGAAAAAGTGTTTTTAATTTCCCATTCTCCCTGACAAAACTAAAATAAAAATCCCTTGCTACTGATAGCTGGAATTTGCCCCCCTGCTGCTCAGGTTGAATAATATCTGTTTCATGAGAACAGAGTTTGCTGTAGGCTACTATCCCTACCCTCTCTGTAGGAAAATCTACAAGTAAATAGACATTAAAATAAGCAGCCATGTTAATCTGTGTCTCCCCATCCAACCCTCTCAATGGAAGGAACTGAAGAGCGTGGCATACCCTGATTAAATAAAGCTGCAAAGCTCAGGGGCAGACTGAACTCTTCCTTCTCCTTGTGCTGCATCTACTGCAGCAGTTTTCTTTGAAGCAAAAAGGCAAAATCTCCAAGGCCAGCTGTTGTCAGTGCTCTTTCTGAGTCCCTGAGGAGCAGATGCTGAAAGTGCTGTGTTTCCAAAGCAGCACCTGAATTTCCAAGCGCCAGCATTACACACAGACAGAAAGAGCAGCTGACCAGGTATGTGTCACTAAGAGCCATTCTTAGGGTAAAATCAGACAGAAATTGTCAGCAGGAAATAGTCACCAAAAACTCTGGAGCCACTACAAAATTTGCAGTAGTCCAATGGCACGGAATTTCTTCTGAGGACAAAAGCATTGCAATCATTTAACTTAAAGACCACCATAACTTTTTCAAGACGTACATGTGTCAATTCAGACTCAAATTCACTGCTCTCTTAGGCAGATATTGCAGAAAAATGCTGCTTCTGGTTGAAAAGGCAACAAAATAATTAATTCCCCCCTTCTTAAAGTACACAATGGATTTACATGGTTATCATCTAACTGTTTACTGAACACATTCAGTGGAAACATAAATATTTCTCTTTTTCTGAAAGGAGGGAAAGAAATCAAAGATTATTTCTGAACTGGAATCAATTTGTTCTTCTGACCTACACTGCAACATTCAAAGATTTCTATTAATATTATTGATATTTATTTTTATATTAAATTTTTTTGTTAAAGAGTGTTGAAGTATTTAAATTTTAGTACATGGTAGAAAAAAAATAGCAACAGAGGCACTGCTTTAAAGGACCCAGTTTCAAAACATGGATTATAAAATTATGGCCCTACTTGCATGTACTCTTGAGGATCCCATAGTCCACCCAGCCTCCCTGCTTGCCTGGGGACCAAGGAGACAGTCCTGGGCAGACTTTTCAGAGTGCCTTCTTATTTCTTATTTCTTATTTCAAATTTTCCAAGTGTTTGTTGTATTTTTGGTTACAAACCACTACTGCTACCTAAAGCTGGCAGCTGTGCACATCCAGTATCTCCTGGACAGAAAGTGCAGCAGAGTAACCAAGTGACAATGTGTCACCACAGCTTGGGAACAAACCTGGTTCAAAAAAAATACTCCTCATCCTCAGAAAAAATGGTTCCTTGCCAGCAAAGTAGAGAACAGTGCAGTGTCACAGCTCAATCTCCTCACCACCTTCCAATACCATGGCTTGCCTGCATCTCCTTTTTTTCTCCAAGTATTTTCCTCCCCAGACTTATTCCTCCTTCTGATCTCTGCTGTTCTGCAACGTTCCCATGCATTTTGTAGCTATTTACACCTGTGTGAGGTAGGTGCAAACAATGCTGAAGGAAAGATCTCCTGGTACAGGAGGTGACTTTGTACATTCAACACTAACTCTGCTCCATGTCTGTTCCCAGGGGGTTCATTGTGCATTCACAGCAGAAGAGGAACAGACATGTACCTGTACCTGTGCAAGAAACTGAACAGAAAAAAATAAATCCAAATTTTTAAAGTAGTCTAAATGTACTGCGTTCATTATCCCATCCCAGCCAGTGTAAGGGGGCATTGTAAAACAGAAGCCAGGCAGAAAGTGCAGAATTTAGCAATCTTGACATATTTTCTCAGCTCTGCATGCTGGGAAAACCATAACACTTATCACATTTGTCTCCTGAGTGTGTGTTTCACCTTTTCATGTTACACACTGCAGTAACAAACCCCGAGCTGTGATGCATATGAGCCTATGTTTACACTCTCTGAAATATTTTTTTACGTGGCCTGACATAATAACTGCACCAGTTGCTCACATGGGTTATTCCAAAAAAAGTATTATTTTCTTCTGGGTCTTTTGTGTGTTTTTTTTCACTTTGGGTGTTTTTCTTTTCAGGTGGAGAGGATCTTCTGACAATCTTAATTGTAAATTAATTTCTCCTTTTCATAAAATTTATTATTTAAAGTGCACGTGGCTTTATTAATATTGTTTTAATGCTGAAGCTCAGTTCTGTGTTCCTAAAATCTCTGCTGGGTTTTTTTCACTCCATGTACAGCATCAAGCACAAATAGGGTGAATTTACAGACCAAAGCCATCCCTCATAAGACCAATGTCATGAATCAGACTTAAATACTTTTGTGGGAAGGTGTCCCTAGTTCTGAGTGCATTGTGCATAGTGATTTCTGTCAGATTGATTTACTGATTCCATGGAAGCAGCTGGATTGTTATTTCATAAATTCAGTTTACAGGTTTCTTCCAGCAGGTTTTATTGTGCTGCCTGCTCACCCCAGAGTAACAAAACCCCAGCACCAGCATCACCTGAGGTACCAGTTAAAGGCTGAAGCACACATGGAGAGTGCTGCTGAGCAGAATACTGGGAATTAATGTGGTGACTTGGTGCAACTGCTCAGCTCTCCTGTGAGCCTTGAACTTTGCCTGCCCACTGATTCATCTAAGAAATTATAACACAGGAAAGGAAGCATAGCAGCACTGGTCTTAACAGACTCTGTGATGCACTCCTGACTTAGGCAATGTTAATTCACTGCAGCCAAGGGCTCTCTATGGTAACCACAAGGTTTATCCCTCAGTAACTACAGTCCACTACAGCCACTATCTGCTTAGACTCTTACACACTGAATGCAGTTGTTTCCTGGTGAAAACAACAGCAACAATCCCTGGCTCACTGCTGTGCAGCTATGATCCTCAATTCCCTTTAAAAATTATGTCCCCCCTACATTTAATACATTGTTTATTTAATTCAACCTTAAAAAAACCCCAAAACATGGATCAATTAATTTGCTAAAACTGAACATAAGTTTTCTCCCTCTGTAAGCAGAGAGAAATCAGACTTCATGGATCTGATCTGGAGGCAGCTGGAGACACAACAGTTTTAAAGCCTTTTTCCAACGCTGGCCTCTAAAAAGAGGTTTTTGAGAGCTAAGAAGAATGTTTATGGCATATTCACAGGCATGGATGTCTGTTCAAGTCTTAAGTCTTGCAGAATTACTAAAATAGGAGATTAAATTTGCCCTTTTTTATTTACACAGTATAAAGGGAAAAGATGAGAACTTGAAGTGAAGAGAATGGTTTCCACAGAAGGTTTGGTACATCAGCTGACACTCTTGGTCAGTTTTTACTCAGAGGATCCCCAGTTACAAAAGGCTCAAGTGACCCAAGATGACTCCTAAGCTCTCAAGCTCAGGCTCATTTCTGCCCACACCCCTTTGTACCTCAGCTCCCTTCCCCTGTGCACTCATTTCCACACTGGAGGCTCTTGAACCCAGGGGCTGGGGACATGGTAACTCACACTTGCAGGAAATACCACACAATTGGGATTTCCTCTCTGACTGAGGGGTGCCTTTGCTGCTGCTGCTAAAAGAGAGCTTTGTCACCTAAAACTTGGGTGCACTGTCTCTTAAAGCCTCCTCTCCTGGTATATGTGGGTGACTTCTGAGGGTGGAGGAGGTTTTTTAGTTACAGTGTCCTAATCCTCCCGTGAATTCAGTGGTAAATTCAGCAGCAGGAGGTGAATGCATGCGCATCCTTCAAGCCCCACACATTCACAGCTTGAAGTGTGGGCACGGGCAGCCACAGTGCTTTAGGGCTCACAGTCTGAGGGTCGTTCTGGCTGTGATTATTCAGCTTCTTTCTGTGTCTGCTCAGCACAAATTGCACATTCTTCAGCCATTTGCTGTTTTTCAAACCTGGCCCATGCAACTCTGTGAATGACAGTGCACTAAGAGGTTACCTTGGGCAAGCTTATTGCATTTTGTGTTTCAAAGCAATTTGGGGTTTCTTAAAATCTTTGACAGATGTAATGATCCAAAGCAGTAATTTCTACAGACATTGCATGAACTCTCTGTTTGCTAACACGTCTCAGTTTATGGAGTCACTGCACATTGTTAAAAAGGTGACAGTGCCCAGGTGGCTTTTTCCAAAGAATCCTTTCAGTTTGAAGGACATGTGGGCCTTGAAGTGGCTGCATGTGTCTGACTGGGAATATGCATCTTCACTGTGGCAGCTGTAGGATTATCCAATAGATTTTTTTCTCAGTTGCTTAAAAACATGAGTACACAAACAGAAGCTGGTCGTGATGAACTAATTTCAGCTTCTATTGTGATATTTCTAGACTCATTTTTGACTTTCAGAATGAAGAATTGTGCTGCCCCAGGCCCCTACTGAAGTTACACGTGACACCACAGTCCCACAGCTCTGCTGGGAATACCTGAATCCTGGCATAAACTGGCATGCCATGGCCCTGATAAGAGTCAGGTAAAACCTTCCACCAGTCTGACATAAACAAACCCCTCTCCTGCCTCAGCCATTCTTTCTCAATTTTTCTCCTAGCTGGAAACTGTGCAGTTACAGTGAATTTTACTCTCAGCAAAACCATACATTTTAAAACGAGACAACCTCTTTTTGCTAGTTATCAGCCAAGAGATGGCCTTACAACTATTGGTTTGTTTAATGATTTTATATACATTATCGTCAGGGTGAGTGAAAGTAACAAAGATGAGTCAAATAACAGGAAACAGAAAATGAAGGAAATAGGAGCTCCAATGGATCACAGACTAAGACTGAGGATGATGAATGTGATAACCTGAATACAAATGAGTTCCAAATAATTCTTCCTTCTTGCTAACACTTGCATTTATCTACTTGATTTGGGCAATTTGTATAACTGGAAGGTAGTTTCCTGTTCAAAAACGTGATAAAATGCTTTCATTCCAGAATGTGTCTCTCCATGCATGAGCTAGTCTGGAAAAGCCAGAAGTATGGTAATGAAGTAACATTTTGAAGCCTATGTACAAATAAGGAATCAATAAAATAATGGAAGGAAAGTAAGTGAAACTACTACTTCTCAGGAGTTATCCTCTCAAAGACTCACTGGTGAATAGAACTCCAAGAATGGAAGTCCAATTCATAAAATATCAAAGACAAAACTAAAGCATGCTTATATTAATCCAACTTTTGAATAAGTTATTCAACCAAAGGCTTGACCAAGAAGGATTATTAAATAATCCATGACCAATTTGCTAAGTGATACTTTTTAAATATGAAAGACAGCTGGAAATAGCTTTTGCACAGAGGGTTCAAAGGCTCTGAAAAGACACCCCACCATGCCCAGTTTACTGAAGAAGAAAAGACTCAGCTGCAATCTGACCCACATCAAATTGAGTTTTACAGTGGGTGAAGGCTACAATCTCTCTTGCCTTAATTTTCATCAGATTTATGCTGTCTTTTAACTGCTGAACCTTGGCATTATTGAACTAGGATCCCTTACAGATCCATCTCGATTTATGTTGCATAGAGAGGCAACTGCTTTGTCAAAGTCTTATGGGAAGAGGAAGCAGAAACCTACTATTTCAGAATGAGCAATAGAAATTTGTGTTTCAGAATGAGCAACAGAAATTTGTGTTTGTAACAGCTGACGCTGCCTGATGCTCAGCTCCAGGTTTTTTTCAGAGCTTCTGTTTACTGGCTATAAATGTCCACAACTATTAGTCACTGCAATCTCAGCATGCTTTAATTTCACAAAGCTAAGAGCCACCTCTGGTCCTGATCAGACTTTGTGATGGGCTGTTAACCTTTTGCACAGATTGAGGTCCATATTAGTCCATCACCTGTAAATCCACATTTCAGAGGAATTCCTGGAACAAGTTGCTTATCCTGGGGCCAGTAGCTGTGGGATACCTCACACCAAACATTAACAAGCAAAATATCATCTCAAAATAAAGTACAATATTAGTAACCCCCTTTTTGGACAGATCTTTCAAGGTTACCTCAGACCAAAGGAGCAGCAATGGGACCACTTCCTCTCCTCTAACAGCAGGGAGCACTAATTTAGGAAGATTAGGACTCAAGGAGCAGGGAATTTAAACTAGGCCTTCCTGGAGGTTCCCTGACTAGAGATAAATGGTGGCTGTCCATCTCCAGAATGGGTCGCTTATGCATCAACCCTGATTGCCTCTTTGGCTGATTAAAACCATTGAGACCACATTCCATAGCTGGAGATCCAATTCATGGGCTACTGGGCCAATAGATGAGCAAATCCAGCATACTGAAATGAACACATACTGCTTTAGGAGCTTGAAATGAAATCTGGGTTCACTGAAGCTAAAGGTCTCATTGAAATCAAGGACCAAATTTCATTTCAGATGGAATTTTCCCATGTAAAAAGCACAAAACTCACCTAATACTGCTTTTGCTACCTTTCTGTGAATCAACTATTTTTCCCTGTGGAAAAAAACCCTTATTTTTTTCCTTTTAAGGTATGGCACCAGTGCAATTACACAAAAACAGAATGAATCACATGCCCAGAATTTCCTTTCTTGTCTGTAGGCTTGCACAAAACTCTGAAGTTGACAGAAGAAATCTAAGTTTTTAAGGTTTGTGTGATTCTTTAGACCAGGACCTTGTAGTCTAAATAGAAGCTCTTAGCTTTGCTTTAATTTAACAAAAGAATTTTATATTAAAATTACAATAAAAATGAAAGAAAATCCAAACTTCAAAATCAGTTTAAATCCATCAAAACATGTAATTTTTTTTCCTAAAAAGGAGTTGAAATGAACATTAATTTAAAGACAAAATGATTTATTTTTCAATTGAGATGGAACCAGTTTCATACACTATATACATTTCTGGTGCCAGGTGGAATAAGGATTAATTAAAATGTGGTATGGTAACACAAAGTAGTTTTGATTTTGCACTCTGGTTTTCCTGTTGGTCCTTCCGTTTTTCACTATGCCTTGGTGAGAAGGATATTTGTTTGGAAGTAGCCACACAAACAGTGACTATATTATAATCACTCCCCAGGAGCAAACTGAGCTGCTCAAGTCACCGTGGAAGGGACATTATCGGGGCTTTCTTCTGTCATAACTGTTTCAGTCAAGAACAAAACCTCTTCTTCTCCTAACAGCAGAAGGAAAAAATATGAACTTCCTTTGTCACTAATTAATCTGAAAGTCACTTGAAGTTCCCTGTTATAACTTTAACTGGTATATATTACAATCTTTCCAGAATTATTTCAGCCTTCCTTAGGTCAGAAGACTCAGTTGTCTAATAAAGACTTATCTACATCATAGTGAGAAATACAAAGCTGTGTTTTGTGTCAGGTACATACAAGCAACGTGTGTATCTGTGATTGTGATATGTGTGGAAACTGACTGTGGGACAGTTATAAAGACAATTCTAATAAATAACTGAGGAAGGAAAGCATGGAAGAAGCCTTTGAACGTCTCGTTTGTTCACAATTAACCTTTATAAATCTTGATTTAGGAGCATTTGAATTAAAGCTTTAGGGATGTTGCTGGTTGACAGGAACTTTCTGCTTTGAGCTAAAAAGAGTTTTGCAATAATCACCTTTTGAAGTATCACTTTAGAATATTGCTTATAGTAAGGATCTTTGAAACTATAGCTTTAGAATATATCAAAAGGAAACATGCTTATCTCGACGCCTTAACAAAACAGTGAAAAGCAGCTTGAGAAAGGAGGATCAACTCAAGGACTGATCATTTCAACCAAGGGAAGCTGGACATCGCTGGTATGAGATTTATAGTCCTTGCAATTAAAAGGTGAACCCACATCTGGAATCTGGACCTCACCAGCTGGGAGACTTCTTTCGGAAGCTGCACCCCCACTATCTGGGGATACTCCTTTCTGGGATACATCCTGAGAAAAACTAAATCATACTAGTGTACAGAACTGTGACGTAAAAATTGAGAATAGAAACTGCTGAGAAAGCTTATGAGTGCCCCTATAAATATCTGTAAGCCCCAACTATGAGCGCGCAGTTGGAGGGAAAATTTCCCCCACTCTACCCAGCGCTGTATTGCTCATACCTTACCATATTCATTAATAAATTGATTGCTGCTTCAATATTGGCCTAGTCAAGCTTAGCATTTATAACACCTTAGATAAACAAAACCCTCCCCCACCAAGGAATCCACAATTTGGTTATAAACTTCCTTCTCCCTAGCAGACAGTCTCGCTGTACCCCATTGCACCCCGGTCGGGTCTGTCCTGGCCACGAGAAAACTTAGACTGAGACTATTTGCTAGGTTCTTTTCCATCCATCTCCCAGGTCAAACAAAAACACCCAAGAATCACCAGCCAGAGGAGTTTTTAATGTTGTGCACTGTGCCTCCCCTAATCCCCGGGAGTCACCCCCACCCAATTTTAAGGTACCCCAGTCCGGTCCGTCCCAGCCACCGGAATACTCACGAAACCCAAGATTCTTGGAAACTAAAATCTCGGAGGTAGTCCTTGAACCAGGGGAAAACTCCTCTCACGTCTGGAATGGAGGGGGTTGACTTTCCCGGGAGCTGCAGCAAGCAGAAAGTGTGCGAATCCACCGGCAGCGCTTGACGGAGCACGAACTTCACTTGGCAGCAGCGTCCGTGCGCCCTGCAGACAGCTGAGGTGTGCACCAGCGTGCCCCAATCCCTGCAGGCGATCGGGGCAGGCCCAGGAGCGGCCGTGCCCGACCTCTGCCGCCGGCCGGCAGGGTCACGGTTCGGCTGCTGAAACGCGGGCTCAGCCTCTGAGATTCATTGTAAAGGAAATAAGGAACGACCCAGTGCTGGCTTCTCCGAGCCGCTTTATTTCTGTCCCGCGCCAGGATGGCGCTGCTTGGAATCGGCAGCGTGGCACAGGAGCTGTTCTTTGCCGCGGTGGCAGCAGCGCCGGCGTGAGAAGATGGCGCAGCACTCGCAGGCAGCGGCAGCGCGGCGGGGACAGTCTCTGTCCTCACGGCAGGGACAGTCTCTGTCCTGGCGGAGGGGACAGTCTCTCTCCTCACGGCGGTGACAGTCTCTGTCCTGGCGGCGGGGACAGTCTCTCTCCTCACGGCGGGGACAGTCTCTGTCCTGGCAGCGGGGACAGTCTCTGTCCTGGCGGCGGGGACAGTCTCTCTCCTCACGGCGGGGACAGTCTCTGTCCTGGCGGCGGGGACAGTCTCTCTCCTCACGGCAGGGACAGTCTCTCTCCTCACGGCAGGGACAGTCTCTCTCCTCACGGCGGGGACAGTCTCTCTCCTCACGGCGGGGACAGTCTCTCTCCTCACGGCGGGGACAGTCTCTCTCCTCACGGCAGGGACAGTCTCTCTCCTCACGGCGGGGACAGTCTCTCTCCTCACGGCGCTGGCAGCAGCGGTGCTCGTGTGGGCGATCCCCTCTCGCCAGGAGCCGTGGCTCACGGGAGGCTCAGCGGTGCCGGCGGCGCGGGCAGGAGCCAGGCGGCCGATGCCCCGCGGGGTGACCTCCTTTCCCGGGCAGAGAGGGGTGCCGGCTGCGGAGGGGGAGCCGGCGGGGCACGGGATCCGGCAGAGCGCGGGAGCCGTGCAGCTGGAAGGGCAGACAGTGGCACAGAGCGGGGAGGCAGAGAAAACAGCGGCTTTTGCGTAAGAGAGAGCGGGAAATCGGGGGTGGGGGTTAGGTCAGAAGCTAAGATGGGAAAGGCATAAACCCGTAGCAAAGAGAGAAACCCGGAACTGACAGGGAACTTACCAGGCATGGGGAAAAAACCACTGCAAGTGCCCTGGCTAGACAGGAGGCAAACATAGACTAAACATCTTCAAATTGCTATCCCAACCAGACGGGGAAAGACCAAACATACTCAAACCCAGTGCAAGAGGAGACCAAACAACCTCAAAAAACCCCACTGCCACAGGCAGAGCTCAGCTGCCCTTGGGGGCTGCAGGAACAGTCAGGAGCCCAAAGAGCCTCCATGGCTGTGCTGAGACCAAGGCTGGAGCAGGGAAATGCAGGGCTGCTGCGGGATGGGGAGGGCATTGAATTCCAGCACACACCTCAGCTCTCTGATGATCCCGGCACCATCCTGGGCCCTGTTTCAGACTGGAGCAGAGCAGGTGTTGATGGGACAGGAGCCCTGCGGGGCTGTCAGGGACCTGCAGCTTGCAAGGTGCTCTGCTCTCCCTCAGGTGCTCTCGGAGAGATCCAATCCCAGCTGGGCACCTCAGGGCACAAGTGGCACTGCCTGTTCATGGGCACACAGCTGATGTCTGCCTGGAAAGGGGCACAGGTTTTAATACTTGCATATTTCATCATATACAAGCAAACCTTTATTACCTGGGTCACTTGAGTACATTAAGAAATGGCAAAGTTATCCCATCGGGAACAGGAAATTATTTCCTGGATCTCATGGATTCTTCTACTGATGTCAGGAGAAGAAATACTGATCTTCCCCTCTATTTGAGCCACCAACATTCAGTCTAATATTTCATGACCCCTCCTTCCGGTGTTTCCAGCTCTCCTGGTTAAATGGCCATGTCTAAGGACATCTCTTCAATTGGAGCAGCTGGATCTATGCCCTTCCCCTTCTCCCAGATTTCCTCTTGCAGCTGTTTCCTCCAAACAACTCTCTCAAGAAGACCTTTAGAAGGACTTACTATTATTTTGTCCTTTGAGTTGGCCTCCCTGGAGAAATACCAACAAAAGATTCCCAGAGGCTCCAAACAGCCTTTACTGGGAACTTTAGAAAATTAGAGAAATTTTGGCAAAAGGTTTATTGTGACATTGTAGTGTTATAGTTTGTTAATTTAAGATTTTTCTAATTTTGAGATTTCTTAATTAATGTATTCATGAGTGTGGTGGGTTTTATTGTCACTTGAATATTTATATATTTATTTTGTTGTGAGATAGGATTAGGAGAAAAGTCAAGCAGGCTTAAAATTTTAAAAGGTTATAAAGAAAATGTTATTAAAAGTAACAAAAAGAAAAAAGGTAGTAATGTGAAATACAAAGTTTCATGTCAGGTACATACAGGCAACGTGTATATCTGTGATTGTGATATGTGTGGAAACTGACTGTGGGACAGTTATAAAGACAATTCTAATAAATAACTGAGGAAGGAAAGCATGGAAGAAGGCCTTTGAACCTCTCCTTTGTTCACAATTAATCTTTATAAATCTTGATTTAGGAGCATTTGAATTAAAGCTTTAAGGATGTTGCTGTTTGACAGGAACTTTCTGCTTTGAGCTAAAAAGAGTTTTGCAATAATAACCTTTTGAAGTATCATTTTAGAATATTGTTTGTAGTAAGGATCTTTGAAACTATAGCTTTAGAATATATCAAAAGGAAACATGCTTATCTCAACGCATTAACAAAACAGTGAAAAGCAGCTTAACAAAGGAAGATGAACATCTACTCAAGGATTGATAGTTTCCACCAAGGGAAGCTGGATATCACTGTTATGAGATTTGCAATTAAAAGGTGAACCCATCTGGAATCTGGACCTCACCAGCTGACAGATTTCTTCCTTCTTTCAGAAGACAGACACCACCATCTGGGGATACTCCTTTCTGGGATACATCCTGAGAAAAACTAAATCATAATAGTGTATAGAATTGTGACGTAAAAATTGGGAATGGAAACTGCTGAGAAAACTTATGAGTACCCCTATAAATACTGTAAGCCTCAACTATCAGTGTGCAGTTGCAGGGAAAATTTCCCCCACTGTTACCAAGTGCTGTATTGCTCATACTTTACCATATTAATTAATATATTGATTGCTGCCTGAACATTGGCCTAGTTAAGCTTCTCATTTATAACACAATGAGCCATAATCCCTGCTGGGATGGCATGGGACATGGGTGCCAATGCTGTGCCCAGGCCGGCTCTGCTGTGCCCAGGCCGGCTCTGCTGTGCCCGTGGCAGCGCCAGGGGAGTGCCCTGTGCCTGCCCTGAGCCCAGCAGGAGCCTTTCCTTGGCTGTTGTGTGCCCTGCCCGGGGCAGGAGGGCACTGCCAGAGCAGCTTTGGTGGCCCCGGGCACCCGGCCGGGCTGCAGCCGCTGCAGGGGCTCCTGGGGAATGTTGCAGAGCAAAGCTGAAAGCAAACAACAGTTTCTGGAGGGGATTCTGCCCCTGGGCTGTGCTGGGAGCCCAAGGGCAACAGCCCCAAGTGCTGGAGCTCAGTGTCCCTCGGCCAGGCCGTGTTCCCTGGCTCTGCCCTGTCCCCTGTCCCTCTCCTGTCCCTGTCCCTGTCTCCTGTCCTTGTCCCTCAGCTCTCCCCTGTCCCTGTCCCCTGTCCCTTGGCTCTGTGGGGTCGGAGGTGGCAGCAGGACCCGGGGCAGCCCTGGGGGAGAACAACCCTGAGCCCCAGCTGGGCCAGTTGCCCCAGTTCCCCCAGGGGTGCCCAGGTCACTCCCAGCATGGGCTCTGCGGCTCCCAGTCACACCCAGTATGATCCCAGTAACTTTCAGTTGCATTCATTACAATCCCAGTATGATCCCAGTCACTCCCAGAATGATCCCAGAATGGTCCCAGGTGTTACCATTCACCCCTAGGATGGTTCCAGCCTCTCCCAGTATGGTTCCAGTCACCCCCAGTATCATCTCAGTCACTCCCAGTACTCTCAGTACAATGCCTTTTGCCCCCACTATCGTCCCAGTATGGTTCCAGTTACTCCCAGTACCATCCCAGTCTCTCCCAGATAGTCCCAGTATATTATTCCAGTAGCTTCCTTTATGATTGCTCTGTGATTCCAGTCACTCCTGGCCTCTCCCAGTATATCCCAGTTGCCCGCAGCATGCTTCCACACACTCCCAGTTGCTCCCAGTAGCTTCCACAATTCCAGTTGCTCACAGCAACCCCCAGTCAACTCCAGCATGATTCCAGTTACTCCCTGTATATCCCAGTTGCCCCAACATAGTCCCAGCTGTTCTCAGCTTGCTCCTAGTGACTTCCAATATGATCCCAGTATGACCCCAGTCACCCTCACTGTGGTCCCAGTTGCTCCAGTATGATCCCAGTTGCTCTCAGTTGCCCCTAGCACTGGCCCAGTCATTCCAAGTGTGATCCCATTCTCCCTCGGCATGGTCCCAGTCAAACCAGTCACCCCCAGTATGGTTACAGACACTCCCAGTATATCCCAGTTGCCCTCAGCATACTCATGGTCCTTCCCAGTCACATCCAGCTAACCCAATACAGTTCCAGTTTCCACCAGTATGATCCCAGTCACTCCCAGTATATCCCAGTTGCTGCCACTATGATCCCTGCTGCCCCACTTCTGGTCCTGCTAGGTCCCAGTGTGCTCTGATCCTGCTCCCAGTGGGTCCCAGTCCTGGGTGTGGTGTGTCCCAGTGTATTCTGGTGTGTCCTGGGGTATCTCGGTGTACCCTGCTGTGTCCCAGTGTCCCAGTCCATCCCAGCCTGTCCCAGTCCATCCCAGCCTGTCCCAGTCCATGCCTGTCCCAGTCCATGCCTGTCTCAGTCCATCCCTGTCCCAGTCCATCCCAGCCTGTCCCAGTCCATCCCTGTCCCAGTCTATGCCTGTCCCAGTCCATCCCTGTCCCAGTCCATCCCAGCCTGTCCCAGTCCATGCCTGTCTCAGTCCATGCCTGTCCCAGTCCATCCCAGCCTGTCCCAATCCATCCCTGTCCCAGTCTATGCCTGTCCCAGTCCATCCCAGCCTGTCCCAGTCCATCCCTGTCCCAGTCCATCCCAGCCTGTCACAATCCATCCCTGTCCCAGTCTATGCCTGTCCCAGTCCATCCCAGCCTGTCCCAGTCCATGCCTGTCCCAGTCCGTGCCTGTCCCAGTCCATCCCAGCCTGTCCCAGTCCATCCCAGCCTGTCCCAGTCCGTGCCGGTCCCTTCCCAGCCGCCGTTTCCCGGATCCTGCCCCTCCCGCCCCCGGAGCTGCCGCCGGACGCCCCCCAAGGTGCTGCCGGGGCTCGGGGGCTTCGTGTTGGGCTTCATCTGCTGGGCTGGGGCTCGGCCTCCCCTGCGGGAGAAGGTGAGGGGGGTCCCCGGGGGTCGTGTCCCCCCTCAGAGCGCGTCTGACTCCCCCACGTCCCCCCATGCCGGGGTCACCCCCTTTTCTCTGCCCAGAGCTCCCGACCCAGCTCCTGCTCCCCCTGGGAGGGGCTTTGGGGACTCCCCCAGGGACCCCCTTGAATCCCCATTGCGGGGCACTGGGACCCCCCTGCATCTCCTTCCCCAGTTCCAGGACCCCCTGCACTCCCTTATCCTGCACCAACACCCCCTGCACCCCCTTTCCCGGGTATCCCCCTCTGCCAGCCCCTGGATTCCCTGTTTCCATGAGCCCAGGAACCCCCGGACCCCCATTCCTGGCTAGCCTGGGGCACCTCACCCCCAGGCCTCCCTTTGCTGGGAAACCCGGCCTGGGCACGGGGCTCTGCAGCTGCTCTGGGATTTGTGATCCCCCAGAGGAAAGGGAGGGAACAGGAGAGAGAGAGACAAGGGGATCGGCAATCAGGGATCGCAGTCCCAGCTCCCAGTTCTGCTCCGCTGGGGCTAGGACCCGCAGCCACAGGAAAAATGGATCCAGGATCCCAGTTGTCTTAGGTTACAAATAGGGGAATTCTATTCCTATCTGTTAGAGGTGGGGCACTGATTGTCTGTTCATTGGGCACTTCTCTTAATCTCTTCCACAACCAATCCCCACCCACTTTGTCACTTTGTACAAGGGCAGGCAAGGACAGGACAAGGGAGAATGGATCCAAATGGAGACAGATTAGGTTTAGCTAAGGGATTCAGAAAAAAAGGCTCTCCTGGAACAGGTTGCCCAGAGAAGGCGTGCATGTCCCGTCCCTGACAGTGGTCAAGGCCGGGCTGCACGGAGCTCCAGACAAGCTGGTCTAGTGCAAGGGCTCCCCAGCCATAGCAGCGGGGTTGCAGCCACGGGATTTTTCAGATCCCTTCCAAGCTCAACCATGGCACGACTCCATGATTCTGGGATGCTTCCCCTCCTCATCCTCTGGCAGAAAAAGAAACTTGGCCCCAAGTTCCAGACTGCAGACCGTGTCTTTTGGCAGCCTGCAACTGTCTCAAGAGAGGATGAAAAGAGAGAACATTACTGACACGATTTCCCTTTTCGACTTGAAAATTCAATGCTGCACTCCTGTCCACTCTGGCAAAACTGTCAGAAGAGGCAATTCTTCCCCATGAAATGCTTTGTCTCACCCAAAGAAGAAAGAAGCCACAAGCCAGCACTCTTCTTTATTGCTCGATTGTTTTTTTTGGTTATTTCTCTAACAGGAATGACTTTGGGGTGTGATTTGTTTCTTTCTCTCTTTCGTTCCGCGGGGCACAGCAGCAGCAGCAGCAGCAGCAGCAGCTGCAGCAGCAGCAGCAGCAGCGCTTCTCTCGATGGGTTTTCCGTTCGACTTTCCACTGGCTCCCCATCCCCTTCTCGCTCTCACACTCGCTCTGCTCCCGTCCCGTCCGTGTCCCGCCTCTCCCGCCCGGCTCACGCCGCGTCCCGCACGGCGCCCCTCGGCGGGGCCGCCCCGTGCCCGCCGCTGCCCGGCCCGCCGTGCTTCCGCCTCCGCCGGGCTCTCTCCATCCCGCCCGTGGCGCCGCTGGAGGTGCCGCTCGCTCTGCTGCTGGCGGAGCAGCACGGTCTTTCGGCTCCGCCTGGCGCGAGCTCTGGCCCCGAAGGAAGCCCCTGCCGCGGTTCCGCCCGCAGCCGCCCCGCTGCCGCCCGGCTCCCGGCCCGCCGCCGACAGCGCTGCCGGCAGCTTCCCCGCTCCGAGCTCCGCCGCTCGCCAGCTCGGCCGCCGGCCCCGAGCCGCCGCAGCCCGGGGCGGCTCGGCAAGCAGCAGCGCGCCGGGCGCTCGGCTGCCCCGGGCACAAGAGCGAGAGCGCGGTGCCGCCCGCACGGGCGGAGAAGCCTCGCCCAGAGCAGCTCTGCCGGGAGGGCCCTGCTGGGCAGCGGCGGCTGCGGCAGCGTTTACTCCGGGACCCGGCTCGCCGGCGGCGCCCCGGTAAGAGACGGGGCCGGGTCGGAGCGGGGCGGCGGGCGGCGAGCTGAGCCCGCCGCTGGCCTTGGCTCGCAGGCGGCCATCAAGCGAGCGTGCCGGGAGCGCGTCTGGGAGTGGGCGCGGCCGGTGAGGGAGCGGGGCCCGCGGAGGAGCCGGCGGGGCGAGCCGGGCGGGGCTGAGGCGAGGCCCGGCAGGGCGGCAGGCGGAGGGGAGCGAGCGTGGAGAGAGCGGGGCCCGCGCAGCGTGCCGGGCCGGGCAGTGGCGAGCCGCGGCGGGGCCGGGCAGGGGGCCCAAGGCGCGGCGCAGCATCGGCCCCGCTGTCGGCATCGCGGTCCCCCCGCAGCACAAGGGCGCCCTTGTGGCCCTGGAGCTGGCGCTGCTGTGGAAGGTGTGGCGGCCCGGCTTCCGCGGCGTGGTGCGGCTCCTGGGCTGGTTCGAGGTGCCCGACGGCTTGGCGCTGGTCATGGAGCGTGCGGAGCGCAGTCAGGAGCTTTGGCACTTGCTGGAGGAGCGGGGCTTCCTGACGGAGCCCGTGGCGCGGGGGCTGCTCCGCCCGGTGCTGGAGGCCGTGCTGCCCTGCAGCAGCCGCGGCGTCTGCACCGCGACATCAAGGCCGAGAACGTCCTCGTGGACCTGGGCACGGGCCAGGCGAAGCTCATCGACTTCGGGTGCGGCACGATCCTCCAGGACACGTTCTACACCCGGATGTCAGGTGAGCCCAAAGCCGGGCCCAGCCGGGCAGTGGAGGTTCCCCCCTTTGCTGGCAGAGGGGGAACAGGGAGGGAGGGAGGGAGGGAGAATCCTTCTTCAGCCAGCTGCAGCCCAGTTGCTTTTCGGCAGGGCAGGGTCTGGCTGTTGTGGAACGGGAGCTGGCTGGGAGGGAGGGAGGGAGCAGCATGGGCCTGATGAGCTGCGCCCGTGTCCCATAGGAATGCCGGAGTACAGCCCAGCGGAGTGGATCCTCTTTGGCTGCTCCCATGGCCAGCCAGCCACCATCTGGTCCTTGGGCATCCTGCTGTACGAGCTGTGCTGTGGGCACCTTCCTTTCCCAAGGAGATGTGGAAAGGCCATTGGATCCACACCATCCAAAAGACCTGGTTTTCCCGTGCCTCTCCCTGGCTAGAGGCAGGGCCCCTTTAGCCGTGGTTATTCTTTCTTTTCTGGGCATTCATACTAGAGGTACCTTCAAGGGGATCTGACAGATCATACCCAGCAGCTTGGTCATGGCAGGAGGCTCCCTTCACCTTACTGGAACTCCCTCGATTAGTGTTTCCTTCCTTGAGTTGAGTTTTCCCTCCTTGTGCTGCTAAGACAGAAGTGGGTTTCCCATCCCATGTTCCCATGCCTTCCCCATGGTCACTCAGGAAGAAGCACAGGTCAGCTCGTGGGATCTACTCTCACAGTAGCTGGGGGACGTTGGGCTCTGACTTTGGGGCCTGTGACTTGCACTAGTGCTGCATTTATCTTACCTCCTGCCTCATCTCCCTCATTTCCTCTTTAAATTCCTTTCTGAGGTCCTTAACCACAGCACAGACTGCATCAGGCCTGCATGGGGCCATTGATCACACTCTCATTATTTCTAAGCTTGTTGGTGGCAGAGCCCACTGTCTCTGGGTTGGTATGGGCATTAATGGTTGCAGTGAAGGTGGTGTATTGAGATGGCCCCAGATTTGCCAGACTCCACAGCATTTGGGTGCTCTGATTTCATCTTCGATCTCCTTGGTTCTACAGGGGCGACTGCTGCTGGCTGTGGCTGCCCTTGCAGTTCAGCTGGAACCTGGCTGGTTGTAATGTCTGTGGGTTTCACTCCTGCACCGTCAGACTCTTCCTCTTTGAGGCAGAGGGAGGGTTTCTCACCAGCTGGGGATGTGTGTGTGCTCCTTCAGCATGTGGCCACCTCCTTGTTTGGGGAAGGGTTTTCTTTTCTGTTCTTCCTTTTCACCTGTAGAATTTCTTACCAGTGAGTTGCTAATGGCAGGTGATTGCTGGGTGCTTCAGACAAAGGGAGAGCTCTGTTTCTTTGGGAGTTTTCCCTGGGGAAGCAGGAGGAGGGCCAGAGCTACGGTGGGATTTGGGCTGGGGGAAGGGGCTGGGTGCAGCTCCTAGCCTTGTCTTAGCTTTGGAGGAGCACTGTGAGAGCCACTGCTCTTGGGGAAAGGAATTCCACTGCTGCTGCAGGAGCCCAGCCCAGAGCTGCTTCCTCTGCCGTGGGGTGAGCCTCTGCTGGTGAGAACAGTCACTGAACTGGGACCTTATTAACACCCACCTCAATAAAGGAGACACCTATCCCGGTCTGCTCGGGTGCCTGGGATCCTGAGCTCGGCTCTCCCTGCCCTGCTGGGAGCCCCTCACCCCTGCCTGTTAGCTGTACTTAGCCGAAGCAGGAGGCCCGAGGCATCATCTTACAAGGGTAACAAGGCTCTTCTTTTATAGGGCTTTCCCTATATGCAACATTGACATACAATTCTTTCAGTCTTAAAGAATAATCCTAAATTTCATCCACGTGAATTTTGACCTCTATAATATTTGTGTATGATAGATTTGAGTTAACTCTGTTCTGAATCATGCCTTCATAGAATCATAGACTCATGGAATCACTAAGGTTGGAAAAGGTCTGTGAGACCATGGAGTCCCAGCAGTGCTCGATGCCCAGCTTGTCCCCAGCCCAGAGCCCTGAGTGCCACCTGCAGGCCTTCCTGGGACAGCTGCAGGGATGGGCACTGCAAAGCTCCCTGGGCAGCCCCTGCCAAGGCCTGAGCAGCCTTTCCCTGGGGAAATTCCTCCTGGTGTCACTTCCATCTCCTCAATGTCATCCTCCACATCTACTTCCATCTCCTCAACCTGCTCTTCCACGTCCACCTCCATCATTTCTTCCTCATTCAGCACCATGTCCACTTCCATCGCCACCACAGTGTCTCTGTTAGTCTTCAAGAGACAGCACAATGTCACAGTGGGATTCCTGTCCCACACCATCCATTGCCACGTGGCTGCAGCCTGCTCAAGCAGGCTGCCCCCTCCCTGGAATGGCGCAGTACCTCCACTGGCGCAGCAGTGCTCATCCTGCTGGGATTGGTGCTCCAGAGCAGGCAGCAGGAAAAGGCCAGGCAGCAGCAGCAACAGCTGAGTGCTGACGGGCAGAGCGCAGAGCGAGCGCCAACTGAGCGCTGGCAGCAGGCAGAGTGTCTGCTGTGGTGGTTTCCAGGTGCTGGACGTTCCACCTGGAACACTGTGGGAGCTGTGATGTCACAGAAGTCTCAGGGCCGCTCCACACTGGGAGGTGGGCATGGTGGAATGATGAAATCCTTGAATGGTTTGGCTTGGAAGGGACCCTAAAGATCATCTGGTTCCAAGCTGAGCAGCCTCCCAGCACAGCAGGTTGCTGCGGCCCCTGTCCAAGCTGGCCTTGGATGTTGGTGGGCATGGGGTATGCACAGGCTCTCTGCGCTGGTCCCTGTGCCAGGGACAAGCACCCTGACAGGAAAGAACTTCTTGCCATCATGGAAGGGATTCCAGCTCTTGCAGTTTCGTCCCATTCCCCCTTGTTCTGTGACTTCAGTTGCTGACAAAGAGTCCTCTCCCACTTCCTTGTGGGTCAGGCTGTTCCTGCAGCGTCACACATGTGGCTGAAGCTGCAGGCAGGAGAGAGAGAAGCCAAGCTGGCAGAGAGAGGCAATGGGGAAAGTGACATGAGAGATGAGAGAAGAAGGAAAAAGTAGAGACATGCAAGGCATTGGGTTGGGTGGGCTGTGGCATTCATGCCTTTTATTAGAGGCCAGGTTCTCTGGTGCACTCAATGACTGTGTGATTGCGGCGTGTCCACAGTGAGCCCGTGTGAGCGAGCTGCACTCCCAGAGGCCGGAGCACACTTGCTTCAAGTGCTGATGAATGAGGCCAGAGATGGGTCTTTGTGTGGAACTCCAAACGCTGTGCATTGCCATGAAGAGGGTCCAGGGCCAGAGAGAAAATGAGGCTGGGGTCTGAGGGTTTCATTCGGGGGGGAGAAGGGGTGAAGCCAGGACCAGCAGGGGAGAAGAGAGAGGAGAACATTCTCTGGAGAGTAGATCTAAGGAAAAAATGGCAGTTGAAGTGGGTGATAGCAACAAAACCTGCGGATTGCAAGAGGCTGCAAGTGGCCATGGGTGAGAGCCTTGCATTCAGAGGGGTTTCTCTGTTTCACCTTGGTCCCCTTTGCCCTAAGGTATTACAGTTCAATGGCAGGCCCCTGGGCCTCCACAACTGCCCCCTTTTTGTTTTCAGGAATGAAGGCTTCTGCCATGGACTTTTGCATGCGTTGAGCAAAAATGGATAGAATAACCAAGACAATGAATACAAGAAACAAAGCCCACAAAACAGTCTTGACTAAAGATGAAAGCCAGCCTTTCATGCCCCAGTCTTTCAAAAGTCCAGTGAGCCAGTCGTTGTTGCCTTTTGTCTGGATCTTATTGATTTGATCTGTGAGCAGCTGGCCGCTCTGGTATACTGAGTCCCTATGTGAGAAGAGGTTGACATGTGTGGCCATGGGCAAGAAATTGTGGCTTGGCTGTGGAACCACCCATCCGAAGGCATGCGGCATAGTTAGGAGCATCCAGCTTCCTGCTGCAGTGGCAAGAAAGGACAGCATCCTTTGACTTTAGCTAATTTCGTAGTGGGAGGAGGCTTGGGTGGCCTGAAAGTATAGAGATAGGGAGATTGCAATGTGAACCTTAAATTCTGGTCCCACTAAACTTTCTCTTCTGTAAGGCAAGGGTTTGAAGTCAGCTTATTAGAAGAATCAAATATCAAGGCTAGAATACAGTTTTTCTAATTGTTAAGCGGTATATCGCAGTTAGTGGTGTCTGAGCTCTCTTGGTGTTGGTCTGTGTGGTCCACACTGCTTAGGAGATCTTCTTCTGTCCTTCTTCTTCTTTTCCAGGCTGCTGCTGTCTCTCTTAGGCTCTTTTGTTCTGTTTTTCTGATGGTGGCTCTGGTGTTTGCCTGGCCATTGGCAGAAGGGTTTGATGTTTTTTGCTGGGATCCGTCTTGGGCCTGCTGCTGTAGAGACACAAGCATATCCTCCCTCCCAAGTAATGAATGGGAAAGGGCCCATAATTTGTTTGGATTCAGGGTCTTTGATCAACACAGGTGGCTTTTCTTTTTATTGGGCTGCCAATTAAATATAAAATGCCTGATGACTGGGGGAGTTGTTTAAAAAGTTGAGCACATCAAGGGCCTTGGCCTCCAATGGGAGATACTATGTGGACTCCCTGTCTCTGTTGATCAAGGATCCTTTGGATGGAAGAGTGGGCCCTCTGGACTATGGACTGTCCTGTGGCAGAGTGTGCTATGGCTGTGACATGTTTTGTAGCCCACTGGTCAGAAAATGGTTGGAATCAGTGGGAGGTATTAGCAGGACCATGATCAGTTTTAATTTCCTGTGGAACAGGGAAGGTGGAAAAGGCTAAAAAGGAATGTTTTATAGCATCTTTTGATTTTTCACCAGCATGGGCAGGGGCAGAAAGCGCAGCATTGTCGGTGTGGATTGAGACGGGGATGTATTTTAGTCTCCCAAAAGGGGCTTGGTGTGTGATGTGTGATTGCCCGATCTGGAGAGTCTTTAGTCCTCTTGGATTGAGTGCAACTCTGACAGAAGCAAAGGCATGTTGCTGACAATTTGGGCAGGTGTTTGCCATGGATCTTGCCTGATCTTGGGTAATTTTAAAGATGCTGAGCGGTGCAGGAATGTTTTGATGGTAGAAGTGGTGGCGGATCCTAGCCTGTTCAAAAACATTCTGTGGGGAGGTTTGGAGAAGCATTGCTGAGGCATCTGCTCTAGCATTGCCTACTATAAATGCAGGAAGGGTGGTATAAGACCTTGTGTGCATGATATAGCGTGGGTGTTGTCTGTGGGACAAAAGAGAAATGAAAGGGGAAAGCAAATGCTCTAGTAGGGGTTAGAAATGTCTTTGAAAATGGAATTTTCGGCCCGCTGCACTAGGTCATAGACATCTGCCGAATCAGTGATCAAATGAAGAGGTTCTTTGAAAGTGGAGAAGGTCCTAAGGACTGCAGTCAATTCAGGAATTTGGGCAGGGTGAGGATGCCCTGGCTTGGCTTTTGTCTCTTGAGCAATGCGGAGCCAGGGCAGTGCAGAGCAGGGTGGGAAGCAGAGCCCGGAGCCTTTGGAGGCTGCAAGGCTTAAACATCAGCCCCTGCAGCAGCCCAGATGCAGGTGCCACAGTTGCCAAGGCTGTCAAGGCCTTGAGAGCGGGCAGGTGGATTTTGCATCCCTGTGGGCTGATGGCGGCTCTGGAGCCAGGAGTGGCTGTGGCTGCAGCAGGAAGGGTGGCTGAAAGTTTCCTGCCTTGCTTTGGTGGCATGGCTGCAGGGGCCAGTGCAGTGAGAGCCCCCTCTGTGCTGGTGACAGCTCAGCTCTTGGGGACGCGGCTGTGCCCCAGCCCAGGAGCAGCAGCAGTGGCCAGCGGCAGCAGTGGTGTCAGTGGGACCCCCTGTGCACAGGGACCCCCAGCCGCGGGGTGGCCGTGGCAGCAGCCCCAGGGAGCTCCAGCCCCGGGATCCCGGAGCAAGTGGAAATCCCAACTGTGCAAACGCTGCCTGTGCCTCTTGGGTTTTCTTTGGTTGAGGGGATTTCGAGGTATGTTAAAAGTCTCTTTTTCTCTAACTTAGCTGTCGAAGGAAGAGTTGAGAAGTATGTGCTTCACTCTCTTAAGGTTGATTTTTATGTTTTGTCTAAAACATTTTTTGTCTGGCCTGCTGAGGTTTGTTCAGCAGGTCAGCTTAAGGCACTCTTTTTGCCTCTCGGGTTGGTGTTATCTTTTCTATTAAAAAGTGCGTATACTATGTTTACAAGAATGTTTTAATACCTACTACTTAAGTTAGATAGTGACTTTCTACTTGAAACCAATTTGTGGATGCTAACATCATCTTTCATATGGATGCTAGGGAGAAGAAAGAGCAAGGACAGGGTACGCCCAAATTTTTCTGTCTTAGAACCTTTGACTTCTATGTAGAGAATTCCAAACTCTTTTGCACAAGGTTCAAAACCTCTGTGTACAGTGCTCTAAATGTTTTCCGTTCACTTTGTGATTACTATTACTAGACTATCTAAATTGTTGTGACTTTTAATTCTTGACATAAAGGTGGTAACCTGCTTTATGGGTTAAATTCAAAGGCACAGGGGTCTTTGGCTACATGCCAGGGTCTCCGAACCCCCTGCCAGGGATTTAACGCCCCTCTGGAGGGGCTGGAATCGTTTAGGATGGTCAGGGGGAGGTCTGGGGTTCTGACAGTGCCCAAAGGAATGAGAAGGAGAAGTGAAGTTTTATAAAGAAGCAGTATTTATTTGGCGAAGATCGGCAAACACGAGGATTTACAGAACACCTTCTATTACAAAAATCCTTATAACAACAACAACAACAACAATCTACAGCACATATTTCCATGGGATGCTATGGAGTAACAATCTTCAAAACATATTTACAGAGAACTACTAACCTAAGAACATATTTACAAAAATCTTCTAACTTTTCAAACATATATACACAGGCGTAATAGGTACGGCCGTCATCTCCAGCAGTCCTGGAAGGAAGAGAGAAGCAAAGCTGGAGTCAGCTGCCAGCACTGGGCCCAGCTGGGCCCCAGGAGCTGGGACAGGGCTGGCAGGGCTGGTGTGGCCCCAGGCAAGCGCAGGGCAGGCCAGGGTTGGTGCTTGTGGCAGCACAATCCAGGCCCCCTGCGGGCAGCGTGTCCCTGAGCGGGGCCATCCAGCCCAGCCCCAGCCTGGCGTCAGGGCAGCCACTGTGTCTGTGGGCAGGGCATGGGGAGCATCTGCCTGTCTTACTTGTGGGGCTCCATCTTCATCCAAGGACCATGGGCTCCTCCTCATCCTTCTCGTCCACTTCCATCTCCTCGATGTCATTCTCCACATCTACTTCCATGTCCTCAACCTGCTCTTCCACGTCCACCTCCATCATTTCTTCCTGATCCTGCACCATGTCCACTTCCATCGCCACCACAGTGTCTCTGTTAGTCTGCAAGAGACAGCACAATGTCACAGTGGGGTTCCTGTCCCACACCATCCATTGCCACGTGGCTGCAGCCTGCTCAAGCAGGCTGCCCCCTCCCTGGAATGGCGCAGTACCTCCACTGGCGCAGCAGTGCTCATCCTGCTGGGATTGGTGCTCCAGAGCAGGCAGCAGGAAAAGGCCAGGCAGCAGCAGCAACAGCTGAGTGCTGACGGGCAGAGCGCAGAGCGAGCGCCAACTGAGCGCTGGCAGCAGGCAGAGTGTCTGCTGTGGTGGTTTCCAGGTGCTGGACGTTCCACCTGGAACACTGTGGGAGCTGTGATGTCACAGAAGTCTCAGGGCCGCTCCACACTGGGAGGTGGGCATGGTGGAATGATGAAATCCTTGAATGGTTTGGCTTGGAAGGGACCCTAAAGATCATCTGGTTCCAAGCTGAGCAGCCTCCCAGCACAGCAGGTTGCTGCGGCCCCTGTCCAAGCTGGCCTTGGATGTTGGTGGGCATGGGGTATGCACAGGCTCTCTGCGCTGGTCCCTGTGCCAGGGACAAGCACCCTGACAGGAAAGAACTTCTTGCCATCATGGAAGGGATTCCAGCTCTTGCAGTTTCGTCCCATTCCCCCTTGTTCTGTGACTTCAGTTGCTGACAAAGAGTCCTCTCCCACTTCCTTGTGGGTCAGGCTGTTCCTGCAGCGTCACACATGTGGCTGAAGCTGCAGGCAGGAGAGAGAGAAGCCAAGCTGGCAGAGAGAGGCAATGGGGAAAGTGACATGAGAGATGAGAGAAGAAGGAAAAAGTAGAGACATGCAAGGCATTGGGTTGGGTGGGCTGTGGCATTCATGCCTTTTATTAGAGGCCAGGTTCTCTGGTGCACTCAATGACTGTGTGATTGCGGCGTGTCCACAGTGAGCCCGTGTGAGCGAGCTGCACTCCCAGAGGCCGGAGCACACTTGCTTCAAGTGCTGATGAATGAGGCCAGAGATGGGTCTTTGTGTGGAACTCCAAACGCTGTGCATTGCCATGAAGAGGGTCCAGGGCCAGAGAGAAAATGAGGCTGGGGTCTGAGGGTTTCATTCGGGGGGGAGAAGGGGTGAAGCCAGGACCAGCAGGGGAGAAGAGAGAGGAGAACATTCTCTGGAGAGTAGATCTAAGGAAAAAATGGCAGTTGAAGTGGGTGATAGCAACAAAACCTGCGGATTGCAAGAGGCTGCAAGTGGCCATGGGTGAGAGCCTTGCATTCAGAGGGGTTTCTCTGTTTCACCTTGGTCCCCTTTGCCCTAAGGTATTACAGTTGCAATGGCAGGCCCCTGGGCCTCCACAACTGCCCCCTTTTTGTTTTCAAGAATGAAGGCTTCTGCCATGGACTTTTGCATGCGTTGAGCAAAACTGGATAGAATAACCAAGACAATGAATACAAGAAACAAAGCCCACAAAACAGTCTTGACTAAAGATGAAAGCCAGCCTTTCATGCCCCAGTCTTTCAAAAGTCCAGTGAGCCAGTCGTTGTTGTCTTTCGTCTGGATCTTATTGATTTGATCTTTGAGCAGCTGGCCGCTCTGGTATACTGAGTCCTTATGTGAGAAGAGGTTGACATGTGTGGCCATGGGCAAGAAATTGTGGCTTGGCTGTGGAACCAGCCAGCTGAAGGCATGTGGCATAGTGAGGAGCTTTGCTGCTTGCGGCTTCCTGCTGCAGTGGCAAGAAAGGACAGCATCCTTTGACTTTAGCTAATTTCGTAGTGAGAGGAGGCTTGGGTGCCCTGAAAGTAAAGAGATAGGGCGATTGCAATGTGAAACTTAAATTCTGGTCCCACTAAACTTTCTCTTCTGTAAGGCAAGGGTTTGAAGACAGCGTATTAGAAGAATCAAATATCAAGGCTAGAATACAGTTTTTCCAATTGTTAAGCGGTATATCGCAGTTAGTGTTGTCTGAGCTCTCTTGGTGTTGGTCTGTGTGGTCCACACTGCTTAGGAGATCTTCTTCTGTCCTTCTTCTTCTTTTCCAGGCTGCTGCTGTCTCTCTTAGGCTTTTGTTCTGTTTTTCTGATGGTGGCTCTGGTGTTTGCCTGGCCATTGGCAGAAGGGTTTGATGTTTTTTGCTGGGATCCATCTTGGGCGTGCTGCTGTAGAGACACAAGCGTATCCCCTCCCCCAAGTAATGAATGGGAAAGGGCCCATAATTTGTTTGGATTCAGGGTCTTTGATCAAGACAGGTGGCTTTTCTTTTCACTGGCCTGCAGTCACATGAAATGCAAAATGCCTGATGACTGGGGGAGTTGGCTCCATAAATGAGGTGTTTAAAAAGTTGAGCACATCAAGGGCCGTGGCCTCCAATGGGAGATACTATGTGGACTCCCTGTCTCTGTTGATCAAGGATCCTTTGGATGGAAGAGTGGGCCCTCTGGACTATGGACTGTCCTGTGGCAGAGTGTGGTATGGCTGTGACATGTTTTGTAGCCCACTGGTCAGAAAACGGTTGGAATCAGTGGGAGGTATTAGCAGGACCATGATCAGTTTTAATTTCCTGTGGAACAGGGAAGGTGGAAAAGGTAAAAAGGAATGTTTTATAGCATCTTTTGATTTTTCACCAGCATGGGCAGGGGCAGAAAGCGCAGCATTGTCGGTGTGGATTGAGACGGGGATGTATTTTAGTCTCCCAAAAGGGGCTTGGTGTGTGATGTGAGATTGCCCGATCTGGAGAGTCTTTAGTCCTCTTGGATTGAGCGCAGCTCTGACAGAAGCAAAGGCACGTTGCTGACAATTTGGGCAGGAGTTTGCCATGGATCTTGCCTGATCTTGGGTAATTTTAAAAATGCTGAGCGGTGCAGGAATGGTTAGATGGTAGAAGTGGTGGCGGATCCTAGCCTGGTCAAAATCATTCCATAGGGCGGTTTGGACAACCATTGCTGGGGCATCTGCTCTAGCATTGCCTACTATAAGTGCAGGAAGGGTGGTATGAGACCTTGTGTGCATGATATAGTGTGGGTGTTGTCTGTGGGACAAAAGAGAAATGAAAGGGGAAAGCAAATTCTCTAGTTGGGGTTAGAAATGTCTTTGAAAATGGAGTTTTCGGCCCGCTGCACTAGGTCATAGACATCTGCGGAATCAGTGATCAAAGGAATAGGTTCTTTGAAAGTGGAGAAGGTCCTAAGGACTGCAGTCAATTCAGGAATTTGGGGAGAGCCCTGAATGAATTCAAGATCTGAGTCCCCTTGTTGGGTTGTGGGGTCTTTCCATGTAAAGAGTGATTGGTACCAGCTCCCAGAGGCAGCTGTGAAAACGGTTAGAGCCTTTAAAGATGTTTAGCTTTTTAGATGTTTGAGGACTAAATTGCGAGCCGAAATAAAGAGTTTGTGTTTTAGAAAATGACTAGAAATTTCTCCTGAGTAACTATCCAAGGTGTACTGCAGCGGTTCAGGTATTTGAAGTAGGCAATAGAGGTGTTCTCGAGTGAGAGGTAAGTATATATGTTCGCAAGATCTGTTCCTGCAAGGGGACACAGACGCGCTCTAGCTTTCCTGATTAGTTATGCAATAACTTTTTGGGGGGTTGTTATTGTTTTACTAGGTTGGTGTGATCTGAAACCCCATGCAATTATTATCAGGGGATCTGGGATAGTTGAGTTCCACTGAAAGCAATAATGCCTGGAATTTTGGACTTACAGCAAGGATTGCCAGGGAGAAAGGTAAATTAGGCTGGTGTCAGTGCGCCGGTTTAGTTTGAATTGCCTTGGCTACCTTTTGTAGATCTGCTTGGGCCTCCGGTGTGAAGGATGGTGGGGAATGGAGTTCTTTGCTGCCTTTGAGGAGCAGGAAGAGTGGCGCGAGATCTTGTGTGGTGACTCCCAGCAGTGAACGTAGCCCATTGATGCTTCTGCAGATTTGGTGGCGTTCTGACAGAGTCTTTGGGCTGTCCTTGATTTGCAGTGTTTGGAGTGTGGTGGTTCCCTCTGCGATTTTTAGGCAGCAGTGCTTCTTGGGGGCTGTCTTTTGGACTTTATCTTCTGCAATCTCAAAACCATTCTCTTGTACCGCAGTGATGACATCTTGTTGTGCAATGTCCAAAATCATTTCAGCTTCTGCACAAATGAATATATTGTGCATGTAATTCAAAATGGCAGCATGAGGATGTCTTTTCTGGATGGGTGAGAGAATTTGGGCTACAAAGCATTGACAAATCGTTGGGCTGTTCTTCATTCCTTGAGGCAATATGGACCACTGGTAGCTCTGTAAAGGTCCTTGTTGGTTTAGGGACAGAAAAGGGGAACCGGGAGGCATCATTGGGCTGCAAGGGAATGTCCAGAAAGCAGTCTTTTAGATCTGTAACAACTATCTGCCAATCTGGAAGTAACATGAAGGCTGAGGGCAGGCCGGGCTGGAGGGGACCCATGTCCTCGATGACCTTGTTGATTTTCCTGAGGTGCTGCAGGAGCCGCCCCTAGTCCTTGCCTGGCTTTGGTATGAGAAAGACAGGCGTATTGCAGGGGCTAGTAGATGGTACCATGTGGCCCGTAGACGGCTGCTCCTGCACGAGGGAGTGCCACGCTTTTGACTTTCTGCCTGGGAGGGGACACTGATCCACCCATATGGGATCCTTGGTCTTCCAGGTTAACTTAAGGGTGGCGCGCTGCTCAGTGGTCCCGGCTAGAAATACTGAGGTGTTGATAGGACCTCTAGCCTTGTCCCTGATGGGAACAAGAGATCTCCACCCCAAAGTGTTCTTGGTGCACAGAAGACAAATGATTTTACTGTAGCAAGTCTGCCCTCAGGACCTTCCACACAGATGGTAGCTGGACTCCAAAAGCTGGTAGAGACTTCCCCTGATGCTAAAAATGACCCCAGCAGCTGGAACCAGTGGCCATTCTTTTGGCCAGCCAGTGTGGGAAATCAGGGTGATGTCATCTCCTGTATCTAATAGTCGAGAAAGACATATCTTTCTCCCTTGTCATGACAAAGCACACTTCAGAAGGGGGCTATTTTGGCCCATAATCAGTGCCCACATCACCGTTGGATCAGCTGGTGGGGTGATCATGTCGGCTAGGAGGTAGGCTTGTGCTATGACTGTTCCTTTTGGGATGAAAAGGGGAGGGTCTGAGCATAGAGCCTGGAGAGTTCTGTCCTGCAAAGGTGTCAAGGTGACTTTCTCAGGTAGTCTCCTTGGTGAGTCCCTCCATCCCTTCCCTGGTGTCACTTCAAATCCAAATGTCTCCTGGCCGTTCTTCAGGCCCATATTTGCCTGCTGGAATGTGGTGAACGTAAACATGGTGGATTTGAGTTGAAAAGGAGCTTACCAGCTGCCTTTGGGTTCCAGGGCAGAGCTGTCATTTGTCGAGTTCTTGTGTGGCAATCGAGCCATCCCGATGGGTCTGAGAAGGTTGATGTGCTGGTTCTCCACGACGGTGGGGAGAGGAGGGAGGAAAGGCCTTGCATTTGGTGTCATTGCGTGGGGCCTTTCTGTGGGCCTGTGTGGAGTTTCCCGAAGGCCATCGGTTTTGCTGGTGTTGGAAAGCGTGTTGATGAGGGGGGCAGTCAGGAGAATGTTTGTGACACCTAGAAGGTCCCTGGTAATAGCCTTTATTTTTAGAGCTGTCTTGAAAATGCTCCATCTCCCCACAGTTAAACAAGATCCTTTTTCATGACTACATCAGGGAAGACCTTGGCAGGCTATTAGCACCTCTACTAGACCCTGCCTGGTAGCCTTAGCTATGCTGGCATCACAGTGGAAGGATGCCCTAAGGGTGCATGCCTCGACCATTTGTGCTAAGGTAGGTTTTGGGTGGAGGGGTAGAGAGCATAAAATGTCTTCACAGGAGTTGCTAACATTTGTTTCAGGAAGTTTAGTAAGCAGTTCCTGCCTGGCTTTTGGATGGTCAACTTGCTTCTCTATTGCTTGTGTAAGGTGGTCAATAAATTTTCTAAAGGATTGCCCAGGTCCCTGCCAAATGTCTGTGAAGTCTGGAGTAGGTGGTGTTCCATCAGGTGTCTGCATGAGAGCTGTGGTTGTAGCTTTTATCTGTTCTAACACAGCTCAGGGAAGGTCTATTGCTTGATCCTCAGGTTTAGTGAAATTTCCCTCCCTGGCCAGATGGTCTAGTGTTAGGTGTGCCTGCCTGTCTACTCCAGCATAGTCTTTTAATAGTGCTGACTTTCCACTTGGAGCCCTTGGTTTAGTTCCTGTGGGGAATTTCATTCCTGAAACACGTGGGATTTCCCACTGCTGCCAGTGATGGTGATGCTTGGGGAGTGTGGGGCTTTGGGGGCAGCTGCCCGGGCAGGGGCTGAGCTCGGGGCCCTGTTGGGCCCATGGTCCCCAGCAGCAGCACCCCCAGGGCCCAAAGCCCCCCGCCCCCTGCCCAGCAGAGCCTGTCCTGTCCGTCCTGCTGTCACCCGAGTAGGGGACAGGAGCCAGTGGCTGCTGCCAGCAGTAGGAATGTGGGCAGGGTGAGGATCCCCTGGCTGGCTTTTGTCTCTTGAGCAAGGCGGAGCCAGGGCAGTGCAGGGCAGGCCGGGAAGCAGAGCCCGGAGCCTTTGGAGGCTGCAAGGCTTAAACATCAGCCCCTGCAGCAGCCCAGATGCAGGTGCCACAGTTGCCAAGGCTGTCAAGGCCTTGAGAGCCCTGTGGCTGCAGCAGGAAGGGTGGCTGAAAGTTTCCTGCCTTGCTTTGGTGGCATGGCTGCAGGGGCCAGTGCAGTGAGAGCCCCCTATGTGCTGGTGACAGCTCAGCTCTTGGGGACGCGGCTGTGCCCCAGCCCAGGAGCAGCAGCAGTGGCCAGCGGCAGCAGTGGTGTCAGTGGGACCCCCTGTGCACAGGGACCCCCAGCCGCGGGGTGGCCGTGGCAGCAGCCCCAGGGAACTCTAGCCCCAGGATCCCGGAAGAAGTGGAAATCCCAACTATGCAAATGCTGCCTGTACCCAAAGGAATGACAAAGAGAAGTGAGGTTTTAAAAAGAGGCAGTATTTATTTGCCGAAGATCGGCAAACACGAGTATTTACAGAACACCTTTCATTACAACGATCCTTATAACAACAACAACAATAACAATCTACAGGATTTATTTACATGGGATCCTATGAACTAAAAGTCTTCGAAACATATTTACAGAGAACTTCTAACCACAGAACATATTTACAGAATTCTTCTACCGTTTCAAACATATTTACAGAGGCGTCACATCGGTGGCCATCATCGGCATCAGTCCTGGAAGAAAGGAAGCAGCAAAGCTGGATTCTGCTGCTAGCACTAAAACCAGCTGTGCTAACAGCAGGGCCCCAGGAGCTGGGACAGGGCTGGCAGGGCTGGTGTGGCCCCAGGCAAGTGCAGGGCAGGCCAGGGCTGGTGCTTGTGGCAGCACAATCCAGGCCCCCTGTGGGCAGCGTGTCCCTGAGCGGGGCCATCCAGCCCAGCCCCAGCCTGGCGTCAGGGCAGCCACTGTGTCTGTGGGCAGGGCATGGGGAGCATCCACGCTGAGCCTGCCCTGGCCCAGCCTGAGGCCGTTCCCTCTGCTCCTGTGCCTGTTCCTGGGAGCACAGCCCGAACCCCGGCTGTCCCTCCTGTCAGGGAGTTGTGCAGAGGCAGAAGGGCCCCCTGAGCCTCCTTTTCTCCAGGCTGAGCCCCTTTGCAGCTGCCTCAGCCCCTCCTGGGGCTCCAGCCAGGATAGAATCCTGGTGCTGTACAAAGAGCAGTGTACAGACCTGCCATAGGTGCCTTTGTCAGCACATTTTAAACTTTCCTGGCTACAGAAAGGCTCTGCAGCACTTGACACGAGTCAAGTCAGCAGGGACAGTGCCAATGTCCTTTGGCAATGCGTGCGGCCCGGCCCGGCCCGGCCCGGCCCCGCGCTCGATGCCACGGTTGCCTGGTAACCGCGCCCGGGCCCTCAGCGTCTGTGCCGGCGCCGCGGCCTCAGCGCCAGAGCTCGGCCCTGGCTGCTCGTTCACAGCCTCGGCGCCTTTAGGCGGCTGCACTCGGCCATTGCCACGGCAGTTGTTGGCACAGCATTGGTTTCTGTCAGCCACTGCTGTCAATTGGCAGAGAATTGGTCTCTGTGAGCGACTCCGGAACTCGCAAAGCATTGGTCTTTGCGAGGGACTCCTGAATTTCCTTTGAAGGTAAAGATTGACTCAAATTGTACTTTCTGGTTTTGTCCCATCTGTGCTCTGAAAGAGAATGCCACAGGGAGATACAGGATGGTGGCATGTACAGCTGAGGGGATGAACAATAGATGGTCTACTGATGGTGCTTTTTGCTCACTGAACAAATGCAACATTTCCTAAGTACACTAGTCTATAGTGTTTTTCCTGTAGTGTTTATTTAAACTACTTATAGGTGAGTGAGTTCTGTTCAAATTTCAGTGGGTTGTTATGATCTGGTTATTAAAATTATTAAGGAGGTGCCCCTGAATTAAGGTGCAAAATGAGACCATCTGCCAAAGTGGATAGTCTGGATTTTATGTAACAGTAAATGTGAGGAAGAGAGAGGGAGAAAGAAATAGAAAAAGGAGGGGGGGACGGAGGTTGATGGGAAGGGGGCATGAAAGAGAGTGACAGAGACAGATTTAGTAGAAAAGATCACCATTCCATGGATCCCATCCCATCCCATTCAATCCTCTTCTGGTCTTCTCTGTGGTGAGGTTTCGCAAAATGTAAGACTCCAATGGATGAATGCAGATTTGGGCAAGGTGGGACAGCCCAGGTACCTCCCTGGGGAAGGGCAAGTTGGGCTCTGTCTTTTGCTACTTTCAAATAATATACATTGTTAGCACCAGTATATCCTTTGAGTCTGCCACGAATTGGGCTGTGGATTTTCGGATCTATTGTGCTACTTTGCATGCCATGCAGTCATCTGGTGCAAGGGCTCAGGAATGGCTCTGGGGGCACTTTGGGGGTCTTTGATGGGCTATGACACCCCCTGAGCTGCCCCTGATGGGAATGTCCCCTGGATGTGGCCTTCTGGGGGTGGGGGGTTTTAGAGCTGAGCCAGTTTGTGTGAGGGAGGATGGGTGTCCACTGCCCCTTACCAGAGGTTGTGCCACAGACCCAAAATTTCCTCCTGCCCCTCTGTTGATGGGAGGTGTGTGTGCAAACCTGGCCTCAGCAGAGGAGTCTGTGGCTGTGACTTGCCCAGCCTGAAGGCAGACAGAGCTGATTTTCAGGACAGCTGCTGGCTTTGGCTTTGTTGTGGATCTATTTTTCTCCCTTGGCCTTGTTCACTTCTCCCGAGACCTGAGCTAATGGGGCAATAGTGTCACCTTTATCTTGCCTCAAGTTCCCATGTGGGCCTTAACTGCCAGTCTCAAGTTCCAGTCAGGAGGCATTTTCAGGGAAGGGTGGGCTTGAGTACTCTCAGCTTCTTTGTACAGTTTTGTCACAATTGGAAAAAAGTCCTTTGTAGCAATATTTAAGCCATGAGCCATAACATTGCAGTCTCTCCCAAGTCCAGTGAGGAGCAGCTGAGAGAGCAGGGGTTGTTTAGCCTAAAGAAGAGGAGGTCCACTCAAGCTGGTTTTAAGTAATATTTAAGCTACAGCTTTGTCTGTTCTAAGTATTATTAATGTTCAGCTTTTTAGCTCCAGATTTCAGCAAGATCCATTTTTGAATTGCACAAGGGAGCCATCTAGTCCAAATAAAGTCCAACTAGAGGCCTAACAATACTAGCTACTTATGCCAAGCAAGCACTTAGCTACTTTCAAATGATATAAAATGTTTAGCAGCAGTGTATGCCTTGAGTCTGCCACGCATTGGGTTCTGGATTTTCAGAGTTCCATTGTTGCTCCTTCCAGGTTTTGCTGAGGCCTTGTTGCTCCTCTGTGACATCCTCCCTTCAGAATGGCTTCTGGATTCCCGAAAAAGACACCGACACCTCGTCTTTTGCTGAGGGAAAGACTGCAGTCTAACACTGTGAGTAGCCACTGGGGCTGTGCTCAGGCTGGCAAGTGCCCTGGTGTCCCTGGTGTCCCTGCCCCTGTTGTCCAGCAGCGCTGGGAAGCTGCAGAGCCCCTGCCCAGCTCTTTGTGCCGTGCTGCTGTTGGTGGGGGCTGTCCTGGTGCAGTAGGGAACACTGTGTGATGTTTCAGGGACAGCCCAGCGCCTTGCCTGGCTGTGCCACGGGAGCCAAGTGAAACCAATGTGCAGCTGAAGCCCTCAGCATGTGCTTCTGTGCCTGCCCTTTGCCACAGGAATTCCTTCTGTCAGGCTGGGCACTGCCCTGTGCTGCTGTGACCAAGCTGCCCTTGGGCACCTGGGCATGTGGGGGGAGAGCTCAAACTCTGCCCAAAGCCTTGAGAGCCACGGCTGGTCCCAGCCAGAAGAGCTCCCAAAGCAGCTGTTCTCTCTGAGCTCCTGGGTGGGCGCAGCTCCAGCCCTGCAGGCAGCACTGCAGTCAGGGCCACCAAGGTCCCTTGCTGTCTGGAGCTCACTGGGCTGAAGATGCCCCAGTGCTGAGGCTCTGGCAAGGAGATCCCTGTGTTTTCTTCTCTGGAGGGCTCTGTCAGCCCAGACAGAGAAAACAAATGCTCATTAACAGAGAGAGGAAAAACTTGGACACATTCCTGTGCACCTCCCTCTTGGTACAGCTTTTCTTTCTTGCTTCTCTTGGACTCAGCCAGCAGTGCTGTCTCCTGGCTGTGAGTTGTGAGTGTTGTGCAGGGATGGACTTGGGGCAGTTCTGAGAGCTCCTTCCCACTCTCTGAAAAGGGCATTGCCTCAATGCAGAGAAACGTAAGAGGAAACAAATGGCCAAAGAGCAGAAATCCCCAAACATGTCACATCAGATCACAAAGAGTCTAATGGGACACAGCCATGTGGTTGGAGTGTGTGTATTGCACTCTGTATTATTAATTGATTGGTACTAAGTATTTCAGCAAGTAACTTCCAGGGCTTCCAGAACTGCCCAAGTGGCTGTGATCGCAAATTATTCACCAGAGCCACTTGCTCAAGATAAACCCCTCTGAACAAGCACATTTCTGAGCTTCTTTCTTGCTTAAACTGCAACCCCTTGGACGAGGACATGAGGCTTGACTCCATTTTCATCAGAAGGCTGATTTATTATGTTATATATTATACTAAAATACTACATTACAACTATACTAAAAGAACAGAGAGAAGAAGATCAGAAGGCTACAAAGACAAGAATAGAATAGGAATGAATAACAAAAATCCTGTGACTCTCACAGCCCCGGCACAGGTGGCTGTGATTGGTCACTGATTGAAAACAATCTACATGAACCAATGGAAGATGCACCCGCGGCATTCCACAGCAGCAGATAGCCATTGTTTACATTTCTTTCCTGAGGCCCTCAGCTCCTCAGGACAGGAAAAATCCTAGCAGAGGCTTTTTCACTAAAAATCCTGGCTACATCTCACCCTTTTAAATTATTAAATTAAATAGAAAAAGAAATGTTTGCAATCTCTTCTACTGGGCCCTTGCAGAAGAGAGAACAAGCACCTCTTAAGGTTCATCTGTTGCCAATCAAAATCTCAAGCATCTGCTTATGTGGAATGGTCAGGGAAATTCTTCACCTGTAGAACATTCAGGGAAATTCTTCACTTATCAAACATCAAATTCTATCCTATCACTAAAACAATCCTAAAATATAAGAAAATGCAAAGACTCATGCACAGAAAGTTCATTGTTTCAAGTCCAAGCAGCTGAGTTTCAGGACAGAGTCCATGGACTGAAGATGTTCCTTCTTTGACATCTCTGGAAGTCCCCTTTGGTCCTGAAACAGGCTTGCAGAATTCTGAAACAAAGAACTGCTAAAGAAAACAAGAATCATGAAAAATCCATTGACAGTCATCAAACAATTCAGAGAAAATTTCTGGAATGCCCTGGCCACAGCCCTTCATTGAACCACTTGGGCTGAGGCTAATTTTTGGCTTTTCAATGCTTTTGAGCTGCTAGCTCTTTCCACTTTTCTTTATAATTTTTTTTTTTTTTTTTTTTTTCATCAGAAGAAGAGTAGCAGCAGCAGAGGGTCTCTAGGACCCTTCGGTGGCCCTGGTCCTGGTGGGCGGACCAGAGAACCCAGACCTGGCTCACAGAATGGTGGCCCAGGTCCCTGTGGGGAAAGCAAAGTCCCCAAACCCAGCACTGGGCGGGGCAGTGGCCCCGGCCCAGGGAAATGAGCCAAACGGCCCAGAACCAGCCTGTGAGGCGGGCTCTGCATGCTCAGAACCTGGCAGGACCATGCTGCCAGTGTCTTCAGAGCAGAAATGACCCACTGCTTCCTCCCCCCAGCAGCACCGGTGCACACCGGCAGCTCGGGAAGAGAAGCTTTCTCAGGAATTGTCATCCCAGATCTGAGGGTTTCTTGTCCCCAGAGCAAGCGAGCAATGCTTGCTTTGCTCTGTCTTTCTTGCTCCTGCAATGAAAATGCCACTGCTCCTGCTTTCTGCCCCTCGGCACCCCCATCCCCACTGGGCTGGGGACCAGAGGCAGATGCCACAGGAGCCAACTCCCCCAGGCCGCTGGGGCGCTCGGGGGGAGGCAGGCACCCCAACCCCCAGGGAGAAGCCCCGGACCACACACGAAATGACCCAGAAACCATACTGATTTTGAACACAGCCAGCCGAACTGCTCCTGCAGTTAGCTGGAGGGCCATGCCCCCTCCACGGAAGGACAGGCTCTTCACAGGGTCTGATGCGAATGACGGAGCTTCAAAAACCTGCGGGACAACTGGGGTGGGTGGTGCGGGCAGCACGGGCGCTGGTGTCGGCTCTTGAGGCGATCCCGTGGGCTCAGCACCATTCTCGGCATGCTCTTGCACTGCAATTGGATCGGCAGAGAGCAGCGGGACAGGCGGGGGCGGCGTACTCGGAGCGGGGTCAGCTCGCGCAGGCGCCGCCTGCACCGTTGCGAATTCAGGTGCCGGCTGGGATGCAGAGAAAGAAGGCACGGAGGCAGCTCCTGCAGCTCCCGGGGACAGCAGCACAGCCGGGGAATCACTGTTGTTGATCGCGTTGCCTGGCAACACGGGCGGATCGGCGGGAGGCGGTTCCGGGTGCCGCGGCGCAGGCGGGGTCCGGCGCCTCCCGCGGGGCTGGCTGAGGCAGAGTCGGATCCGCCCCCTCCCGGGGTGGGGGAAGCGGAGAATTTCGCGGCGAAGCGGGCGGGGCCGGCCCGGAAAGCGGCGGGTTCGGTTTTTCATCCCCCCCAAGAGAAGGAGCGGGGGGGGGAAGGCAGATCTGTTTGCTCCTAGGGAGCAGAGAAAAACTTTTGCTCAGCTGTGGGCAGTGCGGGGTGTTATGAATAGAAAGTTGTATTTTTTTTTAAGTTTCAGAGTTAAAAAAACCAAGCCAGACCGAGTCAGCCTCCTTTAGTTTCGCTGCCGAAGGAAAGCTTTTCAAATACCTGTTAATGGCAGGTGATTAACTGATTGTTTCCCTGATGCTGGCTGCATACCAAGAAGATACCAAGGGAAACCCTCCAGGGTAAAGAGATGGGCAGTGACACCAGAAACAGCATGCAAATAAGAAACGCAGTGCACCCTGGATTTTTACAGTTTTACAGTTTTTATAAGAAAAACCCCTAAAATCACGAGCCAATAAGTGACTTAAAGTGACGTCTAAGGATGGGAGCATTGTCCCGTACCTGCTTGAATCTTTTTATTTCTCACCCTAACCTGAAAAGAAACTGATTAAAGAGACCCCCCGGGTTTCTAAACCAACAAACCAAGGACTCAACGACTCTCCCGTGAGGACAGAGTCCCCAGTTCTGCCTGCAGACCAGCGGACAAAACTGCATCATCCTCCTGCTTCGTGCCACGCCTGGGAGCAGCGGCGGCGAGGGCGCAACCTGTCGATTTCTTCCCACCTGAGCTGATTCTTCTTAATAAAGGCATTAAAAAGGAGAAAGATCTCCTGCCCATTTATTTCACGGGGGGGCTGCAAACTCGCGGTTCGTCTTCTTTGAGAGGCTCCTCTCGTGCCGAAGCTGGCGGGGACAGAACGCGACTGCGCACCCGAGCCATGATGTCCCCCGCAGCCCGTCCCCATTTCAAGATAACGCCATAAATCAGTACGTGCACTGCATGCATCATTGGGGATGAAACACGCTGGACTATTGTCCACCTAAAAAGAGCGTCCATGAACTCCCAAAAACCTAAATCAAGGGAGTCTATGACATTTGTAATAAATCTATGAAATTTTGCCCATCTGAAGAACTCATAACACCGTCTCTCCAACATACATTGAGGAATTCTGTCCCTGCGTCCCCATCTGCACCAGAGTTTAATAACTTTCTCCTCTGACGCAGTAAACGGAACCTGAGCTTCCGAAGGTACATTTTTCCAACTTTCCTCCCACCTTTTGCGAATGGCAGGATCTTCAGAAAGGGAAAAAATAACAGTACCTTTAGACAGTGTCCTTGTGGATCCAGCTGTGCAGCTCTGCTGCTCTGCAGCATCTGGACACAATCTCCAGGAAAGTCCAACAGGTTCTCCTGTTTGCCTTGGCTGTGAACTCTGCCCATCTTCAGGGTCTCGTTTCTTCAGCTCCAGGCTAGATTCCATGGTCACTCTTGGGGTGACCATCAGTTTCACACATCCAGGGGTCACCAATTCTTGCTTTGACTGCAACCCCTTGGACGAGGACACGAGGCTTGACTCCATTTTCATCAGAAGGCTGATTTATTATGATATATATTATACTAAAATGCTACATTACAACTATACTAAAAGAACAGAGAGAGAAAGATCAGAAGGCTACAAAGACAAGAATAGAACAGGAATCAATAACAAAAATCCTGTGACTGCTCACAGCCTTGACACAGGTGGCTGTGATTGGTCACTGATTGAAAACAATCCACATGAACCAATGGAAGATTCACCTGTGGCACTCCACAGCAGCAGATAGTTATTGTTTACATTTCTTTCCTGAGGCCCTCAGCTCCTCAGGACAGGAAAAATCCTAGCAGAGGCTTTTTCACTAAAAATCCTGGCAACACCACATTTTGCCCATCTATGGTGATCCAGCAGAATGTCAAACTCAAGAGCAATGCCCCAAGAGCAGAGGTGGTGCTGGGGAAGAGGAGGCAGGGCTTCAAAGCATGTCAGGATGGGTCCCCAGCTGGACTTGGCTGTTATTTCAGCCAGAGCTTGGCCAGCTCTCTGTGATTCCAGCAACTGAAAGCTTAAGGACAATGACTCATCTTTGGGATTATGTTTTGCAATTCCTCCTTCATCACAGGGACCATGCTTAGAAGGTTTGCCTCCTTGCATGGTACGTCCATTCCCTCCCTTCTCTTTCTAGCTCCTCATATGTTCCTTTGTCCTCCATTTTCTCCAGGCCAAGACCCAGCACCAGAAGCCAAGAGAAGAGCCCGGAGTATGCAGGTAGGCACAGGGCTCCAGTGTACTTTTCACCTCACTCTTCGCATCTCCTGTGGTGATTTGGCACAGTCAGCTGTCCCACGTATTTAGGCGAACTTTTCTGTATTCCACATTTTGTCCGAAAGTGGCCTTTCTAGTCTTCACACTGAGTTGACATTTGGAAAGCTTGGTTAAAACCCATTCATTTAAAGGTATCTTTAAATGTATTTCAATTTCCTAATGGGCTCAGTGGACTCTCTCAGAGCCCAGTCCCTAGGAGTGTTCTCTGGTGGTGCAGTGAAAATTCCTCCAGTGTTAATTTTTGAGTGGAAGGAGCTGGAGGGGTACCTTGGGCTCTTGGATAAGCTGGGCAGGAAACGGATACATTCCTCTCCATCCTGCACATGCCTTTTATCTCCTTGCAGCCTTTCTAGTGCCAAATGGGGAATGGAAAAATAAGCCAATTAGCATGAAATGAGAAATGTTTCCACTCCTTCCGACTGCCCTTGAAGGAGAAAACCATTCCTTGGGGTAGTTTCTGATCTGAATCCCTTGAGATTTGAAGGAGATTCCTGTATATTGCCTGGTTTTGCACTGGGAGGAATAGGAATATCTTCTACGATGAAAGTCCTTTTGAATTTTCCAGTGAAGGAGAAGGAGACTTCCAAATGGCTGCAGCCTAGGCAGGGTGTGAGTTTGTCATCCTCTGACAGCACAAGCCCAAAGCCACCTGTGGCAGGTTCCCAATAACAAATCTCTTCCCCGGCTGTCTCTGCCTGTGTCAGTGCTGCAGGCTGAGGCTGGGAGAGGAGATGCCTCCTGCCTTGTCCCTGTCCCTGCCTTGCCTGATCCCTGACAAGTGGAATTGTGCCAGACAAAATGCAGTCTCTGGCACCTCTGGGTCATCCACTGCTTTCAAGCTGTAAGCTTCAATGACACTGTTGTAGTTCCTTTGGCATCTCTGGTTGTGTAATGATAGGAGAGATGAGACTTGGAGAAGTAATTCTGCTGATGCAGAAAGAGGGATCTGATCACCTGGTCCCTTTGCTCAGGGTTTGTTCTGCCAAATGCTGGGTATGGCCCTATTTGGAATGACTCCTTAATTGATGGAATGCAGCTGCAATACTTAATGCAGCAAGGGAGTAGTATCACTCATCAATGTCGTTGCCAATTTTGCTGTATGAATTCTGGACTAGGAATGAACCATCTCATTAATCCATCACTGTCTCTCTTTTGTTACTGACCGGGACGTTTTATAGCAGGAAACAAATCCAGTTTTAAGAGAGCGGTATTCCTCACTAATGGCCTGTATACCACATGGTTTTATTCTTGGTGAAACTATGTAAAAACTTAGTTCTCTTACTTCCAACAGTTCAGTTGGAGAATATATCAGAATGACCTGCCCTGTACTATTTCCACTGAGAAAAATTTGAATTGATAGTATTACCCAAGATCAGAAATGTTTTGAGGCAGATCATGTTTATGTAGGTTTTGGGTTTTATAATAGTAGTTTGTTGACTGCATGAAAGAAATCAGGAAGAAAAACCCATGGAGCAATGAAGCACAGCAAAAGTGGCAATTTCCAATTGAATGGCCAGTTTACGCCCTGCAAATGCAGACTCCTTGAGTACTGGGGACATGTAACCTGGATTGCAAAGCTTCTTCCAACATGAGGTGCCGTTGTTCATGTGCCAGCACTTCCTCTGTTGTGAAGAGAAAGAAAAGCAATGAAGCAATAAAACCCAACCTGGAACTGAGCGGGAGTTACTGAAACAAAGGCCATGAACACTAACTTGGAAAGCAATTACTTCTGAGTTGTAATTGTCAAATTCTGTTGACCACTGTGGGTTGCCCACAGTTTAGAAGGAAAGGGATTTCAAAGTAGTGGATGGGTAATGAACAACACATAAGCAAAGTTGTAGAAGCTTTCTCTCCTGGTTTGCCAGCTCCATACATTTCAAAGGAATTCTAGTGATGGTAGTTGCATGAAAAGAAAAAGCAGAGAGATCTTCTGAATAATGAAAATATCCCTTGCATGCCTCACCCATTAGATGGATTGATTGTAAAGGTGGGAATTCACCGAACTCACTTCTTCCCTTGTGAGCGTGGCTCAGCCTCACACAGAGGTGAGGTGGGAGCTGGGCCGCTCTCTGCTGGGAGGAAGGGTCTTGTGGCAGCCCAGAGAGGCTGTGCACATTGGCAGGGAACAGCTGTGCCCTGCATGTGCCCTGCAATGAGCTGTGCTGCTGCCAGTGCCCCGTGGAGCTGTAGGGCTGCTCAGCTGTGGGGCAGGGAGAGGAGCAGGAGGGTGCATGTGCAGCTGAGCCACTGCTGGAGAGCACAGGGCTCTGGGCTCCCTGCTGTCCCAGGGCAGCCCAGAGGCCAGGGTGCTCCTGTGGCAGCTCTGTGGAAGTGGGGCAGGGTTTTCCCCCTGGCCTGCTTCAAGCTGCAGCCAGCAGGAGCATGTTTCCCTGTGCAGCTATTTAGAAGCTTCCAAGGAATCTGTCCCATGAAATACGGAGCTTCGGATGATTTAGATTTACTTTGTGGACTCTCTTATATTTTGTGTCTCCACTTTGCAGCTCTGACTGGCTATCCTCTTGCCAAGAGGTTTTCCCTGGCAAGTCCCTCGATGCTCCTTTCCTCCAAGCCGTTGCATTCCATCCACAGGAGCTCTCCTTCTGCCACGCGAAGCAAGATGTGCAGCAGAGAGCAGGAGACTGGGAATGCTGGCAACGGCTGGGATGAGGAGAGTAGAAAAAGCCAGGAGCTCAGAGCAGAGGGAAAAGGAATAGAGGTAAGGAGACCAAGCTAAGTCCTTTGTGCTAAATTTTCATATCATGTGCTGTCAGCAGAGCTCTGAGACCTCTTCCCTGACAGGAACTGACCCTTTCACTGAATTTTGAACAGGTCCTGATTTGGCTCTCTAGCTGGGCCAGAAATGATGGGATACTAAGCATGGGTGTGCATCTGCCCCTGCTGCCTCCTCCCCCATTCCTGGCCATGGCATGGGGGCCCTGGAGCAAGTTGGGCAGGCAGAGACCTTGCAGAGAGCAGCAGGGCAGGGAGTTCTGCTGAACTCCCTAAATGGCAGTGAGGCTGAGATGATGGATGTGGGGGAGCTGGAGAGCAGCGAGCATCCCGAGAGCTCAGCAGCAGCATCTGGGCTCCAAGGCTGCTGGGGAAGTGTAGGAGGGAAGGGCAGCAGCAGAAGAAATGAGGGGCTTGAGACAAGCAGGTTTGGACATGCTGCAGAATGGCTTTGTGGGGATTTGGCTGGAGATCAGCACTGGCTGTGAGACACGTTAGGGGCAGGGAGAGAACAGTGATCTAAACCCACTGCCATGGCATCCAAAAGGCCAGGGGAGGCAGTGGCACCCCAGAACACCTTGATGTCAAACATGTGGATGCCAGCTGGGAATGTAGTCGCATTTCCAGGGAAGTGAGAAGGTGGGGAGAGCTCGGAAATGTGGGACATGGTCTCTCCCAGTTCCCTTTGCATTCCCCATCCTGTGCCAAGCTGCTGCATCAGTTTGACTTTTCCTACCAGGTCCCAGTTAAGAGCATTGATAAAATTCTTGAGGCATCAAAGGGGGCAAGTGTGGATGATTGATCTGAGCACTGTGTTCTACTCTTTCCAGACCTCCTTGCTGTGCTCCACTGGCGGGGAAATGAAGAAGAGACAATTGGGAAAATCTTTGATTCCTCGTCTGCGCAAGGCAGGAATTCCCCCTGTGGGCAGTGCTGCTGGGTCTGTGCACAGCTCTCCAAAGATGGAATTGCAGGAGTCCCAGGAGATGAGGTAAGCCAAGGTGTCTGCTGCTCCAGTGTGCTCTTCACCTCACTCTTCCCATCTCCTGTGGTGATTTGGCACAGTCTCCCATGTATTTAGGCAAACCTCTGAATATTCCGCATTTTGCCCATCCAATGTCAAACCCAAGAGCAATGCCCCAAGAGCAGCGGTGCTGCTGGGGAAGAGGAGGCAGGGCTTCAAAGTGTCTCAGGATGGGTCCCCAGCTGGACTTGGCTGTTATTTCAGCCAGAGCTTGGCCAATTCTGTGTGATTCCAGCAACTGAAAGCTTAAGGACAATAAATCATATTTGGGTTTATGTGTTACAATTCCTCCTTCGTCACAGTGACCATGCTAAGAAGGTTTGCCTCCTTGCATGGTACACCCATTCTCTCCCTTCTCCTTCTAGCTCCTCATATGTTCTTTTGTCCTCCATTTTCTCCAGCGCAAGACCCAGCAGCAGAAGCCAAGAGAAGACCCCAGAGTATGCAGGTATGTACAGGGATGTCTGTCCGAAAGTGGCCTTTCTAGTCTTGACACGGAAGTGACATTTGGAAAGCTTGGTTAAGCCCATTTATGTAAAGATATCTTTACATTTATTTCAATTTCCTAATGGGCTCAGTGTACTCTCCCAGAGCCCAGTCCCTGGGAGTGTTCTCTGGTGGTGCAGTGAAAACTCCTCCAGTGTTAATTGTTGATTGACAGGAGCTGAAGGGGTACCTTGGGCTCCTGGATGTGCTGTGCAGGAAGAGGAAACATTCCTCTCCTTCTTGGTCATGCCTTTTATCTCCCTGCAGCCTTTCTAATTCCAAACTCAGAATGGAAAAATAAGCCAATTAGCATGAAATGAGAAATGTTTCCACTCCTTCCGACTGCCCTTGAAGGAGAAAATCATTCCTTGGGGTAATTTCTGATCTGAACCCTGTGAGATTTGCCGGAGATTCATGGATATTGCCTAATTTTGCACTGGGAGGAATAGGAATATCTTCTACGATGAAAGTCCTTTTGAATTTTCCAGTGAAGGAGAAGGAGACTTCCAAATGGCTGCAGCCTAGGCAGGGTGTGAGTTTGTCATCCTCTGACAGCACAAGCCCAAAGCCACCTGTGGCAGGTTCCCAATGACAAATCTCTTCCCCGGCTGTCTCTGCCTGTGTCAGTGCTGCAGGCTGAGGCTGGGGAGGAGGTGCCTCCTGCCTTGTCCCTGTCCCTGCCTTGCCTGATCCCTGACAAGTGGAATTGTGCTAGGCAAAATGCAGTCTCTGGCACCTCTGGGTCATCCACTGCTTTCAAGCTGTAAACTTCAATGACACTGTTGTAGTTCCTTTGGCATCTCTGGTTGTGTAATGATAGGAGAGATGAGACTTGGAGAAGTAATTCTGCTGATGCAGAAAGAGGGATCAGATCCCCTGGTCCCTTTGCTCAGGGTTAGTTCTGCCAAATGCTGGGTATGGCCCTATTTGGAATGACTCCTTCATTGCTGGAATGCATCTGCAATGCTGAATGCAGCAGTAGACCAGTATTGCTCCATAAGCAGGGGGATAGTTTTTCTGGATTAATTCTGGATTGGAAATTACTTAAGTCGTTGAATGATTCCTGTCTCTCTTTTGTTACTGACCAGAGCATTGTTCAGTCTGAAAGGCCCCAGTTTTAAGAGAAGTGTTCGTTTTGTATTGCTTGGCTGCCTTTTTATTTTCCCCTTTGTGAAACAATGTAAAAATTAGTTCTCTTACTTCTAAGAGCTCTGTTGGAGGGCATTTCAGAATCACCTGCCCTCCACTCTTCCCATTCAGAAAAATTTGAATTTCCCTTTGCTCAGGGTTTGTTCTGCCACATCCTGAGTATGGCACCCTTGGAATAACTCCTTAATTGTGTATATGCAACTGCAATGCTTACTGCAGCTAGGCAGCGGTAGTCCTCAGTAAGTAAATGACATTTTTTCTGGATTAATTCTGGACTATAAATCACTTCTGTCATTCATCCTTTCCTGTCTTTCTTTTGTTACTGACCCAATCATTCTGCAGGGTGATAGAATCCAGTTTTAAGACAGGTATACCTCTCATAGTGCTTGACTGCTACATGATTTTATCCTCTGTGAAACCATGTGAAGAATTAGTTCTCCTAGTTCTACCAGCTCTGTTGGGGAGTGTTTCAGAATGACCAGCCATCAGCTATTTCTATTAAGGACATTTTGAATTGTCAATATCAGCCAAGATCAAAATTATTTTGAGATAGGTCATGTTTATTTGGGTTTGGATGTCTCTGCTGAAAAGAAAGCAGAGAATAAACCCCTGGAACAAGGAAGGAGAGCAAAAGTGGAACTTTTGGATGAGCACTTTGTTCCCTGCAAATACAGGATTGCAGAATACTGGGCACATCTAATGAGGAAAGCAAAGCTTCTTTTGCTTCCAACACGTGGTGCCAGAGATTTACAGGAACCTTTGGTTCCATTCCCAGGCCTCTCACTGAGTCAGGCCAAGGAGACAGATCATCCCAGCAGTCCTGGTCTTAGGAGTGACAAAGAGCTGAGGGACAGCTTTGGAAAGGTAAGGGATAAGAACAGGGATGAGCAGACTTCCTTTCCAGTGGCTGTTTAGTGCTTGGCCCAAAATGCCACTGAAAATCATAATCTTCCACTCCTTGGGGGATGGGGATTCTCTTGGGAATGTATTTGACAGCTACAGAGCAATTGCTTGGCTATTTCCAGTAGTGCCAAGGTGACTGGTTTGGAGATGGTGCTAAGGTCACGCCAGAAGCATTCTTTATGTGCAAAGGCTGGTTTAGAGAAGTTCGGAATGGCAGATCATGCTAGACATCAGTGAATGTGGGAGAAGTGCATCCTTGGATGCAGAGAAGCAAAGACTCTAATGTTGAGTGTAAGCAAGGCTGCAAACTAAAATGGGAGAGTTTGCTTTTTCCTGGTTACCTTTGTGGCTGTATCTCACAGCCCTCTCATTCTCAAGTTTTCTGCTCATTAACATCAGCATTTGTGCAACTTGTTTTCACAAGACTCCTCCTTTTGGTCTGCTGGCCTCAGAGACCAAGTCCTTCAGAGCTGAGTCCTTCAGAAGCCAGGAAGTGAGAAACAGCTGCAATTCCTGGCCATGAGTGTTAAGCAACAGCCATTCCCCCTTCTTGCTGGGTATTGCACATGGTTTTCGTTCTTCTGCCATGGCCTGTAGGAACTGCACTGCCTGCTCACTGTCATGTGAGCTCTTCATCTGTCTTGGAGCACTCCTATGACTTTCATGCTTCAAGCAGGGCTTCCTGACATAGGTTGCAGTTGCAGCAGTGTGAGGTTGTGGCAGTGAAGTGTTCCACCTCACTGTGTGTAATTGCCAAGGCGAGCATGGGAGACATTCCTCTGAAACTATTGGAATGGATATGGAGCTGCATGGAAGACTGTGGCACTCTGTGCACTCTGTGCTCCTGATGAGATGTTGTGTCTGCTTGGTGTGTCTCTCCTTACAGTCTGTGATGTGTTTCCATTGCACCTAGACCCGCGCTGAATTGTGCAGGTTGGCTAAAGAGAACTTAGAGCAGAAGAAAATGGAGATTTTGTTGGAAGAGATGAAGAGGAGACAAAATGAAAAATCATTGCAGCTTCCTCCAGAGACATTTGAGCCTGGAGATGCAGCTGAAGCAAGTAAGTGGTGGCTAAACTTGTAGTGGTCCTTTTTGACCACTTGCTTGCCCTTTGCACAATGTTGCAATCAGACTGGGGGGGCTGTTCTGCTTGCATCTGAGTAAGAAGCTTGCATTAGGATTTAATTCTGTTTCCCAAAGAAAAATAGAGAGACATGAAGTGTCTTGCCCATGGCCTCATTGAGTCAGTAACAGAATATTAGCTTCCCACCTCCACTTGTAAAGTCTTTCAGAGTAGAAAATTCTGTCTTGCAAAGTACACTGGGGCTTCAGACTCTCTCCTGGAGAGCAGCCTCCAGGGAAGGTGAGGCCAAAAGGATGCTTTTCAACCAGGCTGCAACCTGGAAGGAACAAAATTCCATTCCTTCTGATGAAAACACCAGAGATCCTTCTCCTGCTGCTCCCTGCTGAGGAGCTGATGCTGTAGAGCTGTGCTGAAGCCCCAGGCAGTGCTTGTGTTTTCGTCCCAGGAGCAAGCAGCGTTCCCAACTGAATCCTGGCTGAGGGGCTCAGCCTGCAGGGCCGTGAGCGCTGCCCGAGGGCGGCAGCGGGGCCCTCAGGGGCAGCACTCAGCCCGAGGGCATCACACCAGGCTATCTGCACTTTGGTAACTTCCCTGCCTGCCTCTGGAACAGAAGAACAAAAGCAAAGCAATACTCTGGGTTTTCTTTGTTTCTTAGGAGAAGCGTCACTGCAGTTTGCTTTTAAACTAGAAGAGGGCAGATTTACATTAGATATTAAAGAGAAATTTTTTTTAAATGAAGGGGATGAAAAGCTGGCAGGATTTGCCAAGGGAAGCTGTTGTTGGTCTATCCTTGAAGGTGTTCAAGGCCAGTTTACGTAGGGCTCTGAGAAACCTGATCTAGACAACGTCCCTGCTCACAGGGGTTGGACTAGATGGTGGTTAAAGGTGCCTTCCAGCCCAAACTCCTCTGGGATTCTGTGATCACTGTCCCATGTTAGTGTGCCATTGTTATACCTGTAGTTCTTTGGGACAACAAAGAGATGTTACCCAGCTCTAGCAACTTCTCTGGCCTTTTCCATCGTCACCCCGTCCAGCACTCTCCACTTACAGGCTCCTCTTTGGTCCCTGCAGGCTTCAGCCTACCACCTATCAATGGCACAGCTCCCAGTGTACAGAGAAAAGATGCTGGTAGCGCCATGAAGAAAACAGTCGTGAGAAAGCAGGACACGGTGCCCTTACAGCCCAGTACGCCCACCCTCCATGGAGATGGCAGCTTCCCACGCAGCTCCTCGGGTAAGCCTGCTCCATGGCAGCATTTTCCTGCAGGGGTTGGTCCTTGCAAAAGGAGCACGAACTGCCTCCTGCCTCAGCCAGCACAGCCGGGATCTTGGGTTCATAGTGTGTCCTGAGAATGAACAGCAAATCTACTTTGGAGTTACTGGAGCTTGGTAGTCTAGAATATTTGAAGTCAATGGAAACAGAGGCACTGTCAGGTGTGAAGGGTCAGGTGTGGCTGTTCCCTGGTTGTTGCTCCCTGGGGATTGAGCTGGGCCCAGCAGGGCTGGGTTCTTCAGGCTTGGCTTGGTGCTGTCACGAGGCAGCTGCAGGTCTCTCCTCAGGGACTTGCCGAGAGCCCCTGTCCTCAGGGCTGTGGGAAATCAGGGTGCTGAGACAAGAGGGGCACTGAGGGGTTCCCTCCTGGGCTGGCCAGTCCTGCTGTTGGCACTGCCTGGCAGGGAGTGGGAGCTCTGCGGCCTCAGGAACCTGCCGCTGGCCGTGGCACCTGTGGCACTTGGAGCTGGGGCTGCGGGGGCAATTGTCAGGTTTAGCCTGGAGCTGTGCCCTGCTGGGGAGGCTGAGAGAAAGCAGGGAGCCCCACGATCCAGAGAGCAGGGAAGTCTCAGCCCCAGTGGCAGTGTGTGCCACAGGGAACCCTGGCTGGGAGATGGGGCTGCAGGCCGCTCCATGGCGGGTGCCTTGCCCGGGCCGCAGCGCCCATGGCCGACCCTGTCCTTGCAGTGACCTCGCAGACGGCCACTGGTGCCCAGCGCCGAGAGGAGCCGCTCCGTGGGCACAGGCAGAAGGACAGAGCCTCTTCAGATCCACAGCAGGCCTTGCAGGAGGCACTGTCCTTGCTGGGCAGCGACGACTGGTAAGAAAGGCCCCATCACTCTGTGTCCCTCTTGGCGTTAAGGTCGGTCAGAAGCGTGTCTCGCTGGTGCCTCTGAGCCCCGAGAGCCCAGAGGGCCAAAGGGCACTGCTGAAACCACTGTGGAGCTGTGAGAGGATAAAGAGTGGAGAGCAGCCTTTTCTTGGCCTTGCTCTGCAGCACTGCTCCAACTGCAGCAGGTCCATGCTGTTTCCTGGCTTTGGCTGCTGCTCCATGGAGCTGCAAAGGAAATGCTGAGGGAAGAGAGAAAGCTGTAGGACGAGATGCTTTGCTGGCTGAAGGCAGAAGCAGGATGGCAGCAGTTTTGAGTGTAGAGATTTGGGTGCCTTGGGCCACTGGCCCAGTGGGACTGAGTAAGATTCCTCTCTGCTCCCACTGCTGACAGCAATGGCAGGGACTCCTGCATGTGAGTCCCAGAAGCTGCTCCAGGCAGCTCCTCTTTTTGAGAAATGGACTGAGTTGTGCCTTCAAGTCCTTCTGCCTACCATTACTCCTGAAGGGCTCATGGCAGAAGAGAAGGAAAGAGAAATAAAATCCTCTGGGAATCTTGCACTTTTGCAATTCAACTTTTCCTTCTCAAGGAATCATACGGGCTTGAGATGTTTTGTCAATACTCACAATGCGTCCCAAAACTCTACACAGACAGAAGGAGGCCCAGAGGTGATACCCTTCCAAATGTTAGGTGATATTGGTTGTCTTTTTGATGTCTGGGTTAGCATCCACTCACTGGTCGATGCTTCATTCTCACAGGGATAAGCATGAAAAATTAGCCACGTTGCATCTCCTTGTGCAGTCTTCTTTGCTTTGCCCTTTCTCTTCTGCTTTCTTGTTGAGAGCTTTGTAACAAGCTAGCTCTGAGCTAAAGCTCACAGTGAGATTAATTTGACCAAGATACAGAATGAAGGGAGTTGCTATCCCAATTAAACTGTGTCCTTGGCCCACGGATGAAGTAATGCACATACACAGGTGGTGGAGCAAATAGCCTGGGAAAGTGGAATAGTTATACTAAAAACAGCACGTAGTTAGCTGATAGCTAGTTAGCCAATGGTGAGCTGGGATTTTGCACTATGCATGAGCTAATTAAAGGGTGTATAATAATCGGTGATTCGGGAATAAAGACGAGACTTGTCGATCATCATCTGGTGAGCGAGTCTTCCTTCTCCATCACTTTCTCTTCCCCATTTCTCTTTGATGCCCTGGGAGGTGCAGAGAGCTTCTGCAGGTGTGGGGGTCCTGATGACACTCAGGGGTGCCCATGGGATCAGTTGCCAGCCCTGGCTGCAGCCCTGATGCCTCACACACCTTCCTGTAGCTGAGGGCCTGCACAAAGCAAGTACTGAGAGATGGAGTTGTTTGCACCTTTTCAATAACACTTTGCTGTTGTGGGCATTGTTTTAGGTCGGAGTGTTCTGGGAAAAGCCAGAGTTTTAACAGTTCTTGCCCAGGGGTGGAATCTTAATCTTCTGGGACATCCTGCTGCTTTTTTGGGGAATGTGTGAGGTGGAGTGGGTGACACACAGGCCTCGACTGTAGAGTGGAAACTCAGCTCTAGAGTGCCAGTGCAGACTCTCAGTGCTGAACTGCCTGCTGGGGCTGCCAAAGAAGGAAAATGTCCCAGTAACAGCCCAATGGGACTGTGTCTCAGGGACAGGTACAGGGAGGTGACAAGAACCAGCAGCATGGCCTGGCCTCACAGCTTCTAGGAAGCAGTGATGACAGAGGGACTTAATAGCAGAGATTTTCAGAAAAGTCACAAATGAAGACTCTGAAAGCCCTCTCTTTGCCTCTTGGATTTGTGTATGCTTTTGACAGCCACAGCATCCTGTGGCAATGTGTTCCATGATTTCATTAAGTACTCCTTGAAAAGCACCTGCCATGCTTTGACTGAGCTGCCAGCCTGGTGATTTCAAAGGGTGCTGCCAAGTGCTTGGGTAGAGAGAAAAATCAATCTTTTTTGTACTTGCCTTTCAGGGAACGGAAGAAGAAGGGACTCTTGAACATCACACTGCTGGCTGAGTCCCATTCAGAAGTCCTGCTGTGTCGGCTTCGTGAGATTTGCTTGGCAGTTACCAGAGAGGTGAGAACATTGCTCTGAATTGTCCCCCATACTTGATACACGGCTTGTAGAGTAGAATATGTGCTTGTTCATCTCCATGTGTGCTCAGGGACTGCCTTGATTCTGGTTTTAGACCTTCTATTTCTAGTGTCTGTCAGCTATCTGTAGGATCTGTGTGTACATGTAGCTGTATTTGCTGGTAGGTCGAATATCTGACACTTGTCTGTGAGTGAGGTACCATTATAATGCAAGGCAGAAAAGAGACACTAATAACATGATATGCCAGATTCCCAATCTCTGCCCAAGCTGTAATTGAACACTGCAAATGAGTCTGTAGACCTGAGCCTGTGTTTTCTGTTTTCTGCCTGGGTGCTTCAACTACAGGTGTTGCTTTTTTGAACAGGAGCATCTGACTGTTTTATCTTTATGCCTTGTGCCTTTATGGTTTGAAAGCAGCCCTTTCTTTATTTTGCTTCTATGTTTTTCAAATAAAAGGGCCTAAAATCAAAGCAGTAGACATTATAGAAGGGTTAAGTGGAACACTTTAGTGAAGCCTATTTTTCATGCCTGCAGTAAGAAGGTGTGTGGGCAGAAACTGGTGCCAGAGTAAGTGCCTTTCATGCTTGGGCTCTTCTGCTCCTACTGTGCTTTTATACACAGTGGGACGTGTTGTGATTTCCTGGTAGTCTTGTCTAAGGAAACTGGTTTTCTTTGCAAGGTGATGCTTATGTTTCCCCTCATGACTTCCCCAGGTGACCAACCTCCGGTCCAACGTGTCCTGCTCTGCAATTGTCACTCTGGGAGAGCTCTTTGCGATCTTGGGGAAGGACATGGACTCCGAGGTGGATCAGATTGCTGCAGTCCTTCTCCACATGTTGCGGAATTCCCCAGAGTTTATTCAGAAGGCAGCCTGTCAGAGCCTGGGCATGATGGTAGAGAACGTGACTCCTACACGAGCAATGACTGCTCTCATGGACAATGGAGTCAAGTAGGTTCTTCTTCTTTCTGTGATATTCTTGACCTTCTAGTGTGTGGGTGAGGGAAGGGATGACAGAGAAAACGGGAATGGTGGAAGGGAAGGGCCCTGTATCCTGCATCTTCTGTGGACTCAGTGACTTGATTCTCTGATCAACCTCATTTCTCCTTTCTGAGAAATAAAGAGGGTACTTGCTGGGGCATGGAGCACATCAGGGAGAATGTGCTGGGTGTGGCACAGCCTGCACAGCAGGTGCAGCTCCGGCCAAAAGGAGTCTTGTGTGACTGTCCTGGCCTTAGAGCTCTGTTTTCTATTCAAACTGATGTTTCATGTTAGCCCTGAGATGATGGAGCACTTTCCAGGCACTCTCACCAGCTGAGTGCCATGGGACAGCTGAAGCAAATGCTGCCTGAAGTGTTGGTGCTGGGCCTGATAGTTCCCAAGAGACAGCCTCTAGAATAGGACAAGCTGGATAAACTGACTGCCACCCTTTCCTCAGCTTTGGAATATGGTAAAGCACTCAGACGTATCCCTTGCCAAGCTTTACAAAAGAAACAGGCTGCATTGCTGGGTGTTCCTCAACTTCACGGCCCACGGCGTGTTTTCTCTGCATTTGTGTTTTCCCAGGGGTCTGCAGATTTGGGGATGAATGGGTGGAAAGAGCCTCATCCTGCTGCAGCTCTGGGTAGTGGGTGCCCTCTGATGGGTCAGCACGAATTGTCCTTAATTTCTAAATAATTCATATGTAACCTATTACTTTAATCTTTCTCCGAGTAAACTTCGGGAAAGAAATTGAGCATCCAATAGTGCAGGGAGACTGAATGCTTCCCTTTTCCATGCAGACAGCCCATCTGTACAATGCTAACTTTGTGTTTATCTGAGGACAGAACCTTCTACAGGTGTCTGCAGCTGCAGGGAGAAGCCAGGCTCCTTCCCCCAGCAAGGACAGGGAGCAGGCTGTGGCCAAGGCCTGTGCTGCTGCTGCTCCTTCTCCCTGTGTCCCAGGGTTTGCTCTCTCCTTCCCAGGAGCCGCTACGTCCCGGCACGGAAGTGTACGGCCGAACTCCTCCTGTCCATGATGGAGAAAATGGGAGTCACAAAGCTTGCAGGCACACCCATGGCTGAGAGGCTGGCACAGGTGGCAGGGACACTTGCTCAGGACAGTCACAAGGACACGAGGTAATGATCTTCTTTCACCTCCTAGAACAGGAAAACCGTTTTGTGTTTGGCTTTAAACTAAAACCAGAAAGAGTGGAGACTCAAGGCAATAATAAGTGACCTCACAGTGTGGCTAAGGGGCATAGAATCATGAATATGGAGAGTTGGAGGGGACCCATGTGGGTCATGCAGTCCAGCTCCCGGCCATGTGCAGGACAGCCCAAGAGTCACTCCATGTGCCTGAGAGCATTGTCCAAATGCTTCTTGAGCTCTGTCAGGCTTGGTGCTGTGACCACTGCTCTGGGTTGTCTGGGGAAATGACTGTACTGGGTAACCTGAGGTTGGCAGCAAGGAGCATTGCCAGCTCCCTGTGACTTGCGAGATTCTTTACTGAGATTACAAGAGCTCTGATTAGCCAGTCCAACAGTTTTGTTTAGCCTTAGGTGCACAAGAGAAAGCCAAGTGTAGGCTAATGTTCATCACTGAAGGATCCCAAACATCTGTTTCTCATTAACTTAAGACTTCCCTAGAAATATTTTAGAGGTCTTTAGCCAATGTATTCAGTCTTTCTAAACCTCTTCTGCAGATTTCTAGAGTGCTATTATCTGTGGCTCAGTGACCTCCAAATTTCTTCTTGAAGAAAATTGTGGTTTCCTAGTGGCAAAATCACCCCAAGCCACCAAAATCCCCTTCCTTTGATGATGAAATTCCCATTAATAGCTGCCAAGAACACCAGAGCAACTAGCTGCCCATGTGTATACAGATAGTATAGAATAATCAAAAGCAAGGATGAGGTGTTTTGTCCTGGCTTCCCTGCCAGTTAAAGGAAGGAAAATGTATGTGCAAGGGCAGCAGAACACTGCTAATAGGCTCTGACAACAAAGCAGATGTGTTTCCCTTGTTGCCTGGGATCCTTTGATCCCACAGAAGCACACCCTCAGTTTCAGAGAGAAATGGTATTTTTCTGTTGGCCCACATTCTCCTCTTGCCTCTTGTGTTCAGCTGACAGCACTGTGCAGTGTCAAGTGAGGTAAATCTCCCTCTTTGCTGAGTCTAGGTAATGCCTTCTCATGCAAACATTGCACCCGATGAGTTTAAGGTATCAGCATCTTCTGTTAACACGCTTCCTTTGTTCACTTTTCTTTTGTTTCCTTCCTTCCTTCCTTAGGCATTATGGACAGGAGATGGTGAAGATGTTGCTTAGTAATCAAAAATTTAAAAAGCTTTTGGAACAATCTCTTTCCACGCATGACCTGGAAGATATCCTGAAGAGAATTAAGAAGAAAGTAAGTGCTTGGCAGGACAAATGTCTCCTTTGTGCAAGTATTGCCACTGCTAATAGGAGATCAAATATACCCAATGTGTCTGTATCTCATTCCTCTTTTGCTGAATCATTTTATTCCTGAAAATGAGCTGTTAATCCTCAGCCTGTTCTTCTGCAGACCACACAGGAACTGTATTCTTAGGGGAAAAGTAGGGTTTTGAATACTTTGAATATGGGTCACAAAGAGGAAAGGGAGAGAGGAGAAAATGGGTTTACATTCACGTGTAAGCCCCCACAGCACTCTCCCTACCCTGCCCTCAGTAAAGCAATTAAGTGACAATAGTGCTTCTGAACATAACAGAGTCTTTGCAAAAGAGACTCTAAGTCTCTTAGTAGTACCAAGAAAATTTCCAAATATACAAAAGATGTCCAAGTCAATCCTAATTACTACAATTATTGTCTGTCTTTTAGGAATACTGCCCTGCTGTCAAGCCCTGTGGAGCTGGAAGAAGCTTGGTAAATTCAGCAGCATCCAGTGGAAAATAATTTCTTTGATTGGGAGGGATTTTATTCTTTATATCTACATTACAGAAGGGATTTTTTCTTTGTGCAGGGGCAGGGAGAGTAAGTGTTGAACCAAATCAACTTCCAACACAATGGGCCAACCCCCAAAGAGTCCAATTTTTTCTGCTGCTTCCTTTAAGACCACTCATTGCCTACCAGTTTGCATAATTCCCATTTATGGTCAAAACTCATAAATTTGGGATTTTAGACAGCAGCTCAGTATGGTAGCACCCACAACCTGCCTTGGGGTACCAAAAACAAAGAGTTGGCATCACTGAATCTCTGGTCTGTTTATTTCTGTAAGTTAGGAAATGTTTCCCTAGGCCTTGGTAGCAGTGATCCTGGTTCTAACTGGTGTTTTAAAGAGGGAATTTCCTAGTTCTATTCTAAAGATTGATGGGGTTTCTCTGTGTCTCTGTAGGGGATGGAAAACCAGAAGGCTGAACGCCCATCTGTGCAGGAGCCGGTGAAGAAGAGGAATGAAGGCTCCAAGGAGCCCCAGGCCACATCGCCTTCTAGCAAACAGTACTGAGCACTTTTGCCAGATGTGACAAAGCCCATGACATGCTTCACATGCCTCTTCCTCAGGCACATCTTTCTGATGGAGATGACCAGTGCCAAAGATTGTTTCCTTTCCCTACAAATGCTCTAGGATAAAAAATATCTATTTCTGCATTGTGTTGAACACAGCTTCTCTGGAGGGCTTTCCACAAATACTGGGCGACAAAAAGTCACCCATTGCTTGCAGTTCAGATGATCCAGTGCAGTGGCAAGGGCAGGGCTGTGGAGGCTAGGAGAGGGCCAAGTCTCTGCTGCCTGACTTGAGACAAGTAAATTCAACCAGGGTTTTTTTCATCCAAGTGGAGTCCCTTTTAGATGGGTGTTTTAATGAGAAGTCCCAGTCTAGAGGCAGGATGCCATTCCTCAAACAAGCAGTTCCCTTCCATGAGGTTTGGTCTAGCTGATTGTTGGTTTTCTTACCCTCAAACAGCAGTACCAAGTTTGAGTAGTAAGGAGCAAGACAATTCCTAAGCCATTTTGGTCAACAGGTATCTCAAGGTGGACTTTTTGTCTTGTGATTCCTGTCCTTCCTACAGTTTGCTTGATGGACAGCGTGTTTGGTTTATTTCCCCCTGTGCTGCAATCAGCATTTAAGACAGGAATTTGGTCCTTGCTGTCTCGTCATGCCAGTGGCAGAGCTACTTGTACTGTTTTCCTCTGACAACAGAGGGGATTTATTTAGCTCTGTCATGCTCAGCAGTGGCAAGAAAGTGACCACATGCCTCAGTAGCATAGCTAGCATCTTCCCATTCTCATGGAAGAGGCAGGTTGATCCAAGAGGATTATTCCCAGTGGGTTTGTTACGCTGTGCATCTAGTTTCTAGGGAAGCAAATGAAATGTGAGCGTAGTTCTGGGATGTCTGATTTCTGTTTTTCTCTCTGTTACTGATTTTCTGGATCATTTAGCTATGCCCCTGTTCATCTGTTCAGATGCATCTGAGCTACTTTTGCAGATTGTCATGCCTGGTTGTAGAGACACTTCTCCAGAGTGATGAGTTTCCTTATTGTAAGACACACACGTCCCGTATGAGGAGGCATTTAAACTTGGAAGCAGTGTCTCTCTTTCCCCATAAAGCAACGTGGCCTGTGTGTCTTAGAAGCCATCTGAAGATAGATCAGATGCATCTCATCCTTGGTTTTCCTGCGTGAGCACTGGAAGAATGTGACTTGCAGATTGTTTCCCATAATGATTGTCATGAGGTCCACGTTGTTCTTCACTTCAGAGTCTCATGATTTTCTAGCTTGAAATCACATCATTAGGAAAGCTCCCCAAGATGTTTGGCTCACAATTAACTGAAGGGATTATCAGAAACAGATCCTAATTTGACTTTGTTTTCCAGGGCAAAGTCTGCCACTGGTGGACGCCGCCTACACCGTGCAAGAGCCCAGGTCACATTACCTGCATCTGTGGAAGAAAGGGAGCTGCTCCAGAAGCTTTACCATCTCCTGGAAGCCAAGGCGTTCCAGACACGGATGGAAGGAGTGGCACTCCTCCTAGATCTGTCCAAAACCAGACCCCAGCTGATCTCCACTAACATTGTCAAAGTATGTAGAATATCTTCATTGCTCCTTTCATTTAGCTCCTTTCCCAAGCCTGCAGAAGTACATTCAATTCAGTGTGTCTTGGCACTATATCCTGGCTGTTTGGGACAGACTGGCCCTTCTTATCCAGACAAATTAATTGAGCTCCAGGCTTCAGGACAAGTTATTTCAGTCCAGCTGTATTTGTCTGGCAGGTGCCTATTGCTGCTGTTCATCAGATGATGGCAGAATTTTCTGCTGGTGTAATCTCTGCTGTCTCCTACTCCCAGTTGGGTTAAGTGGAGGGAATTGAGCCATTGAAGACATGGCAATTATTTTCTAGAGAAAAAATGGGTTTGCATGGGGAAGAGAAGTATCAGGCTGGGTTGGTTTAAACAAAATGTTTTTAAAATGATACTTCTGTGAACTCCATCTTGTCTTGCACAGGTAAAACTCATTTCCATCCTAGTCCCTGTTCCTCTTGGTAAAGATGGTGCTCACCCTTCTTGGGGGGCCTTTTTTTCTCTTTGGAAAGGAAGAAAACAAATAAGGACAGATCCATCCCTTCTCCTCCCTGTAGCTGCTTTTCCCCTTTTTCCAGAAAAGTGTGCCTGATAATGTGGCTGTCAAGGGACTGAACCTGCTGGAATGAGAGCTGTACAGCACATTATATTTCACAAGTCCACCTGTTAGTCAGAGCAATGGTCTGGATCCTGGAAGAGTTGATCTGAGCCCTGCCCTTCTCCAGACACAGGTTCTGAGACAGACAAAATAAAACTTAGATCTCCTCCAGCCATAGTTTAGGCAAAATCATAGCTGCCCTCAGTACTTGAGGCAACTGTATAAAAAACTGGGCATTGTAAACATCTGCTTCCATACTTGCAAAGCAAAGGTAGTCTTTTGAATTAATAAATGGAATTGATTCAATGATTTATAGGATGAGAGAAACACCATAGGAATTTTTCTGTCCCCACCCAAACCTCTTAAAAACAGATGAAAATCCTTCAAGCAGCATGAGGTTGTGCAACCATTCCAGTGAGTGGCCCACAGGAAAACAGTGAAATTGTGCAAGCAAGGGCTGACCTGAGAGAAAGGATCACTTTCATCTTTTAGATTTCTGAGTGCTCATTTCTACATCGCCTCTTCAAAAAAAGTCATTTTAATCAAGCTTTCATGTTGTTTGTTCTCTTCACAGATTTTTGATTATTTTGGCCTGAGAATCTGTGACACACATAAGAAAGTGAAGCAGAAGGCGCTGGAGGCGCTGGCAGAAATCATAGGACTCCTGCAGGATGCCATGAACCCATTGATGATCCGTTTGGTTGAAGGCATAACAAAGAACCTAAACTCAAAGGATCCTGGGGTTCATGCTGCAGCTATGACGGCTCTGGACCAATCTGTTGTGCATTTAGGTAAGGCTGAGCCCTGGCATGGACTCTCCTCACCTGTGTCTCTGTCTCTCCGACACAAGAGAACGCTGAGTGCCTTGGTAGCTGTTGCTGTCTGTGGAATGCTCCAGCTGACACCCACCAGAAGCTGTGCAGGTGCAGTCCTTATGCACCATCCCCAACTGGCTGGAATGTGCAGCAGCATTTCCCAACAGTCCCAGGAGCCCTTGGCTCTGTGCTGCTGGTCTGAAGAGCAAGTCCTGGACTACAGCTTTGCTGCAATTCAGAGGCAAAGGGGTTTTGGAGTTTGCTTGGGCCCCGTCTGACTTGCCAAATGAACAGCTTTGCTGTAGGCATGAAGGGACACCGGCCCATCAGAGCTTCTGCACAGCAGCCACCTGGAAGGCTCTACATTATAGGCAGTAGCTGCCTGTTTTCCACCTTTCTTCTTTGTCTTCTTTTTTCAAAGGGGACCATAGGATTCATCAAGTTCATTTCTTTATAACACACGGGTCAAAATCCATCTGTCAATGATGCCTTGTTCCACACGTTGTTTTGCATGGGACAAGAAGGAAATGGCAAATACCTATAGAGGCAAGGGCAGCTGTAAATTTTTCTACCACACAGATTGATGTCAGGTCTGAAAATGCCACACTGGGGGAATATGGCTGAACAATGGAGTGTTGAAGAGGCAGGTCTTCAAGGGGAGTTTCCACTTTCTCCACCTCAGCTGCTCTGCGAAGTCATGGACTGCCTGACTCAGTGCCTTTCTGTGTCCCAAGTATGGGCTTCTTCCTTTTGGCTCTGCGATGCAGAACCTTTTCATTGCTTCCATGTGACTGAACTCTCAAGGACCCTGATGTGAAATGTTTTAACATAGCTCCTGATAGAGCAGACAACTTTGGATTTACAAATGTGAAAGGAGAGCTTTTCTTTTGCCATTTTAAACACTGACAAGTAGGCTGGAAGGAAAGAAGGAAAGGATTCAAAAATCAGCAGAAATTGACTTTATTGTATAAAATGGGGTTGCCCCTGTCCTTTCCCTTGCCACTGTCCTCTCTCCTATGCCCTCAGAAGAGTGAACAGAAACGTGTGTTTCACTTGTAGATGAAGTATCACTGATGAAAGAGCTCTGCCACCAATGGAGTCATCTGAGTGGCCAAGCTCTGCTGGATGTCACGGAGCGTATCACAGGTACGGCCTCCCCTTCTAAGCCAAGAGGTCTCCGAGGGAGTATTTACAGGGAATGCTAGTGAACAGACAGTAGAGTAGCTCCTCCACATCAGGAGGTGCTGAGCTCTCACTGGGGCCCTTCTCAAGTCCCATAGTGGCCAGTGTCTTTAATTGCATTTAAACTCAAATGAAGTCCCATTTTTGAATGGGTACCATAACCCTTTTCCTGCTTAGCCAAATTGGTTTTGGGTACTTTCAGGAGCTCTTTCAGTGTTGATGACTGCTGGTGGATTAACAGCATAGAGGAAATGAAGTTTCTTCCACCACAGAATAGTAAATGGCTATTACATAACAGTTTGCCTGATCAGGAAACAAGACTGGTCTCCTGAGCATTTCAGGTTTTGATCTTTCAGCCAAATCTGCCATGCAAGGAGCCTGTTGGTAGTCACTTTTTGTCTGTGTTTGATATAGTTCAGTTCAGAAAATGAGCAGAGAGCAGATTCCAGAGGCAATGTGAGAAAACCCTCGTGTTTTGGATAAATTTCAGTCCCCTGTGTAGCTTTTTTCTGTCTCTATGCCCCTATTTCAGTGCACGTTGTAAGAAGAAATGCTATTAACATTGGGAGGGAAAATGTCATTAAAATGTGGAGATGCTCAAGTGCCGGGGCAAATGCCAGGGCAATGGGTCTGGGTAATTCTCCAAGACACCCTGAGGTTTGAAACAGCTCTTTGTTGGAAGCCACAAAAGCATTCTGCCAAAGACACCAGGCTAGTCTCTGGTGGTTCTCATCCAGCTGTCAAGTAGCAGCCATCTCTGGTGGGCTGGAGTTTTGAAGTGTGTTCTAATACTGCCCTTTGCTGTGGGCCACGGAGCAAAGGGGAGAGCCAGATTAGACTTTTGGCCCTTGACATCAAAGTTACAAAAATGGAATCATTGCTTTTATTAGAAATCTCTCAATTGCCTCTCTAGGGTGCATTTCCAAATCTTCTACGTGGGTTTAGACAACTTGTTAATGGAAATAGAAGGCAATTTGACGTTTCATTCATTGTTCATGCAGAAAGAAATTGTGCAATAATTGAGTAAAGGTACAAAGTCTGCCACACGTACAAGGCTCTGGTTGGAGATATTAGTCCCGAGGGGTTGGTGGTTGTGTTTCAAGGATGATCAGCTGCATTGCCCGTTTCTGGGTCGTGGGGCTGTGTGTGCTGTTTCACTGATCTTGGCCCGAGAGGCTTCCAAGAAGCAAGAGCAGAGGTAGATCCCTGTTTGCATGGAGGCTGGTGGGTAAGCAGCTGTGTCTCTCTCCTGGCAGTGCTTGTGGAATGGGCTCATGCCAGGAGCCCTGAAGCGGTCGAGCGCTACACCCTGCCCGTGCTCTGGTCCTGCCTGGAGAACAAGGCGCTGCCAGTGCGAAGCGCCAACATCCGCACTGTGGTCACCAAGCTGGCCTGTGCCCTCTGCGAGACACTGGGCAGCCAGATCATTAAGTTTGCTGACAGCACACCTCCACATGTGCAGGAAAACCTCAACAGCCTTCTGGGTTGGTGAAGGTTTGATGTTCTCCAGAAAGCGGACAAGTTTCTGAGCTGGACACCACCGGACGTGACTTTTCAGCTGTGCCAGGAATGACAAAATACTAAGGAAGGGTGTGCATCTGCCCCCGCTCTGTTATCAGCATTGCCCTTCCTAGTCATGACATGGGGGGCCATAAGCAACTGCAGACTGATGACAAGGTAAAGATGAAGTATGGATCAGCCTCAAGTGAACCCAGACTGAGGAAAAGGTGAAGACTAAGCATGGATCAGCCTGAAGCAACTGCAGACTGAGGACAAGGTGAAGACCAAGCATGGATCTGCCTCACACAGAGGTGAAGTGGGAGCTGGGCCGCTCTCTGTTGGGAGGAAGGGTCTTGTGGCAGCCCAGAGAGTCTGTGCACATTGGCAGGGAACATTGGCTTGAATTACATAATGGCTGTACACATTGTGCCCTGCATGTGCCCTGCAATGAGCTGTGCTGCTGGCAGTGCCCCGTGGAGCTGTAGGGCTGCTCAGCTGTGGGGCAGGGAGAGGAGCAGGAGGGTGCATGTGCAGCTGAGCCATGGCTGGAGAGCACAGGGCTCTGGGCTCCCTGCTGTCCCAGGGCAGCCCAGAGGCCAGGCTGTTCCTGTGGCAGCTCTGTGGAAGTGGGGCAGGGTTTTCCTCTGGTCTGCTTCAAGTTGCAGCCAGCAGGAGCATGTTTCCCTGTGCAGCTCTTTAGAAGCTTCCAAGGAATCTGTCCCATTAAATACGGAGCTTCAGATGCTTTAGGTTTGCATTCCAGGCTCTGTTAAACTTTGTGTCTCCACAGATACGACTGGCTACAGTCTTTCCAAGAAGTTTTCTCTGGACATTTCTGATATTCCCTTACCAAGAAAGTCCTTGCCTCCAGTCCAGAAATGCTCTTTCGTCCAAGATCAGGAAGAAGCTACCAACTGTCCAAAGAATGTTTCAAGAATAGGATTTAGGCTTTAGGATTATCAAGAATAGGATTCATTAAGAATAGGATTCATCAAGAAAAGTATTCATCAACAATAGGATTCATCAAGAATAGGATTCATCAACTATAGGATTCATCAACAATAGGAGTTAGGATTTTGGAATAGGTTTAGGCTTCATAGTTGCAGATGTATCTATGTTCTGATAGTTTTGAATAAATGTGTTTGATTGTATATTTAAATTTTGATGACATATTTTAATTGTATATATTTTATTTTGATGATTTAAAAAAACTTAAATGAATCAATTAAATTTAAATAAACCAAAAGAAGAATGTGACACCAGGATCTCCTGGAGATTATGGGAGTGCAGTGTCTCACCACATCCTTTCTTCACTGGGCCTCTCTTCTTCCTCTTTTGCCATGTTTTCTTTGTGTCACTTGTGCTGCTGTTTTTAACTTGTCATGACAACAGGGCCACACATTGACATGTTTGGGGGACAATGGATCCAAAAGATCCTGTATGGTCAAAAGTTTTCTACCTAGATGAGTTCTGTGCTCACCAAAGGCCTGAGCAAAGAAACAAAGAGAAGTGTGCCCAAATGCCAAAGCTTTGCTCCTTTGCAATCTCGCACAGAGCTGGTTCACAGGTGTCTTCAATCACAATTTCATAGGTAAGAAGAGGTCGTGTATTTCACTGGGAAACGATGCACTGCTTTGGAAAAGTCATCTGTATATAGATTTACCCAGGCCAGCAGTCCAACTTTGTTGTTTGCAACTTGTTTGCAGAAGGATGAGTGGACTGGGAGGCCAATAACGAGTGACAAGGTTTCCTCAAACCTAAAGTGCAGCCTGTGTGCCATTCAGCCCAGAGCTGAGGGATCATTTGTTCCCATGGACCACTGCCTGCCAGGGTAATGAATTCCTGCATAGCTGGAACAAGCAATTCAGGATTCTGCTCCAGAATTGCTTGGTGGGCTGCATAATCATTGACAATACTCCCTATCCAGAAATTCTTTTGCAGTTTCCTTTCATAGTCTTTTGAAGCTTTTAAAGTTCACATTTCAATTTGCTTTGCCTTAAGGGAAAACACTTCCTGGGCCCAATGCATAGTGCAAGCTCTTGACAGCAAAGTCCTCATGGTTGCCAGCTTCTGATGTTACAGAAGAAACTGCGTGTGAATGCGTTAATTAGGTTTTCTGATGGAAAAACTCTATGTCACGTGGCTGCATGTGTTTGCTTAGCTATGAGTCTAATCCTGGCCTAGTAAAGCCCAGGCAGGGTGGCATGTTGCAGGGAAAACAAGTCCATGTGCTTATGGGGTTGCCATCAGCAGCAGAGTGAACGTGTGCTTTGGGGCTTTCTCTGGAGACACAATTAGGGACCTGCTCCATGCCACAATATTCTCTTAGATCTTTCTAAAATATTCTAAAAAGGGCAGTGAAACTTCACATCTCCTTGCAAAGCCACTGTTTGAATAGGGGCATTCTTGTCCCTCCTCAAAGCCATTGCTGTTGCAGACCAGAAACATGAACATCCACAAACAGGAACAATGCGAGGACCTCCTGCTGCTGCTTCAGAGCACTGGGAATGCAGACCTGGGTATTACTAATGTGAACACTTAATTAGCATTTCATTCTCCTTCACAATATCCAGATCTCTGGGTTTTTAGTTTCAGCAGCTGCTGGACTGGCTCTAGGGAAGAACAGTAAATGGGAAACAGCGACTGCCAGCCTTGCAGGGGTGGGGGAAAACCTGGAGTGTCTGCGTCAAAAGATGAATGGGAAGAGTGTAAATGCCAAAGCCAAAGCTTTGTTAGGATAGCAGGATCAGTTCTTTACTGCATGCTTGCATGAAGGTCATGTGGGACCTCCTTTTTGTATCTCATGCAAAAAAGGAGGTCTTAATAATACCATGCTACTTAAACCCACATTGTGATGTAGCTCTATAGTGGTTCACAATGAAGCAGATTGCATGCTTTGTCACTGCCAGCCCTGGTGACCCTGTGAGGGACTGTAGTGTATGCCATGCCTGTTTTACATCCAAGCAAAGCTTGATTTTGCTTATTAGTATAGAATAAATACAAGAATAGTAAAATGGACAACTAAACTGGCCACTTTGGAGGATATGCTCATGGTTTCACACATCACTCCTATACCTCATGCTCTCAAGGCTTGCACTCATCATGAAATATTTTAATAGAAAAACTCAGATCCCATGTTACATCTGAATAAAATTGCATCAGATCATCAAGAATTCTGCAGGCAGGAACAAGACAAAAGCCTTCTGACTCTCGCTTTAAGCTGTCCTGGATTTCTGATGCTCTTTCTGAAAGCTGCTATAGGCAGAGTGCTTGTAGTTGTTTTTATGGGCTTTATGAAAGATATGTGGAACAGTCTGCAGGGCTCTCTGAGCAGAAAACTGCTTGTCCAAGCCCAGGGACATCGTGCTGGCAGAAGTGGAACGGCCCCGCTCCCAGCCCAGGAGTGTGAGCTGTGCCACACTGGGCAGAACAGACACGAGGGACTCCAGCCCAGCTGATTCCCCTGCCGTGACCACTCCACAGAGCTCTGCCATTGGGAGAAAGTCCCAGATGCCAGACGAGCCACCGAACTTTCATCTCCTGCTGGAACTGCTCCGTGACAGCTCCTGTTCTTCCTGAGGGAGAACCCGGAGCCATCTTGTGACGCGTGTCCTGGGGGGATTGTCCTCCGGCATTTTGGGCCTTTGTTCCAGAGGGGGGACAGTGAGGTCTGACAGTTTGATATCTAGAAGTCACTGGCCTTTTTTCTTTAGTTTTCATTTCCTGTTGCTGGAAGGGGATTGTTGGAACAGTTTAGAAGACACAACTTATTGTTTTAAGTTGTCTCAAACTGCATGGGATAGATAGCTTCACACAGGAACATCCGCAATGCTGCTGAAGGGAAGGCACAGAGGGAGACAAACCCAGTATTTCTGAGGGAAATTCCTTGGCACCAAACCAACCTGAGTCATCAAACAGTGCACCTGATGTTTCAAGACATGGGCCAAAGGGGAACCCTTGCAGTGTGTTTGGTCCAGGCCGGGTCATGCTCAAGGCAAAGGTGTGTCAGTGCACTTGGCTCCTCGTCTCCTCCTTGTGTCCAGCACAAACAGGAGCCCAGAGCTCCTGCAGAAACCATCACACCAGCCAGTGGGAGCAAACTTTTGTCCAGTGCTCACACAGAGCTGTGGGGTCCAGCACTGCACCTCACTGGGATGAGGAACTGTTCCAGCCCTCTTGGGAGGAGCTAAAAGGGGGTTTGGCTTTCAGATCAGCTCCTTCCCTGCTCTGGATTTGCTGCCCTGGTTGAGCTGCTGCTTGTGGCAACACTTGTTTCCCAGCTGCCAGCCCTGCTCTGCTGGCCAGCAGCCATTGCAGGAGCTTGTGCTAGTGACACTGAACCTTTCCGATCTTCCTCAGGAAAGCTCAGGGCAGAACTTGTCAAAAGAGCATTGCCTGGGCGATGCCTTTGACATTAAATCTTTCCTCTGTTCTCTGTGCCACAGACAGTAAATATTTGAGGAAGCAAGTTTGCTGCTCCAGAAATTCCTTAAATCAGTCAGTTAAACGGTAAGATAACACGATTTGGGATGTGTAATCTCACTTTAATTCATTGTGCAGAAAGCTACAGTGAGCTGTGTGTCTAACCTAAATGACCTTGCCACCAAGAACTTAGAAAAGTGGGAGAGATGGAATCAGGTGCACAGGATCTGCATTGTGATTCTCCCACAGGCCTGAGGACACAGCCCACTTCCACTGGGCCATGGCTTTTTATCCTACATCAAAACTTTGTGCTTCAGGTTGTGGTAGTGAATGCCCCCGGCCTTGTCCGGCCACACGGTGGCCTGAGAAAGGCTTGTGAGGCCTGGGCCTTGCTGAACAGCCCCTGGGCCCAGCTCCTCCTGAGCTTGTCAGAGACACTGAGCACTCCCAGGAGCTTGTGCTGTCTGACGAGCTCCTGGGGTGTCCTGTGAACAGCCTTGGAAACCACTTTTCTTGCCTCAGTGGCACAACATCCTTCTTCTCCCACTTTCAAAGACAGGCTGCTGACCCACAGTGTGGCCATGATGAAGCATTAACAAAACACCCAATATATAGAGACCTATCTTGCAAAGTTGCCTTAGCCAAGGTGCAAAGCTCCATTCTTGGAACAGATCATCCAACCAGGATTCACCATCCTCTTTAATTTGGGCTGTCAAATCTTTCAGTTTTTGTATGCTTTTGTGAATGGATTCCGAATGATCAGACAGGTTCATACAACACAGTCCTTCAAATTCCTCACAACCATGTCCATGTGCCAGTAAAAGAAAGTCAATTGCTGCTCTGTTTTGAAGGGTAGCATGTCCAACACTATCAACATCGGTCAACATATCACTAATGGCAGAGGATGTGGCATTAGTTTGCTTGCTCAGCCAACACCCAACTCGATCTAATTGTTTCAAAGCCACTGCTGAAGTCAATTGGGGTAAAAATATACTTGCTGAAACCCTTCTTGCAGCTTTCCAAGGCATGAAATCACTCTGACAGTTCCATCATAATGATGAGCAGATCTTGTTTTCCTTTGTTTCCTTTTCATGACCGCTTTAGCTGAGGGTGCAATTACAGTGAGCATCCCAATGCCACAAGGGTCACCTTCAGGGTGTGCTGGAATGCCTTGCCAAGCCCTGTCTCCACAAATGAACCAATATCCCTTAGGCAATTGCCGGGGATATAGGTCAGCCTCAGGAAGCACATCCCAACTGTTTGAAGAATTACACCAAAACCTCAAATTTCTATATGCAAAGTAATGGGGAGTAACATTGAAATTTGGAGGATCACCTTTTCGCCAAGCACTAGCTATGAAGGTAAAGCAAAAATCTATTGTTAAAGAACCAAGGATTTCCAATTCTTGGGGTTCAGAAGCTGACCTCGGAAGTTTTTTGGCCCAAAGGTTCCAATTCAGTGTGGGATTGTTTCCATTGTCAATTTCACCTGGCTTACCATTGGATTGTTTTTTGACTAAAGGCAACTCTTTTACTGGCACACCAACCAGACAGGTTGAGAAAGGTTTTTCTGGTTCCGAATTAGACAACCATACGGTATCTGAGCCGGCTGCCTTGGCTAAGGTCACCCAAACATTTGGTTTTGGTTGTTCCACAGGCAAATCTGCACGACAAAAAAGAATTAAAACCCACCAATACCAACATACAACTTGCATTTGCTTCATCTTATCCATGAGCTAAATTTTGGCAGAATCCTTACATATATATCAATTTCTAAAATTTTGCTTTCAACAAAAACAAAAACCCAAACTTTTGCCAAAAGTCAGCTCTATAAAACAAACATTTGACATACAATTGACACACTTGTAAATAACATTAACACAAAACCAGAATTTGCAGGTTCCACCGATGCACAAGGAACGTCAGGCGTGACCAGGGATCTCTGTGCTCGGCTCACATCTGTGTACTTGCTTCCTCGGTTCTGGACTTGTCAACACGTTCTGGGGTGCGATATGGTTTGACATTTTTGGCTGGGACCCACCTAATTCCAGCACCTGTAGAGACAGAAGCATACCCTTTGCTCCAGGTTATTAATTGGAAAAGACCTTCAATTTGTCCAGATTCAGGGTTTCTAATTAAAACAGGTGGATTTTCTTTCAGTTTCGCCTGAGTGTTATTTGAAAAATGCCTAAAAATTGATGGATCAGGTTCTGCAAAACGAACTGTTTAGGAAATTAAAAACATACAAAGCTTTGTTCAGTCTCATCTGTGGTGTGACCTCTGCTCCCCCTTTCTGTTGATCTAAAATGCGTTTTAATGTTTGATGTGCTCTTTCAATAATTGCTTGGCTTGTGAGAGAGTGAGGAATACCACAAACTTTGATGTGATCTTTTGCTTGAGCGAGTGTGGCAGTTGCAGGCTCCTTTATTCCTGTTTTTGGACTTGACTTAACTTTTAGTTCAGGGAGATTAAGACTCAGACAATATAGATGGGGGTATTTCCTGCTCGATTTCTCAAGTGATGGAATGTAGGAAGGCCTTCCAGGTGGAAAGAAGTGACGGAGTGCCTGTCTCAGATGAAGAAAGCGAGGCACTGCAAGAAACCAGCTGTCCTGGGTTGACTATATGATGCTTTTATCCCCAATCGTCTTGTTCTGTTTATACTGAATAATAAGTTTTACACCTTTAAGACTCTCTTCCAGACAGTGAGGAGGAGAGGGAAGAAGCGCGCAGTTTGTTTTCAGACTGCTCTCACTCCTCCACATTCCTGCTCCTGTGTTGTCTGTGGATGGACAGACAGCCGGACAGAGCTCCTTTTTCCCTTTTTCTTGCTTTTAGTTAGTTTTAGCTAGCTGAGGCAAAGAAGTTCTCCAGATTGTGATTTTTTCCTTTTTTCTTGGACCTGTTCAAGCCTGCTCTTGACTGAACACCCAGAAGAGCACCGGCAGCTCCACCTGTGGCCCCTGGCCGGGCCTGGGCCGCGGCGTTTCCAGCACCAGAGAGACTGATTAAAGACTGAGTGAGCCGAGCTGCAACCCAGGGAGGGGACTGTTCTGAGTTTGCTTTTCCTTGAATTGTTTAATATTGTTTTATTGTTTAATATTATTTGGTTTCTATTGTTTAATAAACAGGTTTCTTTCCACTTTTCTCCAAGGAGATATTTTCTCCCGAACCGGTTGGAGGGGGGAGGGGCAATTGACTCTGCTTCTGTAGAGAAGCCCCTTTAAGGGTTATCTCCCAAACTTGCCCTAAACCAAGACAAATACAGTTAGTGGCGCCCAACGCGTGGCTTGAGAAAGTAAAAAAAAACCCTTTATTGATTGTAGGTTTGTTGTGCTTGGTGTGTAGTAGGTTAAAGTACCCAGTAGCCATGTTATTTGAATTTGTAATGTCTCTTGGGGAGGCCTTTATATGGCTCTGGTCTCTAGACCTTTTTGAGGTTTCAATACCTTTCTAGTCACTAGGATTATTGTCCCTATCACGTAGTTTTTGCAGTAAAGGGGCACGAATTAGATTAGCTATTGTGTTGGCCTTAGTAATAATGATTTATAAGGCGTTTACAAAAATACTGGCGTCTGTTTACGATATGTATGGTTTATGGTTTCTTCGTCCTACCACCCTGCATCCCAATTCTAGCAGTATGTTTTGGGAATTTATTAGTAATTGCACCCAGCTGGTTAGAGGAGGAGCAGGGAATGAGGCTTTCCAGCCTTTCCTTTCCTTCTTCTCCTTTGAATCTGTTATGTCACTTGTAGAAAATGTTCAGTTTCCCCTGAATATTAAACAGACCATCTTTCTGGCATTTAATCTAGTAGGCTTCCTCTATATAGTCTGCAGCTTCTCTAGAATGAGGGCTGAGATGTCTAGAAAAGCTGATGAGACCCCTGACCCAGAAGCAGACCCACGTGTGGAGAATCCTGAGTGGGGTGGAAAATGGGAAAATATGAGCCAAATCCTGAAAGAATTCTCTGACCCTATAGTCTAAGACTTTCCCCATGAACAAATTCAGAACCCAGCTAAAGTGGGAAAATATCTGAAAGAGAAGTATCTCAATGATGGCCCTAAAGAGAAAAAGATCATTGCAGTGAGCTGGGCCCTGGCATATGCTTATCGCACACTGCTAGATACTCTAGGGCAGCAGACCGAGGAAGAGGGGCAGGGAGATACATCAAGAGCTATCCCAGTCGCTCAAGTTACAACCAACACTCCAGGCTCAAAGCCAACAGCTAAACCACATAGTGAGCCTAAGCCGGCGGTTAAACCAAACAATAAACCTCAACCAATAGCTGTTGCTACTAGCACTAAAAGTAGGAAGTGCACAGACAAGACCGATTGACCAATAAATGATAATTATGATGATGCAGGAGAAGGACCCTCAACATTTCCTGACATAAAATCAGGAGTCAAAGCAACTGGCACAAGATCAGAAGCCAATATTGAGTCCTTCTCCCTGAAAGACCTGCGTAGCCTAAAGAAAGATTACACCCGACGATCTGATGAATCCATAATTAGCTGGTTAGTCCGTCTTTGAGATGCTGCAGGCGAGGCTACAATTCTGGACGGCACAGAAGCGAGACATTTAGGATCCCTGTCACATAATCCTGTCATCGACCAAGGCATGATGAGGGGGGCTAACCCTCACAACCTCTGGGCACGGGTCTTAGACAGTGTAGCGCAAAGATACCTATATGCCGATGATCTCTACATGCAGCAAACACAGTAGAAGACCATAGAACAAAGGATTCAATGCTTGAAAGAAATGGCAGTGGCGGAGATTATATTCTCAAATGACATAACAACTAAGAATCCAGACTTGGTACCATGCACATCTGTGATGTGGCGAAAACTAGTACGACTTAAGCCACATAAATATGCATCTGCTCTAGCTATCATGAAGCGGGATGACACAGATGAGACCGTGCTTGACATGGCAAAGAAACTCCGAGCTTATGCAGATGCTGTACATAGCCCAACACATGCCAGAATCGCAGCGGTAGAAACACGTCTGCAGAGATTAGAGGATAAGATAGAGGAGAATCATAAGAAGCTCAAAGAGGAAATTAAAGAAGACCTTCTCCAAATCTCGACAATACAAATCAGAAGTTCTAGTACCCAACGCAGACGTTCCCCAGATGGAGAGAGAAGGTACACCCCACGAGCTGAGCTGTGGTTCTTTCTGCGTGATTGTGGAGAAAACATGAAGAGATGGGATGGAAAATCCACCGCTGCTCTAGCCCAAAAGGTGTGTGAATTGAAAGAAGACAAGGCTCAGAGAGGAAGTTCCACCACAAAGAAAGCAGCTCCAGTTGCCCATAGCCGAACTGCCAGGTATGATAATAATAATGACATGTCTAATCCCCTTGAAAAAACCTCTAAGACATATGCCCAAAGAAAGAAAGATAACCAAGCTTAGAGGAGCCCTGCCGCTAGCCAAGTAGAAGCTAAAAAAAATCATGTTTTCTGGACAGTATAGATTCGTTAGCCTGGCACATCAGAACCACAAGAGTATAAAGCTTTAGTCGACACTGGTGCACAGTGTACCATAATTCCATCAAGACACGTAGAGACAGAATCCGTTTCTATCGCTAGTGTGACAGGGGGATCACAAGACTTCACTTTAGTAGAAGCTGATGTAAGCTTGACTGAGAATGAGTAGAAGAAACATCCTATTGTGACTGGCCCAGAGGCCCCATGTATCCTGGGCATAGATTATCTGCGAAGTAGATATTTCAAAGACCCAAAAAGACTAAAGTAGACATTTGGGATAGTAACTGTAGTGACAGAGGGCGTCCAACAATTGAATACCTTGCCTAGACTGTCTGAGAATCCATCTACAGTAGAGCTTCTGAAAGGAGAAGAGCAACAGGTACCAATTGCCACTTCCACAGTACATCGTCGACAGTATAGAACCACTCGAGATGCTGTGATTCCCATCCATAAGATAATACAAGAGCTAAAAAGCCAAGGAGTAGTCAGCAAGACCCACTCACCCTTCAACAGCCCCATCTGACCTGTGCGTAAATCTGAAGAAGAATAGAGACTGACAGTTGACTACCGTACATTGAATGAAGTGACTCCACCACTAAGTGCTGCTATGCCAGACATATTAAAACTCCAATATGAGCTTGAGTCCAAAGCAGCGAAGTAGTATGCCACTATCGATATTGCCAATACATTTTTCTCCATTCCGCTGGCAGCAGAATGCAAGCCTCAGTTTGCCTTCACCTAGAGAGGTGTGCAGTACACTTAGAACCGGCTGCCCCAGAGGTGGAAGCACAGTCCTACCATCTGCCATAGACTAATCCAAAGTACACTAAAAAAGAGTAAAGCTCCAGAACATCTGCAATATATTGATGACATCATTGTATAAGGGAAGACAACAGCAGAAGTGTTTGAAAAAAGAGAGAAAATTATCCAAATTCTCCTGAAAGCCGGCTTTGCCATCAAGAAAAGTAAAATCAAGAGACCTGCTCAAGAGATCCAGTTTCTAAGAGTGAAGTAGCAAGACGGACGGCGTCAGATTCCCACTGATGTCATCAACAAGATAACAACAATGTCTCCACCATCCAACAAGAAGAAAACACAAGCTTTCCTAGGTGCCATAAGTTTTTAGAGAATGCACATTCCTAAGTATAGTCAAATCGTGAGCCCTCTCTATCTAGTCACCCGTAAGAAAAACACTTTCCACTGAGACCCTGAACAGCAACAAGCCTTCGTCCAAATTAAGCAGGAGATCGCTCATGCAGTAGCCCTTAGCCCAGTCAAGACAAAACCAGATGTGAAGAATGTGCTCTATTCTGCAGCCGAGAACCATAGTTTGTCCTGGAGCCTTTGGCAAAAGGTGCCTGGGGAGACTTGAAGCCGACCACTGAAATTTTAGAGTCGAAGCTACAGAAAGTCTGAAGCCAACTATACTCCAACAGAGAAGGAAATTTTAGCAGCCTATGAAAGAGTCCAAGCTGCCTCAGAAGTAATAAGCACCGAAGCACAACTCCTCCTGGCACCCCGACTACCAGTACTGGGGTGGTTGTTCAAAACAAAAGTTCCCTCTACCCACCATGCCACCAATGCTACATGAAATAAGTAGATTGCTCTCATAACACAACGCGCCCATATTAGAAAGCCAAATCACCCTGAAATTCTGGAAATAATTACAAACTAGCCAAAAAGTAAAAACTTCAATCTCACTAATGAAGAAGAACAAGAAGTGACACGTGCTGAAGAAGCTCCTCCATATAACCAACTGCCAACAAAAAAAACACAATATGCTCTTTTTACTAATAGTTCCTGTTGCATAGTAAGAATGAATCGCAAGTGGAAAGCAGCCGTATGGAGCCCCACACGACAAGTTGCAGAGGCCACTGAAGGAGAAAGTAAATCAAGCCAACTTACTGAACTCAAAGCTGTTTAACTAGCCTTAGACATTGCTGAAAGAGAGAAGTGGCCAAAGCTCTACCTCTACACTGATTCATGGATGGTAGCCAACGCTCTGTGGGGATGGCTGGACAGGTGGAAAGAGGCTAATTGGCAGTGTAGAGGAAAACCAATTTGGGCTGTTGAAGAGTGGAAAGACATCGCTACCAAAATAAAGAAGCTACCTGTAAAAGTCCGCCATATAGATGCCCATGTCCCCAAGAGTAGAGCCAATAAAGAGCACCAAAACAATAAGCAGGTAGACCAGGCTGCAAAGATAAGAGTGTCCAAGATAGATCTAAATTAGGAGCACAAGAGAGAGTTATTCCTAACTCAATAAGCCCATAATGCCTCAAATCATCAGAGTAGAGATACCAGCTATAAGTGAGCACGAAACCGAAAAGTAGATTTAACCATAGACAATATTTCTCAAATTATCCATGACTGTAAGACGTGTGCTGCCATCAAACAGACCAAGACAAAGTCCCAGTAGTACATGTCAGAAGTTTATTAGAGAAGACAGTTTAGATCAATCCTGCCTCGAATACAGACAAACCCATTCGTGAGGTTGTTTTTGCTCAAGAACCAAGTTGCACATAGTAAATAATGCAAAAAGATAGAAGAACACGATGTGTACCTCAAAGAGATCTGATTGTTGAGTGAGAACCATGTATAAATATCACTATTTGCTGAATGTTGCCACCATTGTCTATATATAGCTGTATATTAGATGTATAATGTATGTGTTTGTAGAGTTAGAATATATATATTAGTTTTAGTAATAAGGTGACGATATAAGAATAAAGAGTAGAATATCCTGGGTTGACTATATGATGCTTTTATCCCCAATCGTCTTGTTCTGTTTATACTGAATAATAAGTTTTACACCTTTAAGACTCTCTTCCAGACAGTGAAGAAGAGAAGAAAGAAGCGCGCAGTTTGTTTTCAGACTGCTCTCACTCCTCCACATTCCTGCTCCCGGACTGTGTTGTCTGCAAATAGACAGACAGCAAGACAAAGCTCCTTTTTCCCTTTTTCTTGCTTTTAGTTAGTTTTAGCTAGCTGAAGCAAAGAAGTTCTCCAAATTGTGATTTTTTCCTTTTTTCTTGAACCTATTCAAGCCTGCTCTTAACTGAACACCCAGAAGAGCACCGGCAGCTCCACCTGTGGCCCCTGGCCGGGCCTGGGCCGCGGCGTTTCCAGCACGAGAGAGACTAATTAAAGACTGAGTAAGCCGAGCTGCAGCCCAGGGAGGAGACTGTTCTGAGTTTGCTTTTCCTTAAATTATTTAATATTGTTTTATTGTTTAATATTATTTAGTTTCTATTATTTAATAAACAGATTTCTTTCCACTTTTCTCCAAAGAGATATTTTCTCCCGAACCGGTTAGAGGAGAGAAGAGGAATTGAATCTGCTTTTGTAGAGAAGCCCCTTTAAGGGTTATCTCCCAAACTTGCCCTAAACCAAGACACCAGCATGCCAGGGAACTGCTGTCCTGGGCTCACGAGTCCGACTGACAGTGGTCCTGCAGGCCTTTGCCCATGCCTGCTCCAGCTGGGCCATCTGCAGCCAAAGCTGGAGGTGTGAGTGCAGCAAAGCTGTTGTCCAAGGAACGCAGCACAGCTGCTGTTGAGGCTGACTGTTGCCTGCAGTGTGTGGGGAGGATATTGCCGGCAGCAATTGCCAGAGAGATGCTTGAAGGCATCTCTGGACAGTGGGCTTTTGGGGGGGTCCTGCTACTTCTTGCTCGGGCGGTAAAGACTGTCCCAAGACAATGCTCTTCCCTTTGAAGTGATGAAGAGGAACCACTGAGCTCCTCACCCTTGTTCCTCTCCTCTGCTCTCCACAGCAGCTCCAGCTGCGCCTCTGCGCTGTCTCTCGTGGGCCTCTCTGAGATACCAGCAGCTCTGAGATAGCCACCCCCTGAGAGGGCAGCCCAAGGCTCTGTTCAGAAGAGAGCTGTGCCTCAACCCTTGAAGCAAGCCTCACAAACTCTTCTCATATAGACACCCACACTTGCAGCCTTCCAGATGCACAACTGAGAGCTGTGGGACATATGCATGCTCATGCCCTGCAGTGCCCTTTCTGAAATGCCTCGGCTGCTTCTGAGGGAGCTGACATGCCACTGCAGCAGCAAAAGAGCTCTGGATTCAATGGGGTCCGGCAAAAAGCGTGCCTGGCATTTGCCTTGTGTGTTGCTCTGTCCAGTCGCCAGTGCCTTGGTTTGCCACCTCATCCCTGCTCTCTGCCACTGGGGCCGGGAGAGGCGGGCCCGGGGCTGTGGGGCTGTGCCGGCCCCGCTTCCCGGGCCGCAGCTCCAGCTGCCGCCGCTGCCTCGGAGCGGCCCCGCTCCGGCGCGAGGGCCGAGGCGCCGGTGCCGGGCCCCATTGGCCGCTGTCGTGCCGCCGCAGGAGAGCTCTCCGCCGTGTCCCGGCTGCAGAGAGCGGCTGCCGGGGCGGTTCGCCTGGGAGTCTGAAGCGAGCATGGCCCAGGGAGCGGAGCCGAGAAATAGAGACCTAAGAGACAGGGGCAGGAAGCAGAACGGAGAGACAAGGGGAGCAAAAGAGGGCCAGGGAACGGGGCCGGAGCTGCGGGAAGGGGCAGCAGGGACAGAGGAAGAGACGCAGAATGAGCAGGAGGGAGCAGGAGAGAGCGAACGCTGGGCTGGGGCGGGATGGAGACTGTTGAAGAAGCTTTGGAGGGACAACAAAATAGAGAGCGAGTGGCAAAGAACAGGGCTATAGCGGGCAAGCAAGGGACAGGCAAGTGGCTAGAGCAACACACAAGGAGAAGCCCAGGGGCAGTTTTTGTATGCACTCCAGTAAAGCCCGAGGTGTTTTCCTGCTGCAGTGGTCGCTGCGAGCCAGCAGCAGCAGCTGGGGCTGAGGCCCGGCAAGCGGGGCCGGCACAGCCCCGCAGCCCCGTGCCCGCCCCTCAGGGCCCCGTGCGCAATGGCGGCAGCAGGGGACAAGGAGGCCGCGGGCTGCGGGCAGCGCTGCCGCCCCGCCGGGCCACACGCCGCGGGCGGCTTCAGCAGCAGCACAGGAGCTCTGGGGACACTGGTGCCGCAGCTGGTGACGGGCCGCCGAGCAGCACAATGGCGCGGAGCGCGGTAAGGGAGAGCCTGGGCGTGTGGCCCCTTAAGGAACAAAGGAGGGCCGTGTTCATTGGTGCTTCCCCTCGGGCAGGAATGGAGGGCCCGAGATGGCGCTCAGACCCAAGGCCGAGGCAGCTGGGCAGCCTGCCTGGGTCCTACGTAGGAAGGAGATGTCACCAAGACATCCTCCAGCCTGCTCTGGCCCTCTGCTCATTATGGGCTGCGGCCTTCACAGTGGGCAGTGATGTGTGCTTGATTCCAGAGGATGCCATGGGCCGAGTTTCTGCAGCTTGTCAGCTGCATAGGACTCTTACGAGCCTTAGAGAGAGACCCGAGGGGTGGAAATCTGTCAGTGCCTCTTTGCTTGCAGCTGGAAACACCTGGGGCTTAAGTGGTGCTTCAGGGACAACTGTACCAAAGGTGCTCTAGAAGGCTGTCCAAGAGCTCCTGAGCGTAGGTTGCCTGGCACACATAAGTCATGCATATTTATTTGCCAGAAGAGCTGCTCAGCTAAAAGGCCAGCAGTGTTACCAGATATCTGCAGCAACCAAGACATTTGTGTGTGTCCCGTGGCGGTGCCTGATGGTGTCCGAGGACAAGGCAGAGGGAGCTCAGGGGCTCTGGATGACTGCTTGAGGGATCTGGGCCGCATGTGGTATTTTCTTCCGCCACGTGCAGTGAGCCAGACCCAGGAAGGCTCTAGAGGTGAATAGCTGGCAGCCTGGTGTTCCCAGCAACAGTGTGGGAGTTTGACCGTGGGTTACTCTACAGGACAGCAGGCCTGATGGTGGCACATGGGCTACATCTGCCTCAAAGGGAAAAAGGCTCTTGGCTCCAGAGTTAGCAGGGCTCCTTGAGAGAGCTTTAAGTAGCATTGGAAGTGGAAAAGGGAGTAAACCAGGCTGACGGGGAAGATGCGTGAGCACTGCACAGCCATGTTTGCGTGACAGTGGAGGATGGAAGCAGTGCTGCCATCAAAGGTCATGAAACTGTAGCAGAAGTCATGGGAAAAGCAGGTTTTTGCCACAATTCTTTCAGACAAAAATACTACCAAAGAAACACTCTTGAATTTGGGCTTTTTACAGCAGCCTTCATCCAGGTCTTCTTCTAGGGAATTTCTGAGGAATAAGACATGAGTGCCTCTGCATTCCCATGCACAATGCTGCCTCCAAAATACTCCAGCCCTTCTCCATTTGGCTCCTTCCATTCCTGTGCAGAATAAGGAAATTCAGTAGAGGGGAGGTGCAGGAATTCACAGGCAACGTGGCCGTACATTGGGGCCTTCACAGCCATCACTTTGTTATGAGGTCACAGAGCTCTGTTTGATGTCACGTTCCAGAGCCCCACTGTGCTCTTCAGTGCTTGCTCTGGGCAACACTGCAGCAGCAGCAGCAGCAGCAGCAGCAGCAGCAGCAGCAGCAGCAGCAGCAGCAGCAGCAGCAGAGTGTTGCTAGCAGGGGGGATCATGGTCCTGAGCCGCTACCTCCTGCTGCTCTTTCTCGTGGCCCTGCCAGCCCAGAATGCCCAGAGTGCTCCAGCAGCTGGGCAGGGAGCAGGTAGGCAGGCAGGGGCCAGCACACAGCCCTGGCTGGCAGCAGCGGGGCCGGGAGCAGGGATGGCTGAGCCAGGAAGGCAGCACGGGGCAGGCAGAGGGGCAGAGGCTCCAGGGGAGGTGTGAGGGGCTGCAGCTGCTTTAGGGTGCAGCATGGAGAGAGCTTCCTAAGGAGCAAGGATGTGGGGAGGGTCGGGTCAGGCCCGGAAGCTCAGCACCAGTTCTCCATCACTCAGCAGTGGCTGTCCGTCCCTCCGCTCTGGTTGTCCAGCCTTCTGGCCCGGCTCCAGGGCTGACCCGCACACAGATTGTGTGGGCACGCCACGGCTTTTCCCTTCATGTGGGAGCTGCCAGCTCAGTGTCCCAAGGGCAGCCAGACCCCCCTGCAGCTGTGAGGATGCAGACCTGCCTGAGCGTGCCCTATCAGTGCCTCCCACATCCAGGCCTTGAGGTGTGCCCATGAGGGCAGTGCACGTGATGGTAACTTCTTGTGGGTGTTTGGTTGTAGTTGTGGACACAGAGAGTGCTCTTTCAGCCCCTGAGCGAGGGGCAGATACCGTGCTGACTCCGAGCTGGTACCTCAAGCGTGAGTAGTCAGTCTGTCCTGCCTTCACAAAAAGGAGCGCCCCTTTTCCCTGTTTTATTCACGAGAAAAATACCGTCATGGGTTAACGTGCTTTTGTAAATCTAACAATAGGGATGAACGATGACAAGGTTCCTGAAGAGTTCCCTGAAGGATTGCCGGATGTTCCAGAGGAGCTCCTGGCAGCCTTGCATGAAGCCCCATCTGGTTAGTATATCCCACTCTGTTAACCCTGGCAGCCGGCAAGCTGAGCTTTTGGTTCCTGTAGGCATGTGCTGTATCCTGGACAGGCAGAAGCACTCAGTCAGAGTCTTGCTGCAGGCCCACTCCATTTCACAGCTCCTGCAGGGAGCCCTAGAGATGGTCCAGCACAGCCTCTGCTCGCAGCTGTGCTTCCAGATGACTGCCAGGGGCTTCTCCAGCTGCTGCTGCAGTTGTAGCATTCCTGGCCAGGGCTGCTCTGTGCAGACATTGGCATCCAGATGTTGGGCAAAGGCCAGTGCTGAATTTGGGTTTGCCACATGCTCAGCACAGCATGGAGGCAGCAATGACATCAGAGCAAGCCTTGGCTGCCCCTTGCAAAGCTCAGGCTCAGGGACAGGTTGAAGCTGGAGTCCAAGGGTGAGGGGGAACCTGAAGGTACTCCTTCTGTGGGTCATTTGGTTGATTAAGTCTTGGCTGGTTTGGGTCTGCACTTCTTGTTGCACTGCAGAAAATCCAGCTGTCGATTCCTCCTGTCTTGGGGGGGACAGCGGCCTCGTCAGCGCCGCCTGCCGGAATGCCCAGGCCATGGTACCGTGCTTGTGCTGAGGGGCAGTGGCTTCTGCTTAATGTGTGCAATGGTTTTTTTTTCTGAAGAGACAGATTCTGAGACTGTACCGGAGACCTTAGCTGTGGAAGAAAGTGACATTGTGCCAGGCTCACATGAAAAAAGAGAACCAATAGAGGACACCAGGACACTTGCTGAGCCTGAGGAATATTCAGGTGAGTGCTTGCTAGATGCTGTCTTGGGCAAAGAGCAGCATTTCTGCTGTATCCCTGCAGTGCTCTCCATGGGTGAATTGCAGGTGCCCAGCACGCAGCCCGGGCCTGCAGCCCGGAGGAGTAGATGGGGCAGTGCTGCTCCCTGGCACACACTGGGCTCTTGTGCATGAGAGCTTGATGGGATCCCTCTTGGTCCCTGATGCTAAGACACCAGAGCCAGAGGAAGCCATCTCTGAAGACATCAGATGTCAGTTCTGATCCACTAGCAGTGCCAGTCCTTGGGCATCTGAAGCACACTGTGGGGTTATGCCTAGTGCAGAGCACAAACGCTGACTCTTGCATTGTCTCTTCTCCTGCCAGGGTCATCCGGTGGGCAAAAAGCTGAGACTGCTGGACACTGTGACCCGAGCAAGTACTACATCCTAGTAGGGACAGTAGCAGCCTCAGCTTTGCTTCTGCTTGGGGCAGTGTCTGGCTATCTAGTCATGCATCAGCTGCTGAGGAGAGACAGGTGAGTTATTAATTGCTGCCATTGGCAAGGAAGTCTTTGCAGCATGCAGGAGCGCCCAGGCTGCTCCTAGCAGGGCTCTGAGGAAACTGTGCTCCAAATTCCTATCTGTGAGGAGTCTTCTTGGAAATCTGTTTCTACAGGAGGAGCCAGGAGGACAAAGAGGCAACAGGACAGGACTGTGACTCTTCCTGGGAAAGCAGTGGTCAGCCTAGAGGTGAAGCAGAGTCAGGAGAAGGAGCGGGAAGCGGCGAGAGAGTCCAAGGCAACGGGTTCAGGGACAGCTCCGCCTGTTTCCTGAGCTCTTTGCAGCAGAGCTCGCCCAGTTGTACAAGAACATGAGCGCAGACCCGTCACCTCTGCCCACCTGCTCCTTCTGTGCTCTGGCTGACAATGCCTCTTCACAGGACCACTGGATTTCCCTGGAGTCACCTCAGCCCACAGCATCCTCTTGCCCCTCCTACCAATACCAGCAGGACTACTATCTCTTAGAGGATGATGATTAGTGATAGTGATAGATGATTAGTGATAGTGATAGCCATAAATAGTGATAGTGGTAGTGATTCTTTTAGTGATAGTGATAGGGACACTTGATATTAGAGGGTGGTGGTTGTTTTAATGATAGTGATAGTTAATATTAGAGGATAGTGATGGTTTTAATGATAGCGTTAGTTAATATTAGGGGATAGTGATTGTTTCAATGATAGCGTTACTTGATATTAGAGGAGGGTGATTGTATTAGTGATAGTGATAGTCATAAATAGTGATAGTGGTAGTGATTCTTTTAGTGATAGTGATAGGGATACTTGATATTAGAGGGTGGTGGTTGTTTTAATGATAGTGATAGTTAATATTAGAGGATAGTGATTGTTTTAATGATAGCATTATTTGATATTAGAGTTCAGTGATTGTATTAGCAATAGTGATAGTTAATATTGGAGGATGGTGATTTTTTTTGGTGATAGTGGTACATTTAGTGATAGTGATACTTGGTATTAGCAGACAATGATTGTTTTCTTGATCTTGATAAATAAATATTTTTCCAAAAGCAGTAAATTCTTGCCTGGTGCGGCTGTTTCTGTTGGGGCAGAATGCACAGAGCTGGGAGCAGGGCTGGGGCTGTGACAGGAGCTCTGAGAAACTTGCACTGCAGTGCAGGAGCTGCTTGTGCCACCTCAGCCTGCTTTCCCAGCAGTGGCCGTTCACAAAGCTTTCCTGCACCAGCACGGGGACACGCTGGCTAGCAGTGACATGCAGAAACTTCTCTGGGAGCTCATTTGGGATGCTGCCCTGAATCAGGAAGGTCTGGGCAGAGAGGGAAAGATGTTCTGCAAGGGATGGCTGTCCAGCAGTCAGCACATCAAGGAGACCTGAGGTGGTGACTTAGGTCGTGGCAGTCCCTCCCCGAAGAGCTTCAAGAGAGGAGCATCAAGGAGCAGAAAGCTGGAGCCGGGCTGTGTGAGAGAGGAAGGAATGTCCTATCAATCACAGGAGCCTTCTTAAAAATTAGATGGATAACAGCGACTATAATTATAATAAAAATTACAGTCTTGTCGCACGCAGTATGGGAAAAAAGCCCAGAGCTGGAATAGAACAGAGAACTTTTGTGGAGGATTTTGTGAACAGCTAGCTAGTTGACAAAGGTCACACTGATATAATACCCTTAATTAAGCAAGAAGGAGATGAGGATAGGAGTCAGCAGTCAGTGTCCAAACCTGGCAAGGGCATTGTGCCCTTGGTGCAACATCAGGATGGGGGAGAGGATGGTTAGTTAGAAATATGAAGAAAATATGTGGACAGCTGCAACATAGTAGCCACAAGAATGCTAAGGTAGGCGTAGTTAGCTGATAAGTAACTAACCAATAATGAGCTCGCCTTTTGCAATATGTATTGGCCTCATTAGCACCAATATAAATGTATGTGCCTATCAATAAAGTTTTGAGATTTGCTGATCACTCATATTGAGTGCCGCATTTCTTCTGCCGATTACCTGAAATGGTGACCCCAGACGTGAAACCGGGAACGGCAACCACGGTGGATCAGTGAACGAGTTCGGGTCCTATAGCAGCAAGGACAGGGAATAAACAGCACTGAAAAAGCGAAAGGTGCCGCGCCCTGAGTGACCTTATAGAAGAGCCTGGCCAATACGTGCTGCCGAGACCTTGAAGGGTTGCAAAAACGTCAACGTTCTCAAAAATGGAAATGGAAATGGAAATGGAAATGGAAATGGAAATGGAAATGGAAATGCAAGCAGCATATGATTTATTTACTTGCTTTTTAAAAAGCATCAGGTTAAGGACATAGACTTGCAGAAAGAGCTCCCACAGTTGTTAGCTTACGGGTACGCACAAGGAGTTTCTCAAAATCCTTATACCGTACATGAATTAACAGAGTGGCATAAGTTCAGGACCAGGAGTGCGACAGGGGCCGCGGGAGAGCCCGGGGCAGACGCGGCAGCGAGAACGTGTGTGGCAGTGGTGGCATGCTCGGTGCCGGCGGCGGGCACGCGCACCGCGGGTCCAGTGACACGCACGGTGACAAAAACTCGCACGGCAGCTGTCCGTGGAGAAAGCGCACAGATTGCGAGGGAAGTGCCAGCCAGGGCCGGGCCAGACAAGGCGAGACGCGGGGGCCGAATACACGGCAGCGACAAGCACAGTGCCAGTGATAGCGGCGGCGGACGCGCACCAGTAACGCGAAACCCGAAAGCTGGAGCTGGGAGGGCTTTTTCACTTTTTGCAAGCGCACAAAAGCACCAGCGGTGTGGGACATGCTCCCGCTGGCTGTGGGTGTTGGCGCAGAGCCAGGGGGAACCAGCCCGAGCGGAGATCCAGGCAGAGCAGAGCCCAAAGGAGACCGGGGCTGCGCGGGTCCGGGAGAGGGCGTTCCTTTCCACACCCCCGAAGTGGCCCAGGCTGAAGCTGTGCCCAAGCAGGCGGAGACGGGCACGGGCAGACATTCCTCAAGGCACCGCCCTGTCACAGCTGCCTGGCAACCACAGCAGCCAGCCCATCGCAGCAATTCAAACAAGTGTCTGAGAAAAAACAGGTCAGGAATTTTCTTCAAGATCGGGATGGAAAACTTCCGAAAATTCACACAGTGCTTTATCCAGCTTTTTATAAAAAAAAAAAGAAAAAGGGCAACTCCACAGAAAATGCAGCAGATGTTGTACGGGGCACTTCACCCAACTGTTCCACAGGCTTTACAGTTAGTTTACCGTTTTGGTTTTTTTTTGTAAATGTGTTTGCTTTTTTAAAAGTGGTAGAGTATTTGGGTTTGATGGCTTAAAGTTTGATGACTTCATTGCCTTTCCCTTACCTGAGGCAGGAACAACCTTTTAAGGGAACAGAATCTAAATAAACTTCCTAGTTTCTGTTTGGACTACATGTGAGAAGATTTAAACTGTAATATTTCTGTATACTATGGTCTTTATGGTCTTTGCTCTCTTCTATTCATTAAGAGATGGCATTAGATAAATGGATGTAAATGTGCGAATTGTTTTTGTACTGTCCTTATTTTAAGTGAAATTATTTGTGTTTGAAATTATCTGTCATCTTTCTCAGTTTTGTTTTAAAATATCTATGCAAACTGTCCAGCTTTACCAGCCTGTTATCCTTCAGTTAATGATTGTTGTCCATCAGTAAGAAATCTCAGTGTAACAAAATGCCACCTGGATTCATCAAAAAACAAAAAAAAAACAACAAAAAAACAACAAAACAAAATTAAAAAAAAAAAAGGGGAACTGCTTTTATTATAAAAAATTATTCCCTGGGAAACAAAATGTCGTGTAAAGATGAAAGTATTAGTAAAGATTTAATTACTCAAGGTGTCTTGGAAGACAAAGCATTTGGGAAAGGTGAATCAGATCCTGTTGTGGGGTCATCAGTCGATTCCCCAATGATTCAAAGTTTTAAGAATTATTTATATTAAGTTTATAACCTTTGTTATTTTCGGTTTTTGTAAGTAATGCTGATAGATAGCGATTGTTGTTAATACTAGATGAATACTTTGGGAAGGTTGTCTTAACCCCTTCAAGCACTTCTTGTTAGGGAGTTTTCAGATTTTTGTGATGAGAGTTGTTGTTGGTGTGTTGTTGTGGTGTTTGCAGCCGGCTTTCATGTGTTTTTCTATTTTTTTTGTGTGATCACCTGCAAGACACGTGTCTCTTCAAGATCCTGTCTTTTTATTTCCTAACTATTTAGATGTTTCTGAGGGTTTTTATCCAAATTGCCAGTTTTGTGGTTCTTTTATTGTTATTACAGAAATACTCCAGCAGAGAATTCAAGAAGTGTGCTGTGTTTAGAAAATCTCTGTCTTGACAGAAACTTCAGAAGGATTCAATTATTTGCTGGTTTGATTGGTTTGTAACCCTAAGGTTTCTTGTTTATAACAGCTGTTTTTAAAAGTCCTGTTTAAAAAATGTGTTAAGTGATACTCACCAATTAGAGTTCGGGCTCTGGCCAAGCTCTGAATCTATTTGGATAGAGTGACTGACAATCGACCCAGATGTTTTCTGCATCAAATAGTATTCAAGTCCTTTTGACTTGGCGATTTGACCATCTATGATGGCTGAGCCATTTTCAGAGGTAATTTGGAGAACCATGAATCCGGACATGATTTCCCCAATTCTCTGTCATTTTAAGGTTTATCAGCTGTCACAGACTCTGGGATAAGAGTTCAGTGTTGTAGTGTTTGGTAATTTTCTGATCTTGTATGTGTTGTTGATGGTGTGTATTATCTGAATTTATTCCTAATTACTCTTATCTTAACATTTCTCTATGTAACATTGCAAAATGAAACCAGGACCCATTCTTCACCTCTAGGATTTTGTGAAAATTCTTCAGTCCTGCGGGGACGTGGGATTTGTTTGTGTTTTAACAGGTGCAAAGTCCAGATGGATTTCAATGAAGAATGTGAAACTCTATCAAGAGCAAGAGAAACGTTGACCATTCAACAAGCAAAGAAGACAGACAGATATTGGACTGTGTGACACAGGGCAGTGTCCGGAGACGAGACCTTAACCTCCCTATACAGCTGACAGTTTGGTGTGGAACTAAATACTTACTAGGTGCATTTACTCAGCAAAACAGAAAAACGGGGGAGGCGTGGGCCTTGGAATGGATATCTCCTCCACTTCAACAGCATAAAACCCTCCTTCAAAAAATTGAAATTTTGGCTGATTTCATCAAGAAGGGTCGTGAATGGACACCACAGATCATGGGAAAGGAGCCTGCTCAGACACGGGTACCAATGAAGAAAGATACATTGACCTGGTACCTGATAAACAGTATGGAATTACAAGAGGCACTGTTAGGAGCCGGAAGTGTGATTGCCACTGATGATATCCCCAATATACCGTTGAATTGGGTAGGGCAATGGGGTTGGACTCAATGCCCAAAAAGGTCACAGAAACCCCTGGCGGATGCCATAACAGCCTACACAGATGCAGGAAGAAAATCCAGAATTGCTGCAGTGACCTGGCAGGAAAAGGGACAATGGCACCATCAGATTCTCCAGGCCTCCGAATTGGATACTTTACAAACCATGGAGTTATTGGCTGTTGTTTGGGCCATGATGCATTTTTCTGGGCCCCTCAATATAGTGACAGATTCTTTGTACGTTGCTGGAGTATGCGAGCGAATAGAAGATGCCTCTATAAAAGAGGTTCAAAACAGGAGGTTACATGAGCTGTTTATACAGTTACAGAGGGCAATTAAGCTGAGGAAGTATCCTTTCTCTGTCATTCATATCAGAAGTCATAAGTGGGATATTGGTCTGGGAGAGGGTAATGCACGAGCAGATAAGCTAGTCTCAATCACACATGTGACTCCAATTCCCAGGCAGACTATGGCCAGAGGGGCACACGCCATGTTTCACCAAAATGCAAAAGGCCTCCATAGAGAATTTCAGATATCTATGGAAGAGGCACGGGCAATAGTCAAAGCCTGTCCCATATGTAGTCATCATAATGGAGGCTGCGGGTTAGGTCTAGGAGTTAACCCCAGAGGGCTGAATACAAATGAGACCTGGCAAATGGATGTCACACATGTTGCTGAATTTGGAAGGATAAAGTTTGTGCATGTTACTATAGACACCTATAGTCATTTTATATGGGCCGCAGCACAGACTGGTGAGAAAGCAGAGCATGTAGAGAGGCATCTCAGTAGCTGCTTTGCAGTAATGGGAGTGCCACGGCGTATTAAGACAGACAATGGGCCTGCCTACTGCAGCAAAAGAATAAAGCAATTTGTGCAAATGTGGGGGATAGAACACGTGACAGGCATCCCTAATTCCCCGACAGGACAAGTGATCGTAGAAAGAGCTAATGGTACCATGAAAAGATATCTAGGTAAATACAAAGATATTAGAGAGCCGCAAGAAAGATTGCTAAAGTGTCTATTTGTCTTAAAACACCTGTGTGTTTTTGGGGAAAGCAAAGTTCCTGCTGTAATTCATCATTATGTAACAGAGAAAGATAGTGTGAGGCAGGACGTATGGGTAAAATACAGAGATCCCAAGACAGGACAATGGCAAGGTCCTGCTAAGGTATTATACTGGGGCCGCGGGTATCTTTGTGTTTCTACCCCTACAGGATCCTTGTGGGTAGCTGCTAAATGGACCCCAGCAGTCGTGTTAGATGGAACCAGACCCCAGACAACTGAGCGAAGAGGATGGTCGGCGAGTGGAGGCAAAGCTGCTGATCACCATTCGACTGATACTTCTCAAGCTGAAAGGACACTGTAGCTTTGCCATTGACCGAGCAATTGATCGGTGTCAATCTCTGGACAGTATACTAAGCCTGATTCCGACACTTCATACATTTTATCATAGAAGGCATAAGAGATTAGCTTGTATTAAGTGTCAAAATACTCAGTGTGCTGCATGGATATTGCCTTTTTGCGGGGCTTGTCAGCAAACTAAGTGGGTGCTTCAGTCCCAGTTACCTGAGCTGTGGTGCAGAAGCTGTGCATTTTATTGGCAGTGGGATTCCTGGCAAGTAGAACTCCAGGCCTTTACAGGGTTACCTGGCTGCCAAGGGTTACAGTTGTATGAGTCCCCAGAACAGAAAATTCTCGCATGGTTTAGGTGGGAAACACAGCACTTTGCCAAACACGTTTACAGCAATCTCAAATGTGTATCTTACTGTGTAAGTGTGGTCGGGGTATTCTCCTCTCCCAGTTAGATATAGTAGGTCCGATTCTGGGGGATCAAGATCCCAACCAAGCGTAGGATGATTGTTTAAGGGCTCTAAAAAGATTAAGTCTGGGCAGCTCGAGAAAGAAAAAGGGGAAAGGAGAGAAGAGACTTTCTTAACAGTTTGTGAGCAACCTGTTAATTTCCCAAATGTCTGGATGGTTCAAAACAGCGCCCGGGAAAATCAGGGTGATGTGGCAGACTTATACTGCTGTTTTACTCATTTTTACCCTCTTAATAGACAGCCCAGACATTGCCAAAGGAGTGGGAACCCATCAAGCATGGGCTCCACCTCAGCCCAAGACTAATATTTGGATCACCATGGCAAATTTAACTAACCAGGAGGCTATTTGCTTGTCATTATCTTCTCCCAGCAATCCATTTACCACCTGTTTGGTTGGACTACCGGCAGATCCCTGGCCATGCCCATCAAAAATACCCACCTGCAAAACCAATGACGCCAGGGTCAGTGTAGATAACTGGGACCAATGGATTTCTCATTTTCCTATAGCACTGCAGGAACCCCAAGAATTGGAACTATTAGGCTCAGTGATGGCGGATGCATGCCTTAGGTTTAAGCATAAAAGTCAGCTGCCAGCCAAGAACTATTCTACTATTGTAACTTCTAGCATGGCCATTTACCGTAATGCAACAACCTGGTGCAATTATACCACAAAGAGGGTGTCAATCTCATCAAATGACCCTATTCAATTACCAGCAGGTTACTTTTTAATATGTGGGGACCGTGCTTGGCTTGGTGTCCCATCGATGCTGAGAGGGAGGCCATGTACAATTGGACGGTTGTCTCTACTCACACCCAATACATCCATGATCTTAAATATGAGCCACCGCTATCATAGAATTAAAAGAATGGCCCATGCGTTTACTGCTGACTGCAAAGATGATGTAAAATTTTGGTCCCCAGGGGCCATAGTGGCAGCATCCTTTTTGGCTCCAGGGGTATCAGCAGCAGGTGCCCATGCCATTTTAAACAAGCTAGGGTGCTGGCTTGCTAAACAAACTAATGCCACTTCTTTGGCACTTTCTAGCTTTTTGCTTGATGTTGATTCTATTCTCCATGCAACGCTTCAGAATAGAGCTGCAATTGACTTCCTTTTACTGGCACAAGGCCATGGTTGTGAAGAATTTGAGGGCATGCATTGCATGAACCTCTCTGATCATTCCCAGTCCATCCACTCCCAGCTCTCTGAGTTGCGAAGGTTAACTGGTAACTTATAGGTAGAATCGGGCTCCGGTATTGATGAATGGCTCAAATCTTTAGGCTTGGGATCATGGTTGCACTCTATTCTTAGAGTCATCATTATAGTAGGCATTATAGCTTTGTTAGTAGTGTTAGTTTTGCCTTGTTTTTTGCATGTGCTTACACAACATGGTTCAAAGAATGATACTTGCTGCATCTAATCAGACTATGCTTGTGCAACAGAAAAACAGGGGAAGTGTGGAAGATTTTGTGAACAGCTAGCCAGTTGACAAAGGTCACACTGATCTAATACCGTTAGTTAAGCAAGAAGGCGATGAGGATAGGAGTCAGCAGTCAGTGTCCAAACCTGGCAAGGGCACTGTGCCCTTGGTGCAACATCAGGATGGGGGAGAGGATGGTTAGTTAGAAATATGAAGAAAATATGTGGACAGCTGCAACATAGTAGCCACAAGAATGCTAAGGTAGGCGTAGTTAGCTGATAAGTAACTAACCAATAATGAGCTCGCCTTTTGCAATATGTATTGGCCTCATTAGCACCAATATAAATGTATGTGCCTATCAATAAAGTTTTGAGATTTGCTGATCACTCATACTGAGTGCCGCATTTCTTCCACCGATTACCACAGGCCTCAACCCACTACTTTTATCCCAGCAAGTACAGTGAGACAAGAGCACTCCTTTAGATCCAATGCATTGAATTCAGCAAAACCTCCCCAGCCACTCCCAGCTGAGATGTTCAGGAATCAAAGGAGGAAGCTCCACCATGATTTCATTGGCAGTAATGGGGACACGCCTCTGAAAGTGCTGCCAGCTGAGCCAGGGGCTGGGCCTGGGGGGGACTCCTGTGCCCCCATTGCCCTCTCAGGGCAAATGCCGTGCCTGCAACACCAAGGAAATGTAATGAACACTGCCTTGGGGATTTCATAGAGACAGAAAGGCAAAATGGAGCAAACTTTGGTTTAATGATAAAAACAGATTGTGTCTCAACAAAGACAAAATGTGAAAAGTTGAAGCATAGAAACACCAAACCTGTTACATTTATTGCTAAATCTAACACTACTGATACATCTTGAATAATACTTATATATCTTAGCTAATAAACAGAGAGATTACTATCATGTAAACTAATAGAAGAATAAACAATCCTAAAAACTTGAAAAACAATCTTATTTCTATCTATCCTCTTGACGCCTAACTCTTGCTAGCCTGGGGCAAATGCAGGGCTAATTTGGCCTTTTCTTCTTGGGGAGAGGCTGTGCATCCTTGTGTGGGCAATGTCTTCTTCTGTGCTTGTTCCTCTCCTTGATTGTTTCAAACTCCCTGGAAGACAGGAAACAAACCATCCATTGTTAACTTCATACACACCATTAAGCCAAGCGCCGAGATCTCCCTTTTTGGATGAATTTCCATCTTTTCAGGCTGTGACACCTTTGTAAAGTGATCAGCACCATGAGTCTCATCTTTCTGGTTTCAATTCTTTGAAATGTCTTCCTCCTTTTGCTTCATCATAGGTTTAATTGGATCAGCAGCATCAAAGCAAGCTTTGATGCATGTGTTCCTGCTTCTATGAACTGTGTCTTGTTGGGGCATGGCAAGGTTTCACTGGGAATGCTGGGTTTGAACGAAGCTGTTTGGGTTTCAAGTGGGCTGTAAGCTTGAGCAGGGCTGCCAGGGGCGATCCTGCAAGTGGCCTCAGCTTGCCCTGTGGTGCCTTTGGAAAGGGTCAGCGTGCTTTAGGCCAAAGGGGCAGGTGGGAGCAGAAGGAGGAGGAGCTTGCGCACCGTTGGCACTGCCCGCACGGAAAGGGGCCTCCCGCCGGCTGGGGCGGCTGGCGCGGTTGGCAGCAGGGACACTCCGCGCTGCCAGCCCGCTTGCAGCTTCTTTTCCCTGTCTCCCCAGTCTCCTTCCTGGGAGGGCTTTTCCTCCTCTTTCGTTTGCCCGCAGTCTGGGAATCAAAGAATCCTTATCAGTGCTTCCTTCCTCTCAGAAAGCTGGAATTCACAGCATCCACCCCAAAAATCTATCAGCCTAAGCAAATTCTTCCAAACCCCGAAGAGCTGAGAAAAGGGCTGGATATGGCAGTGGGCTGCAGCAGGCTGCCAGCCATGGAGGTTGGAGGAAAATACTCCCCTTCACTACAGCTCTAAGGGGGTGGGATAAACACGTGGCTATCTCTAGTTCTACATGTCTTATTTCTACCTCTCTGCCTAACATCTATTTATCTCTGGTTTTCCTCCCCACATGTCTAGGGCATGGCTTTTACATTCAATCACACTAGTGAAGACACATGATTACCTATATTCAGCTACCCAAAATGATCTCTCTCTCTCCCTCTCTCTGTCTCTCTCTGTGAAGAAAACTGTTCTTTGCTGGTAAGGAAAGTATTAAAGGTGCCATGGCACCGGCAGCTCCTTCTTGGGGATACGCTGGGGTGCTACAAAAGATCTCTAAAATTTGGCAGCATCTCCATGAAGGCAGCCCAGATGGCTGATGTTAGCAAGCAGTGGGGAATGAAAGGTCTGATTGGAATCTGAGGGTGCCAGCCCTTGAGAAACTGATTTGTAAAGAGTCAAAGCCCATTTTGGTGGTGGTGCTGCTTTGTTGGGTCAAAGTTGTGCTCCAGAATTCCGTATTTTAGGGTAGCAGCACAAGAAAGCCCCGGGCAGCACCTGCTGCGCCTCTCCCAGTGCGTGGGACCAAGGGAGCTTGGCAAAGCGGCGTCTGGCGTGGCTTGCCAGCAGGGCTTGTGCCCTTCTGCCCGTTTCTTGACCCTGCTGGCATGTCTGGATTTTCTTCCCACTCACCTGAGCAAGAGTGCTGCTGGCAAGTTTCTGCTCTTTTTTCCAGCAGTAGTAATACTCCACACACTGTGCCACGGTCTTACTTGGGATCTGTTGTGAAAAGCAAAAGAAGGAATCTGAAATGGCCATCCTGTAGGGTGCATTGGAGAACAATGAGATTACAGAGTAAAGTAGGAATTAAAGTCACGGAGAAAATTGAGGAGGGTGTAAAATGAAATCAATATGCAGGAGTCAGAGAGGCATTATGCAATGTAATAAACCGAGTATTGTGCTACGTGGTAACGCATGTAATGCACAGATCAACACCAAGTCCCTCTAGCAGAGTTCTTCTTTGCCCCGTTCACTGCAGTTATCCCAGCACAAGGTGTTGTGGAAGCAGCAGCACACCTGGGAGACAGGTTTAACAGAACAGAGCTTTGTCTTCCAAAACAGCCTGGAGAGAAGGGCTGCAGAGGAAGGATCACCATTTTCACACAGGGCTTCCATGTCCTGTTCTGTGACTACTTTAACAGTTCTGGTACTTGAGAAAAGAGGGACATAGGTGCAGTATTTGGTACCACAATAGTCAACTTGTCCTTCTGATGATCTGCCAAGGTGTGGAATGTCCTGTGGCTTTACCTGCTTCTGGATGAGATGGAAATCCTTGCCGTAGGTGTGGAAAGCCTTTTGGAAGGCCTCCTTCTCCTCAGGTGTCCATCTATCAGAGCCTGGCAAGAAAAAGCAGCAGCTGAATTGATCCCTCTAGCCACTTGAAGCAGATCCCACTGGCTGCTGAAAGCAAGCTGGTGCCAGCCGTCATTCACGTGTGTGCATGTCTGCTCCCTCAGAAGGTGATGAAGACGAGAGCAGGCATTCCCCAGGGAAAAAAGCATGGAAAACGAGTCAAGCTGAAGGAGTAGATGCTGGTGCTTTCCCTGCCCCCAGAGAAGGCGAGATTGTGTGCTGGTTTTAAGCACAACTAATTGAAGCAGAAATGCTTGACACAGCCATTAAGGGCACGGCAGCATGTGTCAGTGAAGGAAGAAGCTGGGCTTAGGTTACCTGCGTAATGATAATCAGCCAAGGGATGGCCTTGAGCTGTTGGAGGACCCCCTGAGAGCAACATCTCCAGAGCCTCCTGCAAGATGCAAAGGAAAAAGGCTTGAGCTGCCCCACAACACAAAAAAGGAGCCAAACCCCACCCATGCTGCCCTGCAGCCGCTTTGCGTCTTCAGCTGAGGATTCAGGCCACTGGATCTCATATGGGTCAAAGATTGTGCTTTGCTCCCAGTCCCTCATTTTTGCTGCCCAGCCCTTGGCTCCTGCTCCCAAGGGTAGCATTTTCCTCTCCAACTCCATGATTTTGCTCCTCCTGCACCCTGAATTGCCTCAGCTGACTGCGGCTTCTGGGAATTGCCCCTCAAAATGTCTTAAAGAACACAGATCTCCAGGAGGTTTTCAAGGCAGCAGGCTGCAGGACCCTGCGGCGCTGCCTCCAGGAGAGATCTTGTCCCTGCTGGAGCCATTTGGGCTCAGCCCTGCCGCAGCTGGACGAGACACAGCAGGCAGCGAGTGCTCTGCTGCTTGTGAACTCCCTTCTTCAAGGAGCAGCCAGGAAAGGCTGTCCCGCTGCCCGGACCTTATCAATTCCCTGCCCACTCTTGCCCGCGCCCAAACAGCCGCTTCCTACCGGAACGCTGCCGCGAGCCTGGTGCAGGCAGTGCAGGGCGAGCTCCAGCTGAGCTGCTGCCCCGGGGAGGCCACGGGAGCTGGCCATGTCCAACAGTTCTCTGACTGCAAGCACAACAAAAACCCACCCAAAGTCAGCCTTGAGCCAACAAAGGGGAATGCTTGCCATACAAGGCAGGAGGAAAGCACAAGAGCTAAAGCCTGCAGCTTGGAGAGCACGAAAAGGAGAGCAAAGCAAGGGGAAGCTGAAGCAAGGGCCCACCTAGTGCTGCCTCTCCCTTCCAAGCAGCTTTTGGCATAAGGAGTGGGGGCCAATCTCCCCTCTTCCAGTGGCAGATGCCCCTGACCCATTTGGAGAGCAGCACAGTTGCTCTTTTTCCTGCTCTGCTGCAAAAGCAGAGCATTCTCCTTGCCCCTACCACTTCCACAAGGGAAGATGGGCATGACAAGGAGAGAAGCAGAGCCTGCCAAAAGCTGCCATTTTACCCAAAAACCAGCATTTTACATGCCCGACTATCTCAGGAGTGGAAGGAAAGCTAGACAGCTACCACTGTCCGGTTTATCCAGGTCAGGGTCGTCTTCCTCCAAGGGCTTCCAGACCAGGGTTGCAGGCTCTTCAGCCTCACTTGGCGGCCCGGTCTGCAGCTCGGGGAGCTCGGCCTGAAAGTCACTGCCAACATTGATGTGTCTAGAGGAAGAAGGAGTAGGACGTAAGAAAGGCAAGTGGTCAAGAGACACCTGGTGTGCAGCCACGGCCTTGGACCAATCCCACCCTGACTCTGAAAGAGCAGTTGTCCTGCTCGCCATTCCTCAAGTTTGCTGTCCTTTAACCCTAGGCCAAAACTCACGGCTCAGTGTGGGCTCTTGCTTTCCTTTTCATTGTGCCTCTCCTTTCCACCTGAAAGAGATCAAAACAACGCTCCAGATAAAACTCATTCTGCCAAGATGTGTCGGTAGCCTGCTTTTCATCCTCATCATCACTGAAAACCCCAAGCTCCTCTGTCCCAGCTCCCCTCTATTAGGTGTCATTGCTGTGTTTTTCACTTGGAATTTCTGAGGCAGGTCCCTCTAGCATTCTGCAGCTTCCTGAAGAAGGAAAGCTGAAGGGCAGGCACTAGAGTGCCGTGAGTCTTGGGGCCAGTGAGAAGAGCCAAGAGGATGCATGGAAGATGCACTACTGCAGGCTTGGGTTGGATGGAAGGAAAAGGTTCTTCAGCCAGAGGGGGCTTGGGCACTGGAACTGCCTCCCCAGGGAAGGGCTCCCAGCACCAAGGCTGAGAGAGCTCCAAAAGTCTTTGGACACTGCTCTTGGGCACAGGCTGGGATTCTTAAGGCTGTCCTGAGCAGACCCAGGTGCTGGGCTCCATGATCTTTGGGAGTCCCTTCCAGCCCAGAAAATGCTGTGATACTGTGATTGTGTTCCTGAGAAGCACCACTCAAGAGGACATTTCACAGCTGCCTCTGACCGTGAGGCAGAGCCAGCCCTACACACATTGAACAACACAGACAAATCTATAGCAATATCTCTCTGGAAAAGAGATGCAAGGCAGGTGGAAAAAAATCAAAAAAGCTATGAAAATAGAATATTGTTCCAGTGTCTGTAAGTGATGTAAGTATGTGAGTACATAAGAATTGCTGCAACCAGATCATTTTGGAGGATGAAAGCCAGTACTGCAGGACAAGCCCAGCAAACTGCTTCCATGCTCTGATGGGCAGGCATCCCAGAGGAGAAGTCCCATCCTTCTGGTTTTTGAAGCTTTGCAGGAGGTGTGACCAGAGTGAGGGTGTAACAGGATTAGTGGACACTGAACCCCTGACCTCCCCCGGAATGACCAAGTGGTTTTGGGGTTACCACAACGTAAATGGGTGCTAAGAACTTCTAATCAGGTGATCAGTGGACGAGAATCTACAAGTGCACCGTGACAGCTCCCTACATCCTCTATGGAAAGGTCTGTATTTCCCCTGGAGGCAGCATTATTCCTGGAGAAGTTGCACCCTGCTTTCATGTGCAACCTCGTCTGGGGAAAGTGACCACACACCATATCTCTGGTGGTTGGTGGCAGAGCCAGCTTGAGCCTCCTGCTGTTCTGTGAGTGCTTTGGGGCCCACGGGTATTTTCTTACCTCGCACAGTGCCAAAGTGCTGTGGGGATGCCTGGCGGCAGACGAGGAGATGAGGATGTCGCTGCAGAGGCCAGCTGTGGCGCTGAGTGCAGAAGGTGGCTACTGAGGGACAGCCAGGAGCAGATGCTGCAGCTGCTGCTCCAGCTGCTCCACCAGTGTTCCACCAACGGCCGCAGGAGCAGCAGACAAGGGCAGTTGCTACGGACACAGCCCAACATTCCATGCAGAACCCCAGGGGAGCCATGGGACAGAAACAGGGATAGGCCACCTTTGCCCCTTCTACTTCTTCTGCTGAGAGTTTGCTCTGAGGAGCTCCCATTGAGGCTTTTCTCCTCAGTCCTCTGGACGGGGAAAAGCAGAGCAGGGACAGCTCTGGCTCTCCTCTGTGCTTCTCTGTAAGGTGCCTGCAGCTGAACAGGCAGAGGAGGCTGGCACTGTCCAAGGGCCCATTCCACATTTCCTGCACTGCAGAACCACAAGGACTCCTGCCGCTGCCTCTCCTCTGGCTCTGAGAGGAGCTGGAGCTTGCAAATCGTTCCATGCAGAACCAAGTGCAGAGCTTTCTCTCCAAGTGGCGGCATTCATCCTGCCCCCTTTCTCAATTGTCTGGTGCCCAATAATGTCACTTGATGTTTTCCCTCCTTTGGCCTGCTGAGCTGGTCTCTCACCTCAACACTCCATCCCTGAAACTTGGAGAAACGGGATGTTTCTCAGGGCAGCTGATGCGGACACACACACTGGGGCAGTGCACCAGCATTGCTGTAGTCAACAGGTCATGCAGAATTTCTAGGTCTCTCTTCCAGCTCCCTTGAAGAAGGGAGAATGCTCATCTCTACTACTCTGGCATTCCTCTAAGGAAGGAACACCAAGAGAATTTCTTTTCCACACTAATGACCTTCAGCTTTGTTTGACTACTTAGGTGCCAGATATGGCAAAACCCAGCCACTTGTACTGCTTCCCTGCCTAAGGTTTAAGCAAAAGCAAATCTTGCTTCCTTCCCAGCCTGCATGTTACACCTACGCCAGCCACCAGCTGGGAAAACACCTGGAACAAGGCCCACTGCAAGGCAGATACTTTGTAGGCTCCAGATCCCACCTGCACTGGCTCCAGCAGGCAAGGGCAAGCTTTGGTCGCTTCCCAGAAGCAGCCTGGCCATTCCCCCCTGCCTCGCCCCCTGCCATCCTCCACAGCCCCTGCTGCCAAAGCCTTGCTAGGCAGAGCCATTTGCTGGGCTCGGTAAAAGAGTGACTTGGATTCTTCTTTGGCGCAAATACCAAAGCTGTGAGAAGTGAGAGGATCAGGTTCACAGCCGCTCTGCTTTAGCTGAGGACATTACTGGAGGCTCAGCACCTGGTCCTTTAAATAGAAACTGAATCTGAACTCCTGGTGTCTTTGTGGTGCATGTGGATGTTTCTTTTCTAGAATCAGAGAGGTTAGAAAAGTCCTCCAAGGTGCTCAAGTCCATCTGTCCCCCAAAACGAAACAAAGTTATGTTGCTGGGCAACAAAAAGGCCTCAACCCACTACTTTTATCCCAGCAAGTACAGTGAGACAAGAGCACTCCTTTAGATCCAATGCATTGAATTCAGCAAAGCCTCCCCAGCCACTCCCAGCTGAGATGTTCAGGAATCAAAGGAGGAAGCTCCACCATGATTTCATTGGCAGTAATGGGGACATGCCTCTGGAAGTGCTGCCAGCTGAGCCAGGGGCTGGGCCTGGGGGGGGCTCCTGTGCCCCCATTGCCCTCTCAGGGCAAATGTCGTGTTTCCAACACCAAGGAAATGTAACGAACACTGCCTCAGGGATTTCATACAGACAAAAAGGCAAAATGGAACAAACTTTGGTTTAATGATAAAGACAGATCATGTCTCAACAAAGACAAAATGAGAAAGGATGGAGCATAGTGAACACGTAACCTCTTACATGTAATGATAAATAACATACTATTAATCTACTAGTAATTTAACACAACTTATCATCTAATAGTACTAATACATCTTTTATATTATTAATGTATCTGAACTAATTAATTGAGAAATTCCTACCACGTAAATTTAATGGACGAATAAAGAATCCTAAAATCTTAAAAAGCTATCTTATTTCTTTCTAATCCTCTTGAGGCCTAACTCTTGCTAGTCCTGGACAAGTGCAGGGCTAATTTGGCCTTTTCTTCTTGGGGAGAGGCTGGGCATCCTTGCGTGGGTGATGTCTTCTCCTATGCTTGTTCCTCTCCTTGATGGTTTCAAACTCCCTGGAAGACAGGAAACAAACCATCCATTGTTAACTTCATACACACCATGAAGCCAGGCGCCGAGATCTCCCTTTTTGGATGAATTTCCATCTTTTCAGGCTGTGACATCTTTGTAAAGTGATCAGCACTGTGAGTCTGATCTTTCTGGTTGCAATTGCTTGAAATGTCTTCCTCCTTTTGCTTCATCATAGGTTTAATTGGATCAGCAGCACCACAGCAAGCTTTGATGCATGTGTTCCTGCTTGTACAAACTGTGTCTTGTTGGGGCATGGCAAGGTTTCACTGGGAATGCTGGGTTTGAACGAAGCTGTTTGGGTTTCAAGTGGGCTGTAAGCTTGAGCTGCCAGGGGCGATCCTGCAAGTGGCCTCAGCTTGCCCTGTGGTGCCTTTGGAAAGGGTCAGCGTGCTCTAGGCCAAAGGGGCAGGTGGGAGCAGAAGGAGGAGGAGCTTGCGCACCGTTGGCACTGCCCGCACGGAAAGGGGCCTCCCGCCGGCTGGGGCGGCTGGCGCGGTTGGCAGCAGGGACACTCCGCGCTGCCAGCCCGCTTGCAGCTTCTTTTCCCTGTCTCCCCAGTCTCCTTCCTGGGAGGGCTTTTCCTCCTCTTCCGTTTGCCCTCAGTCTGGGAATCAAAGAATCCTTATCAGTGCTTCCTTCCTCTCAGAAAGCTGGAATTCGCAGTGTCCACCCCAAATGTCTTTTGGCCTAAGCAAATTCTTCCAAACCCCGAAGAGCTGAGAAAAGGGCTGGATATGGCAGGGGGCTGCGGCAGGCTGCCAACGATGGAGGTTGGAGGAAAATACTCCCCTTTACCACAGCTCTAAGGGGGTGGGATAAATACGTGGCTATCTCTAGTTCCTCATGTCTTATTTCTACCTCTCTGCCTAACATCTATTTATCTCTGGTTTTCCTCCCCACATGTCTAGGGCATGGCTTTGACATTCAGTCAAACTAGTGAAGACACATGATTACCCATTTTCTGCTACCCAAAATAATCTCTCTCTCTCCCTCTCTCTGTCTCTCTCTGTGAAGAAAATTGCTCTTTGCTGCTAAGGAAAGTATTAAAGGTGCCATGGCACCGGCAGCTCCTTCTTGGGGATACGCTGTGGTGCTGCAAAAGATCTCTAAAATTCGGCAGCATCTCCATGAAGGCAGCCCAGATGGCTGATGTTAGCAAGCAGTGGGGAATGAAAGGTCTGATTGGAATCTGAGGGTGCCAGCCCTTGAGATACTGATTTGTAAAGAGTCAAAGCCCATTTTGGTGGTGGTGCTGCTTTGTTGGGTCAACGTTCTGCTCCAGAATTCCATATTTTAGGCTAGCAGCATAACGAAGCCTTGGGCAGCATCTGCTGCACCTTTCCCAGTACATGGGACTGTGATTGGTGTTACCAGTCACAGCTAGAAGATCTGCCTTCTGATTCCCCAGTGGGAGACAAGCCAAACCAACTTGCAGAGCAAGCCAAATAATTGTTGATTAGACACTTCTTTTAGCATGGAGTGTTCTGCCCTTTTAGCTGTCCTGGTAATATAGGCCAAATCAGTTACTAGATTAAAAGGTTGTTGTAATTTTTTAAATGCTCTGACATCAGCAGCCAACTCAGGAATTTGGGGGGTTCCTTCAATGACTTGAACATCCTACTCCCACTTCTGAGTGTTTGGATCCTTCCAAGTGATAACCGATTTGTGTGATTTTCCAGAGCGATCTGTAAAAACTGTGAGGGCTTTAAGAGGAACCTTACCTTTTAGAGAATTTGGGACTAGATGGAATGTTTCTTTTAGTAGCTTGTGTTTTGGATAATGAATAGAGACTTGTCCGGGATAGCTGTCTAAATCAAACTGAAGGTATCCATTTGTCTGTAATAGCGATTCTAATTTGTGTAGTTGAAATGCTGGATAAATGTATGTTGGGTCACACGCTGCAGGGGTTCGGAGGTGGTTCCTGTCTTTAATGATTAACTGAGCTAAAAGCTCTTGAGGGATTGTAATAGTTTTTTTGGTGTGGCAAAAATACCCATTCTACAATTAACAATTTTTCTGTAGAAGACGGGTCCCACTGAAAAAGCAGTGCCTGGAAATGTGGGGATTTACCAAGACTAGCAAACTGGGAGGTTAGAGAGCGGTCAACGCGGTGTGCTTTTCGAGATGAGATAGCAGGTGCTACCTTTTGCAGCGCGTCGTGGGCATCTGGAGTTAAGATGAGCTGGGAAGTCAGGTCATGGCTCCCCTTCAGTAGGCTGAACAAAGGGCACAGCTCTTCTCTCGTGAGTCCAAGCAGTGGTCGGATCCAGGTGATGGAGCCACACAACTGTTGTATGTCCCTTAGCATTTGAGCCTTATCTTTGATGGAGATATTTTGGGGAATAATGGCTCACCCGCTGATAAGGAATCCAAGGTACTTCCACAGGGAGGTCTACTGGGTTTTTCAGGAGCAATATCAAAACCTGCATCTTCAACTGCTGTCATAGTCTTTCTGATCACTGGGTTAAGGTAAGTCTTTTCTTGGGAGCAAATTAAAATGTCGTCCATATAATGCCGAAATATAGCTTCAGGGAAGGTTTTCCTGATTGGAGATAGAATCCCAGCCACAAACATTTGACATAAAACAGGGGAAGTTTTCATTCCCTGTGGCAATGTGACCTAATGATATCTTTTAAAGGGTTCTTGACAGTTGATTGGTATCGAAAATGCGAATTTGGGAGTGCGGGACAGAGAGGGATGTTGAATAAACAGTCTTTGATATCAAGGATTGTGAGCTGCCAGTCCCTGGGAAGTACAGAAGGTGAGGGGAGCCCTGGTTGCAAGGAGCCCATGTCTTCTAAAACATCATTTACTTTCCAAAAGTCTTGTAATAACCTCCATCTGTCTTTGCCAGGTTTTTTATAAAAAGACATGGGTCAGGAGCTAGTTGATGGTACAATGTGTCCTTTTAATAATTGTTCCTGTACTGGGGCATGGAGCACTTCTAATTTGTCATTTGGAAGGCCCAATGATCCACCCACACAGGATCATACCCACAGGGAGGGATCATACCTTTTCCCACAGATGGACAACAGCCATATTGAGTGGTTTAGTTTTCATTTCTTTTTAATTCCCAAAGTTTCATTTTTTTCAACATTGTAATACAGCATCTCTATTCAAATCATTATACTCACCTTGGTTAATTAAATATTTATTAATTTATTTTGCCCCCATAATATCAGACAAAAGCATAGGACAAAAGCATAGGAAGAACAACAAGCAATTACAGAAATACAGTATCTTCCCTGAAAATCCCTTGGAAACCATATTAAAACAATGGGAAGAACATCAACTTACTAAAGATAAAGACCCACAGCTCAAGATTGTGCATTGCATGTTAGAATGGCCAAAGAAGAAATTAAAACAAGGTCTTCGCTGGCTGAAGCATGGGTCTACCAGGATGTGGATTTGCGAAGTACTTTACAATTACGCCCAAAATAAATTAAATGCAGACTGGAATTGCAGTATGTGGAGGTCTGGTTTAAATATTGGAACAGCGAAAAGGAAGTAGAAACAGATAAACCAAATTCTCTCTGTAATGATCAATGATAAAGACACAAGGAGGAAAACCAATCAACCAAGGTGGGACTCATTAAATTTCCTCCCCCCTACTGCACCTCCCAACGAACCAGCTGCAACTGCAGCTGAGTCATTGGAGGCTTCATTGAGTCATGTAACTGAGAGGGCTGAAGAAATTGAAAGTAGCAGTGGGACATCAGAAGAAACATATATTCTATCATTCTCCTCCAGGCAAATTACAAATTCAGCCATGCAGGAAGTTCCATCCAATCAAGAAGGTCCAGCCTTCTTCACTTGAAGGAGAACCCTGGTAGTACAAAAATGTTCCTCCTGCTCCAGCAGTAAAGATAAAACAAAGGTGGCATCCCTCAGAGAGGTCCCAATGGAGGGTGCACAAGGTGGAATAGGATATGTAAATGCACCCCTCACCTCTTCAGAAGTGAGGCATTTTAAAAAGGAAATGGAGATATTATTCAGTGACCCAGTAGGTATGTCAGAAAAAGTTTACCAGTTCTTAGGCCCTAGGATTTACCCTAGGGGAAAATGAAATTCAATAATGCAAACCCTTTTCTCTCCAGAGAAGAGAAAAGTTATTTAGACTGCAGGGATCAATATATTGGACAGAGAACATAATTTAGGAACAACTGGAGAGAAGAAATTACCATTAACAGATCCAGAATGGAACCCTAACTCAGATGAGGGAAGAAAAAGTATAGCAGAATACAGAACCCGAATTGTAAGGGGAATAAAAGAGGCAGTCCCCAGAGTTAATAACATGAAGAAAGCCTTTGGTAGCAAACAATAAAAACATGAGAGCCCAACTGACTGTATAACTCGCTTAAATAATAACATCCAATTATATTTAGAAAGAGATTTAGGTAGTGAAGGAGGGAAGACAATGTTCTAGGTCCACTTTGGGTTACATTCTTGGCCTGACATAAAACAGAAATTAGAGAAATTAGATGGATGGCCAGAAAGAAGTTTAGATGAGTTATTAGCTGAAGCACAGTAAGTTTATGCCAGGTGAAATGAAGAGAAAATGAAGACTAAAGCTAAGATGATGGCTGCTGTCCAAATTCCTAAACCAATTAGGCAGGATGGGGAGAATATTCAATTGAAGAAACCTATTTGCTTTTATTGTAAGAAAGAAGACCATATGCAATCCTGCTGTTTTAAGACATTGAGGGACTTAAGAGATTCTCCAAGTGGAGAATCAACCCTCAGAGAACTGAGGGGGTCAGGGGCTCTTCTTCTTGGGCCACAAAAACCATCTTCAAGAGCCCTTGATAAAATCAAGGATAGGACTCCTAGAACAATTAATGGAATTATTAGTAGACACAGGAGCAGAGACAACTTGTTTAACTGAAAAACCAAATGCATGTGCCATAAGCAAAGACACTTTCAATATTTGTGCTGCTAAAGGGGAATCCTTCCCCATTCCCATCATTAAGAATGTCACTATAAAGGGTAATGGACTAACCAGAAAGGGAGATTTGTTTTTCTACCTCCAACAGGTAACAACTTACTTGGCCAGGATCTCCAGATACCTGTGAAAGCTGGAGTAGTTCCACAAGAAGGAAGGATGAAGGTCATTTTGTTTACTTTATCCACACAAGATGAAAACTGATTAATCCTACAGTGTAAGCCCAACCAGGTAACTGGGATAAAATGAACATTACACCCATTGTAATTAATCTCCTTCCAGATATTAAACCAGCAAAAGTACCCTGGCACCCCCTTACAAAGACCAAATGGTATTGGCTAAAACCCATAATAACTGAACTGTGACATTATAATATACTAGAGCCATGTACTTCCCCATACAACACCCCATTCTTGCTATTAAAAAGCCTGACAATAGCTACAGGCTAGTTCAAGACCTACGTGAAGTACATAAAAGAGTGCAAGCTGTGTGCTCATTAGTACAAAATCCTTACACCTTGTTAAGTTATCACCTATGCACTCTTGGTTCTCAGTAACTGACCTGAAGAATGCATTTTGGTCATGCCCTGTAGATTCTCCTTCTAGACACCTGTTTGCTTCCACCTGGGAAGATCCAGACACTGGAAGGAAACAGCAGCTGACCAGGACCTGGTGACTGCAAGGGTACATGGAGTCTCCCACACTCTTCGGTCAAGCCTTGGAGAGCCTGTTCATTTCCTTTTCTCCACCCTCAGGAATACAAGTAACACAGTATGTAGATGACATACTACTCTCCAGAGAGCAAGAATCCACTGTAAAATTAGGCACCATTCAGTTACTGAACCTTCTAGGAGAGAATGGACTAATAGTATCTAAATCCAAATTACAATTTGTTAAACCAAAGTAAAATATTTCGGACATGTAATTGGTCATGGTACCAGAAAATTGAGTACTGAAAGGATAGAAGGGATTTTAAATTTACAACCTCCCCAAACAAAGAGCGAGGTTAGACAATTATTAGGCTTAATGAGGTACTGTAGAATATGGATTGATGAATACACACAAAGTGTCACAATTTTATATGAAAAATTAACTACATCAGAACCTATTAATTGGACCCAAGAGGATAATAAAAACTTAGAAAATTTAAAGCAAAAGATGATTCAGACCCCAGTTCTCTTTCTTCCTTCACTAGAAGAAGATTTTCACCACTATATTAACATAGAGAAAGGAATTCCTTATGAGGTCTTGGCCCAAGAGTGGTCAGGAATCCATAAACCTGTAGCCTACTTGTCCATATTGTTGGTCCCTGTGTCCCAAGGATGGCAAACATGCATCCAACCAATCACTGCAGCAGCCATCCTAGTAACAGCCAGCCAAAAACTTACATTTGAGAGAAATCTGACAGAATACATACCACACTCCACCCAAACCATTCTTAAACAACGAGCAGCCGAATGGCTAACAGACTCTCATATTATACAATATGGGAGCACCCTCATCCATTCCACAACTGTAACCCTGAAAACAACCACCCACACCAATCCTGCACAGTTCCTATGTGGAATTCCCCAAAAACAAGATCTCATGCACAACTGCAGAGTTTTTATAAACCTGCAAACAAAAATTCAAGAAGACCTCCTAGAGAGCCCATTAGATGAAGGAGAAATCCTGTTCATCGACGGATCATCTAGAGTAGTAAATGGAAAGAGGTGCTCTGGATACTCCATCAGAGATGGAATAGAACTGTACAGGTTAGAAAAGGAAAACTACCACCTTCCTGGTCTACCCAGGTATGTGAATTAGATGCTTTGGAAAAAGCATTGCACAGACTAGACAGAGCTATTGGAACCATTTATACGGACTCTAAATATGCATATGGAGTAGTCCACACGTTTGGGAAAAGCTGGGCTGAAAGAGGGTTTCCCACATCTAAGGCCAAAGACATTTTACACAAAGAACTTATATTAAAAATTTTAGAGGCACTTAAGTTACCGAAAGAAATTGCAATGGTACGTGTTCCAGGTCATCAAAAGGGAACTCTGGAGAAACCAGAGGAAACATCCTAGCAGACCATGCTGCAAAGGAGGCTGCTTTTGAGGGGGAATTAAAGGTATACAGATTTTATCCAAGAGACACACCCGAGAGTACACCAGACAACACCCTTCCTATCCCTATTTTTAAAGACAATGAAAAACAGAAACTCATATCACTAGCTGGAAAGGAAGATTCTGAGGGACGGTGGCATCTTCCTGATGGCCATCAAATGTTAAATAAAGAGCTCACTCGAGAAATTTTACAGAACCTCCACCAATCCACGCACTGGGGATCTAAAGCTTTAGCAGATCACTTTCTTCAGAATTTTGGATGTCGGGGAATTGATGAATTAGCTAATCAAATTACCACAGGTTGTATAATTTGCCAAAAAGTCAATAGAAAATTAACGAGGAGAACGAGACCTGGAAGAATTGAAATTGCAATTAGACCCTTCCAAAGTATTCAAATTGATTTCACAGAAATGCCCCATGCCCAAAGATGGAAGTATTTCTTACTGATTGTAGATCACCTTACCAATGGGGTTGAAGCATTTCCACTGTTAATGCCACTGCTCAAACAGTAAGAAAGGTAATCCTAGAAGAGATAGTCGCAAGATATGGAATTATAAATAACATTGATTCAGACCAAGGTACACATTTTACAT